>NW_017731900.1:8809-50792 GCF_001890085.2 Hipposideros armiger | reverse complement strand
CCATGTTGGTATTATCATTGTGCTCTTTTCGGGTGAGGCAGATTGGTCACTGGGCCACTGGACGGCCTCTCATGGTGACTCTTGGCAGCTCACACTGGCTGCCGGCCGCTCATGCCAGCTTCCAGCCACTCAAGGTAGTTTTAAGGCAGCCACTGCAGCCCCACTGCAGCCTACGCTGTTTCTGGTGACTCAAAGAAGCCCAGCTCCAGGTCGAGCTGTTGTTCACCATCTTAGCTGTAGAGGGCGCAGCGTCAATGGCCCATGTGGGATCCGAACTGGCGGCCCTGCTGCTCAGAGCTCATGCTCCCAAGCCAACTCTTAACCAACGCACCACTTGGCTGGCCCCCAAAGCTATATTTTAGGGCAGTGTAATACATCAGACATTATAATGTAAGAACAATCAGAAGACAAAAGTAAAGGGCAGATGAAGTTCATTTGAGTCTATTTCAAAGTCACAAAATTCAGGGTTAAAATCCTGCCTTTTGAAGCTTTTGAATGAGTTGAAAGGGATAGAAAGTGAGCCTATAGATAGAAAGTAACCACTTTCCTGGTGAAACACAACTTGTTTATATCTCCAGGACTGTTACACCTGCCAGCTAATTTAGGATCCTAAAGTGGCCATATAAAGAGATTAGAATTTCTATAAAAAGAAAGGTAGGGAATTGCCTTCCAAGGCAGGTATAAAGAGTGCCAACACCAAGGGTCTTTAGTGCATTCGAGGTAGCCAAGCTCTACCCACTCTAAGCTGCTTTCTGTTGCATCTGGACAACAGAACATTGAAAGCTGTTATTTTGTTCCACAGGACAGGTTTGGTAAAAATGTTGCAGTTAATTGAGACCCCCCTTGGGGTGTTTTGCTGAAGGAAAGTGGTATCTGCAAACTTAGAGCCCCCCTCCACCATGTTCCTTGTTACTGTTTCCAATTTTATTCTCATAATACATCAAAGGTAGACAATTCCTCTGGAAAGCAAATCGTCTCCTTTAGACCATATTATTCAGACCTTACTACTGCACTGGATGCAGCTATCCTTCTGAGAACAGGTAGGTAGGACAGACAGATGAGGTTGCCTACACACACATTTCTCACTGTAGCCCTCTTTGGCCGGGTGACCCGACCCCTCAGAAATGTGACCGTCACGTAGTGCAGAGAGCCTGAAGACCTACATTTCCTTTAGGGTCTCTGTCTCCACCAGAGTTTCAGCATGAAGACCTCCCACAGATGATCTTCACCAGAAAGAACAGAGATATGAAGTACACGAATGGAGATGCATTGCATGAAGCTTGAAAAGGGGGAAGGTTAAGACGTAGAAATGTTAAACACTAACTACGGAACGGCAATCATGTTAGAACAGAGTCTACAACAGCTATTGAACACCCATCATAGAGATGAAGAGAACTTGATGACAGTGTCATCATACTTCCTTCCCTTAAGAAATTAAGGAAGGGGATTAGGCCAGTGGAGGGAGGATGACAAGCCTAGGGATGACCCACAGGGTGCTTTGACACTGCTGTGGTACAGCTCAGGGGCCCACATCCTGGAGGAAAGACAGAGGCCTGGCATGTCCTGGGCTCACCTCATGGACCAGTTGACCTTTTAGAGGACATGGGGTTCTCAGTGGAGCTGAGATGGAGGAGCGCATTTCAGAAGGGGGCAGCTACCGGCTAAGTCTTGAAGACGGAAGTACTGTGGGCTGTTGCAGGAAAGGCAGTCTGAGCAGGAATGGAAGAGGATTCAGTGCAGTTTCAGAGGCTCAGTTGAGGGCCCCACCCACCCAGCTCCTGGGAGTGGCCTGGACATGTGCTCCACCCCCTCGACCCTCCAAAGTCTGGGACTCCCACCCTAGAAACTGCAATGAGCCTTTCTTTCCCAAAAAACCCCAGCCCCAAGTCAATGAAAGTCTAAGCCAGATTTCCCCTCACTGGTGGCCTGATTCTTGTGTGACTGCCACCTAGCATGTCACCCAATCCAAACAAATGTCCTTTAAACCCACCCCATCTGCCTGCCAAGTGGTGAGATTCCTTCATAAGAAGAGCTTTTTATTCCATAGTTAGAAATAAAAGGCCTCCATTGAAAGTGTTTCCTTGAGTGAACACTGACTGACACACAAATTCAAAATTAGTTATAATTATGGTGGCCATACAATTTATGGTCTAAACTGGGACACTTGGTTTTGTTACCATCACTACCATCCATCTCCAAAATTCTTATCTTACAAAACTGAAACTCTACATCCATTAATCACTAAGTCCCCATTCCCCCCTCCCGCCACCCCGGGCAACCCCCATTCTACTTTCTGTTTCTGAATTTGACCACCCTAGGTACTTCATATAAGTGGAGTCACACAGTATTTATCTTTTAGTGACTGGCTCATTACACTTTGCATAATTTCCTCAAAGTACATTATGTAGCACATGTCAGATTCCCTTCCTTTTTAAGGCTGATAATATCCCACTGTGTGTGTGTGTGTGTGTGTGTGTGTGTGTGTGTGTGTGTGTATATATATATATATATATATATATATATATGTATGTATACATATGTCACATTTTGTTTATCCATTCACCCATTGATGGACATTTGGGTGGCTTCCACCTCTTGGCTACTGTGAATAATGCTGCTATGAACATGGGTGTGCAAATATATGGGTATGCTATCAAGTCTTTGGGGTATATATCCAATTGCTAGATCATAGGGTAATTCTATTTTTAGTTTTTTGAGGAACCGCCATACTGTTTTCCACAACGGCTGCATCACTGTACATTCCCACCAACAGTGCACGAAGGTTCCAGTTTTTCCACATGGCTTGATAGTAGCCATCCTAATGGGTGTCCGGTGACACTCACTGGGTGTCTCATTGTGGTTCAAACCAGGAAACTTTTCAGAGTGAAGGAGGCACTACTCATAACTACACTGGAGCATTGCATACATTGGGATGCCAGCCCGGGACTGGCATGGGTCACATTGCTCCTGTGGCGTCAGACCTACTATGGCTGGGACACACAGAAACCCAGAGTGCATGGCTTTGCAGAAGAGCAGTGTAACAGTCTTCTGAGGGGCCAGGTCCCGCCTGTAACCTACCCAGCTACCTGTGTGCTTGTATTCCCTGAATGTCTCACTAACATAAAGGTAGAAGAAAATTTCACAGACTGTCTCCAGGCAACTAAGGTGGTGACAGTTTTGGAAGCTCAAAGGAGGCTCTGTGGAGACAGAATTTTACACAAGTGGGAGTCTTGTGTAATTAAAATAACTTTGAAGTAAAATTGCCACTTCAGTAATTGCTTTGATCTTATAATATTTACTATCACTGCCATTGTGTAACTTATTAATTACTATTGGAGGAAAGTTGCCAGCCAACCCCAGCTTGGGAAGTAAAGGATTAAGGCAGAAGGAGGTGCTTTGACTTTACTTTGTATTACTTATCAAGGGTGATAGCTGATATTCAAGTTCTTCTTTATTTCTCTCTCTTTTCTTTTTGGAGCATCGGTACTACTAAAAACGTGTACTATTTGTAGTTGCCGATTTGTTTCACACAGCTGTTTTGCAAAACTAATCTCCTAAGGCCTGACAAATGCTTCATGGTGGATAGAGCGAGTATTTTTGTTTTTTTAGCTGAGCCATTATGCCACCTGTTGGCAGCTCAGCTTGGGCCAGGAATCGAACAGGTGACCCTGTTGCTCAGAGCTTGCACTCCTGAGCAAGCTCTTAACCAACTGAGCCACTTGGCCGGCCCTAGAGTGAGTATTATCATCTCCACTTAACAGACAAAAAGAAGGGCTCCGAGTTGGCCAGTAAGTGTGAAGGCTCGTGTTCCAGGCACTGTACTAGGTGCCAAGATTTGACAGGCACAAGATGGGGCTGGTCGTCCATCAAAAGGCAAGAAGTTCAGCAGCTCATTACAGCAGCACTGAGTTACAGCTATGGGAACGGGTGGCAAAGGGAGGAAGGCCTGATGGGGCACAGGTTGTTTAAGCTGTCACCTGAAGTATGGGCAGAAGTTGGCCAGGCGAGTCAGAGGGAGGAGAAGGGGTAATGGAGGAACAGCACGTGTGCAGGTGTGGGAGAACTAAAGCTTCTGTGCCTGGAGTCACAAAATGAGTCCGCGACAGAGCCAGGGCTTGGAGAGGACGTGAGGCGTCAAGGTGGTTGAGCCCCTACTGTCACAGACCTTCTGTCTGTGTCCAGAGACAGTCTGTGTGGCCTCCACTACCCTGGGGCTTTACTTCTCTTGACTGAGGCCAAGGAAATGGGTGACTGATGATGGTGCCCAAAGGAACAGTATGTGGGAAGGGTTCACAATTTACAGGCCCCCGGGGTACAAAGTTGTTGCAGAGATGTGAGCGCGATTTGGCCTTGATTTTGAAATGTTAGTGAATAGCTACTATTTCTCCAGCCAGCTGGAAGGAAAGAAAACCTTTGAGAAATATAAGTCTTAGGAAATCACGTTGGCTTGGCTCTCCTTTCTTCGTCATATAAATCTGTCTAACATGACCAAAGCACTTTTCTTTTTTTTTTTTTTTTTAAGATTTTTTTATTGGGGAATTGGGGGGATGGGAACAGTGCTGGGGAACTGGGGGAAGGGGAACAGACAAGTTGCTGTCATTTTTGTTCTTCAATCTAGTTGTGGAGGATGTTGCTTCACTGGCCCAAGTTGGCACCGTCATTGCGCTCTTCCCTGGTGAGGCAGATCAGGCGCCGGCTTCTGGACGGCTGCTCACTGCGGCTGCTGGCCGCTCACGCTGGCTGCTGGCTGCTGGCTACACACGGTAGCCCATGGCAACCCACTGCCACAGGGGCTGCAGCCTACGCCGTCGCTGGCAACTCACGGCAGCCCAGCTCCAGGTTGAGCTGTTGTTCAGCATCTTAGCTGTGGAGGGCAGTGTCACTGGCCCTCATATGTGGGATTCGAACCGGGGCCCTCTGGCATCCCAAGCGAGTTCTTAACCATCGCGCCACTCGGCCGGCCCCCAAAGCACTTTTCAAGTTTTTTGTCATCTTCTATTGTTAAGTGCAGAACACAGTGGGGGGAGGGGGTTGGAAGCCCTAGAACTACTTTCTTGGAGAGAACAACAGCCCTAGATGAGGAATATTCTACCAAGCAAGTCCCCTGCAGAATCCTGCATGGGTGCACGTTCCTTTGTGTGATGTTCGAATGTGGAGCGAACCAAAAGTGCCCCCTCTGATTAAAGGTGACTACGCTCTGACATGCAGGTGAGAGCAACCCTGGGCCCTGTGTGCGGGGCTTACACCTGTGCAGTGTGAGCTCATGGCAGGGCTGGATTTTGTCCTGTTTTAAGGGGACATAGGGGTAGGCAGCAAGGATGAACAGCATGCCTTTGCCACCAGCTTGGTCTGCCAGGCTCTCCCTGCCCAGGGCTACCCTGCCACCCAAAAACCTGGGCCCCAGCCAGCTCGAGCTCTTGATCAACTTTGGGCAAGTGATTCCATCACTCTAGGCTTCAGTTCCCCCATGTATAAAATGGGGACCACAGCACCTACCCCACGGTGCTGCCATGACATTAGACAGTGACATCCAGTCCTTTCAGTGGGCCCAGTGCAGCAGGCACTACTCTGAGAGGCAGAGGGAAGCGAAGGCTCTGACAACCATGTGCCAAGGTCAGAGAGAGTGGGTTAACATCCAGCTGTGTTGGGTGTCCAATAGTGAAGGCTTACACCTGCTGTCCTTTTAGAATTACATTAAATAGCTCAGTGGCTGGGGCAGAACTCAAAGAAATTAGAGACCTCTTTCACATACTCCCTCAGAAAACGTACCAATACCCCAATTCTCTGCCTGCGTAGCGCTCAAGGCTGGATGTGCCCTCACACACGTTACTTTCCTTCTTTGCTCCCAGCATCAGCATTTGGCCGGCTGAACAGGAGTTACTGTCTCCATTTTATGATGAGGAACCGTGGCCTAGCGTGGCTCTCTGAGTCACTGGCCATGAGGAGGGCAAACGGGGTTGTGGGAGGCCGAGTGGAGAGCCGCGGGCTGTCAGGCTCTTGGCCTGGGCTGGGTGGCCTGGCAGTCCCGTCCAATTAGCCTGACCGCGGCCAGGAAGCAGGCAGACCTGGTCTGCGAAATAGAAACAGGGGTCATGGACTGTCCCACCACAAGTAGTCGGTTTGATTTCAACTTAACCTCACTGACCTATAATTAATGAAGAAGCACTGACATACTGAGCGCTGCCTCTCAGGACGAGGGGAGCAGCATGTAGAGGGCAGCAGGAGGGCTCAAACCCAAAGCTGTGGAGAACTCCAGAGACAGGAGGGGAGGCTGAGAAATCTGCTCAGAATTCGGCAGCTCCGGTGTTTGTACCCAATGACAGGGATGCAGATGGCCGGGCTGGGATGCTGGCTGGCGAGGGCAGAGGTGGGCGCTGCATTGTGCAGGCCACGAGGGGACATGGTGTGGCAGCTGGGCCGCCAGTCACTTGCCTGGGAGCCAGCACAGGGAAAGGAGTTGGACAGAGTCGGGAAGGTCAGGTCGCTCCAGCTGACGGGGAGCACATTAACCTTTCAACAGCAGCAGGGAGCTCATCGGGCTCCAGAACAGTCATTCAAGGCCAGCTGGCCAGCTCGGCCAATGCTGGCCCACGGCTGCCTCTGGGAGGCCAACTGGGGAGTGGAGGAAAGGCAGGAGGGGCAGGCTCTGTGCCCAGAGTCAGCAGCTGGAGGGACGCCTTGCTCCAGCTGGCTCTGGGAGTCTGAAGAGTGAAATGGCCTGTGTGGAACTGTCTGGTAGGAATTTACTGGGGAAGCGGGTATAGAGGGGATAGGAGTGCTGGGCAGCGCTGGCCTGAAAGGCTCTGAAAGCAGAGAAAGGCTCTGAAAGCAGAGAAAGGCTCCAGGGCTTCGGTTTTCCCCACTAAATGGAGATTTAAGAAACCAAACTGAGAAACAATGGTGTGTCACAATTTAAATAAACTTCATCAAAAGTAGCTAAGTAGTTGGGTTGTAAGCAAAACAAAACAGAAAAACCAAACCTAATCTATCTACTAGTCACCCAGCCAGCCACCGCAAATGTTTCTCCAGCTGGCCTGCCACTTACTCAAGCACAGGCACGAGTGATACAGCCAAAGACAGTGCCACCAGCGTGTTAANTATGACACACGCCATGTACACAAAGACACGTCCGGAAAATCGAGAGGAACCGCTGTGCATGGCTTCTATTGACAGTGAGAGGCTTATGCTACTGAAAAGAGCAAATTAGTTTTCAAGGAAGCTCTCTTGAAGAGTGAGACAGAATTTTGATTAAAGCTGCACCCACAATTTGAATTAAAGATGGCCGGCAAGATCTTGACATTTTCTTATGGAACATCCAACAAAAATCCAATACTTCTACAGAACATTTTTTTTCTTAATGATCTTTCAATTAGAATACAGTTTGTGTAGGGTTGCCACATAACATATAGGGCACCCAGGGAAAGCTGAATTTCAGATAAACAATGACTAATATGTAAAATTAGGGATATAGCTATAGTAAAGAATTATTCATTGTTCCTGTATTTTTATTTGCTAAACCTGGCAAATAAGGTGTGTGATTTTCTTATCCATCCAATATGAAAAAAGACCCCAAAATATGACCTAAACACTGAGGGGACACTCCTGGAAGGTTTGTGGATGGATTACTTAAGGAAGATGCATGACCCGTGGCAACAGCATCACTATTAAATAATGTGCAGGTGATGTCCTGCTTGCCATTTTGCAGTGTCTTCTGGGTTATTTGACAGGATCCCAGAGAGAGGGACATATGAGAAGATTAATTACAGTTAATCACAGATCGAAAGTTTGGGGACCTGGGAACTCATCTCAAATTGTCAAAGCTATGTATTTTTTTTTTTAAAGATTTTATTGGGGAATTGGGGAAGGGAAACAGCGTTGGGGAATCGGGGAAGGGGAACAGACAAGTTGCTGTCCGTTTGTTCTTCAGTCTAGTTGTGGAGGACGTCGCTTCACTGCCCCATGTTGGTATTATCATTGTGCTCTTTTCGGGTGAGGCAGATTGGTCACTGGGCCACTGGACGGCCTCTCATGGTGACTCTTGGCAGCTCACACTGGCTGCCGGCCGCTCATGCCAGCTTCCAGCCACTCAAGGTAGTTTTAAGGCAGCCACTGCAGCCCCACTGCAGCCTACGCTGTNAAGCACAGGCACGAGTGATACAGCCAAAGACAGTGCCACCAGCGTGTTAAGAAGTCTACATGTGTGTTAAAAATGCATCTTTTTTTAATTTTCTTTTTTTTCCCCTGTAAAATAAATATATAATTTCTTGCCCTTGGGTTTCTTTATGTTCAGTTTCCCAGAAGGGGTCACTGAAAATGGTGACCGTGTATGCAAAATTGTAAAAGTAGAGAGGGGGAGACAGACGATAGATTATCTGCTTTTGTAATCGGTTTAAATATTTTCACAGAGCCAACCACTAATTAACTAATCAGTGGCACATTCAGTGCAGGGCAGCAAGTGTTTAATTCAATCTAAGTAGTTATTTAAGAAGGTACAGGTGTAATTCTACATCAAAAGTATATATTTTTAAAAAGTAGACAGCAGTGACAAATATTGAAACTATGCTAATTACACAATAGTTATTTCTCTTAATTCCAACTTTGAGATGTCTCCTGTATTGGATACTTTAAAAATGTTTTTGGCTGCATTAAAAATTAAAGGAATAACCAACACTAGACACACAGTGTACCGTTGTCCTTGGTCTAAAAGTGACAACGACACAGTGTTCAAAAGAAGTATGATACAGAGGTAAAGACTTTCAATAGAAGTAACTCACAGCTTTCTTATTTTTATTTTACCTTCAGCAGCTCTATCAACTTAGGGAATGAATTCAGAACAAGGGAACACTATGTGGATGGCAGTGAATCAAAGATAATCATTTAAAGTATAGGCCTCATTGTTATGAGGCTGACAATTAAGTTCGTGAACTTATCCTAGAATAAGTGCTACATGCCTCACTGCTGAATATCACTACGGTCACCTTCGAAGTACTCCTCTTGGGAAGCTATGCGCCAATGCCAGCGCCTAGTCCACCCTTCAAAGAAATTTTAGAACTCTTTTCCTGGAATGGCCACCAGAGCTGTCATTGTATTCCCCTTGATGTCCTGAATGTCATAAAAATGTCTTCCTTTCAATATTTCCTTCATCTTCAGGTAAAGAAAGAAGTCACTGGGGGCCTGATCAGGTCAGTAGGAAGGATGTTCCAATACAGTTATTTGTTTACTGGCAAAAAACTCCCTCATAGACAGTGCCGTGTGAGCTGGTGCATTGTCGTGATGCAAGAGCCATGAATTGTTGGCGAAAATTTCAGGTCATTTTCGTCTACCTTTTTCTTTTTTAATACTTTATAGTTTTTTAAAATTTTTATTTAAGGACTTTATTGGAGAATCGGGGAAGGGGAACAGACAAGTTGCTGTCCTTTTGTTCTTCTATCTAGTTGTGGAGGATGTTGCTTCACTGCCCCATGTTGGTATTATCATTGTGCTCTTCCCGGGTGAGGCAGATTGGTTGCCAGCCACTGGACAGTCACTCACAGCGGCTGCCGGCCATTCACACTGGCTGCCAGCCACTCACGGTAGCTTATGGCAGCCCACTGCAGCCTCACTGCAGCCTACGCCACCACCGGCAACTCACGGTAGCTCAGCTCCAGGTTGAGCTGTTGTTCACCATCTTAGCTGTAGAGGGCAGTGTCACTGGCCCTAATGTGGGATCTGAACTGGGGCCCAGTTGCTCAGAGCTGGCGTCCCAAGCCAAATCTTAACCAATGCGCCACTCGGCCAGCCCTTTGTCCACTTTTTTCACGCAGCCTTTTCAGCACTCCCAAATAATAAACTTGGTTAACTGTTTGTACAGCTGCTACAAATTCATAATGAATAGTCCCTCTGATATCAAAAAAGGTTAGCACTATCATTACAACAAGTTTGCTAACTTAATTGTCAGACTTCGTAAGTCACTATTCTTATGGGGTGTCTGGTTCCCTCTGGCCCTCTTCCTGAGGTTGTTTAACTCAGGTGGTGTGGATGATTAACTCACAGACCCCTGGCTATAGGAGCAGAGGAGAGATGGTGGGTCCCCACCACAAGAGACCAGGGTTACCTGCCAGCATCCTTCTCCACCAGCAGAGAAGGAAGAAAGAATTTCCAGGCTAGAACTCTAGTACCTCAAACTAGTGACAGAGATAACCGCTTCCCATTCCAGACATATAAGAAAGGGGGCCATCCTAAAGCATTTGGAATGTTAGTATGTGCAGAGATGTACATTAAATTTTTTTATCATGATAAAATACATATAACATAAAATTGACTATTTTAACCATTTCCAAGTGTACAAGTCAGTGGCATTAACTACACTTACACCGTTGCACAGCCATCACCACTATCATTCTATTTTAAGGAGATCAAACCCTTTTAAGTCTGATCCATCTTAAGCCACCCAATCTGTTACTGAAGGCTCATGGCAACTGTGGGCTTTGACTTAAAGGGTTAGAACTTACTTTCGCCGAGAGGCGCCCCCTGCTCCATCCTCTCTGTCCAGCCGTCAGGCAGCATGAGTCCTCAGGCATCCCCAAACCCACTAAACCACCTTGAAGGGCAATTATTGGCTTCATACAATTTATTTATTTACTCAAAAGATGGTAACAGTTTCTTCCAGGCTGCACTGTTCTATTGTGTAAAATGCAAGTTTGGGACCTTTTAAGATGTGTTATTTACCTGATAGAACTTAATGGCTTCTGTGGAGCTATTTGGTTTTACTGTGGAAATTAGGGCTAGGGGGGCTTTTTAAAAGCTGATTTTTTAGACCCAATAGCCTGCATTTGCTTATGTTGTTAATGCAGTCGGTTAAGCTAACAGCCACCAAAAGCCATATGTGGCCTTTCCAGGAGGGGTGGTGAGGCCGAGGTGTCCACTTCTGTGACTATAGATGGGTCTCATCCACCCTGTTAGAGAGGAGAGCGCGGCCGCTGGCTCGGCGTTTTTCTGTCTTCTCACAACCCTCAAACAAATCTCTACCAGTGATTCCCCCATATTATCTGAGAATTCCGGCTTGCTTTTGAAATAATATTTCTGTACTTTGAAATAATAAAATGAGAACAATTCTTTGGCCATCAACTGGACAAGGTGTCAGGAAATGCCCCAGGATGACTTTTCCAAAAGAGTGAAACAGGAAGATGGTTCGGAAGACATAGGCTGCAGCCTCCTTGCAGGCACATGGGACCCTCACCGAGGACCCGGAGACCTACGGGTGGGCTCACAGGGGAGAACAGACCGGATTAGGACAAACTACAAGGTAGGGTTGGAAGGTGCAATGGTAAGGATTTGTTGATACTTATTTTTCCAAAATGTTGATATAAAAACATGCCCCATACGATTAGTTATTCAAGGTTTCATGTATGAAATCCATACTCTGATACTTTTCTTCTTTTGGTTTTCAAGCTTCTTGGTAGAATGGAAAGGTACACAAATGTTGAAAAACCATGGTGTACACCTAAAACTAATGTAATATTGTATGTTAGCTGTAGTTTAATAAAAATATTTTTAAAAAACCCAGTATCTCATGATATCCTGGTGAGTGGCTTTTCTAAGTGGTGCAATAGAGTACTATCATATGGGTAGATCAACAAAGCCCCTTTTCTACTTGTCACCTCATATAATCTGTCTATGAACCTAACAAGGGGGGCACTCTCATCACCCCACTGATGCAACTGAGAAAGTTCAGATGCAGATGGGTAAATACTTTGCCCAAAACAAATTCCAGCCCAAGTTTAAAGATTCAAAATCCACTGCATGGCTTCATGATGTCTTGTAAAAGGAGAGGAGATTAGGTAAAGGCAGGCTGGAGTATGGAATTGTTTTCCTCTTTATCAGGGGAGCAGCGATGAATGGCATAATTGGAATTCTTGGTATTGCTTGTTGGAAAGCCACTTGGTAAGTCATTATTGAGCCGTCATTTTGTATACAGTGTACCTAAACGTCAAGAAGTGATTCCCTGTCGCCAGTCTGTTGTTGAGACCATAAATTCATAAAGGAATCTGAGGGCAGGAGCATGCCTGTGTCAGCAATTATACGAGATGCTGGTGGAACAGAAGCTGCAGGAGTCAGGTCAGCTGGTTCTTGAAGGTTTCTGTGGAAGGTGAGGCTCGGCCCCACATTTGGAGGAAGCACTGTGGCACTAACAGTGACCCCCACCCCTGCCTTTCCCTAGCGGCCGTCCAGAGCTGCCTCCCAGACACCTTTCCTCACGACGCTCACCCCTGGAGTCACGAAGGGCCTGCTGTTCCTTGCTGACCTCTGCAGCCTTGCCTTATCAGGCCAATCTTTCTGCAGAGAAGGCTGGCTCTTCCCTTCTCCATCCTGGGTCACCTGATGCGACCCATCCTGCGTGTGCCATCTCAAATGCCTCGTGCCTGCTCTCTCTGTGCTCTGAGAGTGCTTCAGTGTTTCACCTGCACCCCCACCTGTGACATTTAATATTTCTTCAAAACTTGATGGGGGTGGGAGATGTTCATGAAGCAGGATGTTCCTGGTATTGACTACAGACAGACTATGTTGGGCTTCATGGCTGTAAGGCTCTGGGTTAAGTTCTGTATCTCTGGAAACTTGGATTCACTAGGATGTTAGGGAGGGGATTTGGAAAATGAAATGAAATCAAACTTCATTGAAAATATCTCCTTTAAGGCCCTAATGTTGAATTCCTCCTTCTTAGCTGAGACGGTGCTAGTGAGGGTTAAATGAAGTAATGTATGAGGTCTGATAATTAAGTTCACAAACGCATCCTAGAAAAAGTGCTACATATCTCATTGCTGAATATCACTACAGTCACCTTCGAAGTGCTCCCGTTGGGAAGCTATGCACAGACGCCAGCACCTAGTCCACCCTTTAAAGCAATTCTGAAACTCTTTTTCTGGAATGGCCACCAGAGCTGTTGTCATATTACCCTTGATGTCCTGAATGTCATCAAAATGTCTTTTTTTCAATATTTCCTGTATCTTTGGGTGAAGAAAGAAGTCATTGGGGGCTAGATCAGGTAAGTTGGGAGGGTGTTCCAATACAGTTATTTGTTTACTGGCTAAAAACTCTCTCATAGACATGAGCTGGTGCACTGTTGTGACACAAGAACCATGAATTGTTGGTGAAAAGTTCAGGTCGTCTAACTTTTTCATGCAGCCTTTTCAGCACTTCCAAATATAATAGTGAATTCGGTTAACTGTCTGTCCAGTTGGTACATATTCATAATGCATAATCCCTCTGATATCAAAAAAGATTAGCAACAGCATTGCAACAAGTTCGGGAACTTCACCTTGTATGTGAAATGCTCAGCGTAGTCCCTATACATGACAGCTGTGCTCATCAGACCTAGGATGAGGTATGCGTATGTCGACACTGAGTGTACACAGGGGTTACGCGGATGCCTAAAGGGTCCTCTTCCACTGTGAACTCCTGCACAGTGGGATCCCCGGTAATGGATTTTTGGGTCTTCCACAGAGACCAGCACAATGCCTTCCCCAATGCAGGAACTCAGAACTGTAATGTGATCAACTGAATGAAGGGAAAAAAGAAGCATGAACAATTGGTAGAGATAAGATAGGAGGGCATTTTAAGCGTGAAACACAGCGTTAGGGAAGGGGAGGGAGGGGTCAATGGTCATGGGCTTCACTCCCGCTCTGTGTAGGAAAGCCTCCCGTGGCACCATGCAGTTGTCTTTTGGTTACCTATTTCTAATTTAATTCCACTCTAATTTAATTGCACTTGGTGATTCTAGTCTTTTGAAGTTTTTTTCTTGAGACTTTCTTGCCTACTTTTGGAGTGATTTTTAAAAATCATTCCAGTCCCCCCGACCTGTGTGGCCGTTAATAGTGTTTCTCAATTCTATAGCATTTGGACACCTGCTTGAAACCCTTAGTGATCAGCCCCTGACCATCCCACTTTGCCTCCCGAGGTGGTCAGCTGCAGTGGCAGACAGCTACAGTTTCTGAAAAGCGTTTTCTAAGTCCAAAGTTGTCATTCTTTAACCACAAAACACTGGTCCTAGTTCATTCGTTCATTTGTTCATGTTCTCTTTCATTCATCAAATAACTTATGGTGTCTCTTAATTGTCAGGAACTGTGCTACATGATGGGGATAAAAAGATAACTAAGCCAGAAATATTATGATTACTATAACTATTAGTAGATACAAAGAAAATTTTAGTGGAGGCTGACTGAACTCTTTGTTAGAATGTGGCCTGAGCTACCTGCTTCTGACCCTGTCCTCTGCTTTGTGCTGTGTGATGGAGACAAGAGAATTATTTGCATGGCGAGTCAGAGGACCTGGAGTCTAGTCCCAGCTCTGCCACTTGCTACCTTGTGACCGGGGGTGAGTCACATCACCTTCTCAGGCTCAGTTTTCTTGTCTGTAAAATGGGTCCCTCCCCATCTACAGGGTGCTTGTGAGGATCATAAAATAGACAGTCAATATGACAGTGTTTCTAAACTCTAAAGCCCTTAAAGAAGTTTTTATTTACATGGTGAACCAAAAGAGCTTCATTATAAAGAGTTCCTAGCGACGGCTGTGGGTCTCCAGGGTGGACACCACCTTCCAGGGTGCCTCCTGGGCATCTTCCAAGTTGGACATTTAGAACTTTCTTTAAAAGTCCTCCCCACCTTGTTTGGGGCCATTTCCAGTGCTGCTTGCGGAGGCAGATCAGACTCCTGGGGAGGTAAAAACTCCTTCATTGTAGGCTCTTCCTCACTTAGTTAATTTCATTACAGTCTCCCTAATGGAAAGAGGCAATTTGATGGGTGACATTTATTTGAGAAAATGCAAAATTGATAGCAGCAAATGCATGAGCCTGACGAGGTCTTTCTCTTTCCAGAGTCAGCCCCGCTCCGACAGGGAAACTCTGAGCATAGGTGCATGGCCATGTCTGCTCACCCCTGCACTCCTGCTGCCTCACAGCGCCGGGCGGGGCTCCCAGGATGCGCTCCATAAATACTGGTGGCATAAATGAATAAATCAATGGCGGATATTTGGATTTCAATATAAACGGATCCGGGACCTGAGATATTGCCAGATGGGCTGACAGGGTACAGTCTAGCGATGCATCTCCAAGGCTATAAAAATGTAGACATTTCTGGAGTCACAGGCTGACATTTCAGAAGGTGATTATATGCACAATTTAACCACACGGCCATCCGTGCCCTCCGAGTGCCATCGTTTCAACAACTGTTTTCATGTTGGCTTTCTTGTTCGTTCCTTTTTTTTTTAAGTCGAGCACAATTTTTTTCCCCCCAGCTCCTCACATTTCTAACGGAATGTGATTTATGCACATGAAATTAGGCTCCATTTTTATAAAACCCAAGTTACTGCCGACGACGCTTGAGGTTTCACAGCACATAGGAATTCGTGGTCGGCAGCCTCACAGCACCGCTGCTCGCTCTGCAGCGGCAATGTCGCTCCCAGACAGATGGAAGCGGTCCAAGGGGATGATTAACTTCTGGGTCCTCTCAGTCCTCACGCGCGCCTTGCCCTAGATTTCAAGATTGACCTCCAGCTTCTCTGCAAACGCACAGTTGCTCGGCTTGATAAATCACACGGATCCTTCTTTTGATCACAGCTATCTACTATTTACTGCTCAGGAAGGGAAGTTAATCACACCCTTAGGCACTTCATATGCTGCACACACGCCCTTCCTCCTCTCCCAGCACTCCACACACTCCCCACATTACCAGCAACAAGGCGGCATGCCCAGTGCCTGCGTCCCCACCAGACACACTCTTACCAGTGACCCTCATGCCCACCTATCCCTGTTGTCCTCTGCGTCTCTCTACCCCACCCAACGCAATCATCCATGAGAAGAAAAGATACCTGATAGATAATGTATTACAGAATTGCACACCTGAAACTTATGTAACTTTACTAACCATTGTCACCCCCAATAAACTTTAATTAAAACAAAAAAAAGACACTTGAGAGGCACATTCTAAGGAGTAAGTAGGAAGGATGGTGTCTCTTTGCAAACTGAGGTTTTTTTTGTTTGTTTTGTAATTGGCTTGTTTACCTTGCTGAGAATTTTGCTCCCTCTCCTTGCTCTGGTATCCTGATTTTTTTTTTTCATCATTTGGGGTATTGGTGGGCCTCTGGTAGGCCAAGTGATGCTCAATGGCATAAAATAGATGAAAAACTCAGCAGTCAGCAGAAAAAAAAGAACAAAAAAGCGCCATCCCACCTACAAACGACCCTTCCTGTCACTACAGGGGGTTGGGGTCTGGGTAGAGGGGTGGGGGGACACAAAAGTGAGCTGGGCTGAAGCCCAGATTTGCCCCCGGGATTCCCATGTGGAACTGTGGACACTTTGGCTGTTTTGGCTGAATCATAAATTAAGCCCATTGCTCAGGCAAAACCAAACCAGGCCAGCGGTTTTCTTTAGGAGTGACCACAGATGGTTTTTAAATGAAGTAATGAACTACCATAGTTGTAATTGATCAGGGTTGTGCATTAATTACTGAGGGTTCACTGAACTGAAAGCATACATTCTTAACTGCCAGATATTGGGTTTCTGCCAGAGTGCCTATTTAAGCCAGGAAACCGGAGAAGTGAAAAGACAGATGAGATTGGCCTTTAGAAAACATCTGGATATTCTCTCCCCTCTGACAGCCGACCAGGATGAGCTTTCTATGGTCCTTAGAAAGGAAAGGGAAAGGCCACCCCTCTGCCTTAGAACTAGTCTCATTAGGTCTGGTCTGCACGCCTCGGAGGGAGGCTGCCTTCCAGGGAGGCAGAAAACAACAGGCTTCCTCCACTGTAAACTCACATGCCCTCACAACCCCAAGTCACACCAACGATATCATCACCAAGTTGCACATCTTGAAACAAAACAGCTCCAACTCCTGTATGCAACGTCCTTGTGTTTACCAGGTACTCAAGGTTAAATGGAAGGGGGTCGGGCCCACAGATGAGCACATGAATGGGACGTGAGGCAAGGAGCCTGTGCTGGCATGAACTGGGCCAATCTGGGCTGCTCTGCTCAATTCCAAGAACTGCAAAACTCAGGAAGCACCTGTGGGGGTCTGAAAGTGCTCTCTTTTTCTAGGACAAAAGTAAAAGTGCTGCCTACCCGTTATGGAATTTTATAGCCACAGGTGATTCACAGGCTGAAAAAAAAAAAGTTTGGGAAACCAGAATAGTTTGTGTAAGTGAATGTATAATAGATGAATACCACCAGGCTATAACTGGCCAGAGATACTGGGGTTAGACTCCCACCTTGGGAAGGTCACAACCTGGAGGGAATTTTTTACTTAGTTCCATTCCCACCCTGAGGGGGTTCCTCTGACAGACTGAACAGTATGCAAGTCGTGCAGTGGTCTGAGCAGGAGTCACATTGATCATGTTCTAGAAAATACTGGTTTATTCAACAGAATAGGTAGGATAGAAGATGACTTCTGTCACTTGGTAAGTTAGCATTCTCTAATTTAAGAAACTAGAAAACATGAATGAATCCAATCAATTCAGGAGGTGTCTCAAGCCCTTATTTTGAAGAATAGTTTTAAATTGTATCTCCAAATGATTACAGATGCTTCTCGCCATGGAAGTTACTCGTGTGGGCCTGCATGAGTGGGAAGCATAGAAGAGAAAAAGCACAGTGAAGGTAGCTTCACACAATTGCATCGTTAGAACGGCACATTCAACTCATTACTTTGAATTGAGCCAAGTTCCCCCAATTTTGAACAGAAAAAACTGTTAGATTTAAGGGGGAAATGCTCTATTACATTTGAAGGCAGAGAAATTCGTAGGAAGAGTAATGACAATGGGAACCTCTGTGTCTGTTTCTAGGGGATGGGCTTTTTTCTCACAGTTTCTGCACTTAACAGTTACAACCAACAGGGGCTAAGATGATAATTTACCAGCTGACTAGCTGTTGGGCTTGATCAGGGGTAGGAGAGAATATCAGGAAAAAGTCAAAAGGAATAACATTGCTCATCACTAAAACCCTGGCACCGTTTCTACCCAGGACAGAGTCACACATCGTTGGGATGAAGCCTCAGAATGTATTGGTTCTAGTTCCTGATTTCTGATTCTATTTTGCAACCAGGCCTTCAAAGGGAGTCCATACTTTCCTAAAACAGGTTTTGATTCATTCTACCAGAGGTCATAATGACATTTTGTATCTATATATGTAACTTTATTGAAATATAATTTATGCACCATAAAGCTTACCCATTTTAAAGTATGCAATTCAATGATTTTTTAGCATATTTACAAGGTTGTGAAACCATCGCCATAGTACAATTTTACATTTTCAGTAATCCAAAGAAACCTTGTAATCACTGGCAATTACATACTGAGTGAGGGCTTTCTCTTGCTTCTCAGTGCATTTTGTTGAAGGAATCACTTATTTAAGAAGTCAAAGGGAAAAAAGAAATAGGTAGATGAAAGGAATTAACGTGTCAGACTTTAAATGTTTTGATCCAGTCTCTCCTCCTTCTACCAACAGACTCAGAAGCAGTACAGTTGTCAGCTTTTGTGAAAATCCCAGAAGGAATTCCAGGAGACCACGTGGCAGCCACTCGTAGAGCACACAAGCTTGTGTGGTTGTCATGGGAAGGCTTTTCAATGGAAATACAAAGACTCAAGCTCCGCCTGCCACCAGAGGACACGTTGTCCACCCATGCACACAGATAATTTGCTTAAGTGACAGGTTTTACCTTGGAGAAGCTAAACTGAGCTAGTTGACACAGTCAATTATTGCTCATTCCACAAAATAAAGAACTGGGAAGGAAGGGAAGGCAGTGACAGGTCGCTAGGTAACACTGAGGTGCCCACCAGCCAGCCGGGGAAACATTTCCAGCTGTAACTGACACTGTAAGAACCTCATTTGTGGAGAGAAAAACAGGGACTTGGTCTTTACCTCCTGATAATCCGTTAACACACACACACACACACACACACACACACACACACACACACACACACCTTAGCAAGTGAAAAAAAACCCAACCAAAACAAAAAAGGGTCTGGTCTGTGCTAGAAAGTAACTTTTTATATCTCTGTTCCACTTTCTTTATACAGCAAAGCGGATGTGAAATAGAACTCGAATGTGTTAGTTGATTAGGTTTATATATCTCATTCAACAGTACCATCCGAAAAAAAAACAGCTGAAGCATGGAGTAAAAAGTCAGGCACTCAGGACCATGAATTGGGTTACGTGCATAAAGTATATTCCAAGAGAGAATCTCATCAAAAGACAGATAGCTCCCGGGGAAATGAGATGGAAAAAGTCGGAAGAAAACACCTCACAATAAATGAAGTACTTATTGCTGAGAAATGAGTTTACATCTCAACCAATTCTGAAGTTCAGGATTTACTGTGCCATTCAGGCCTTTTCCTCTAGTTCCCTGTCTCTTGTTTCACTGTGTGACGAGGGTCTCGCCACACTTTCTGTGAAATACAACAAGCCGGTTCTTTGCAGTAATAAACTCCACACGTGCGTGACAAATCCAAGCACACAAAAACGTTTAAACCCCAGTTCCCAGACACTGGAGGGGCAAAATCCGATTATGAATTATATGCCACAATAAATAGGGCTCAATGTTTCATAAAGCAATTTATAGTTCATAAAAATGACAAAACGTACCTGTCAGACAGAGCGTGGAGAGCCGTTCTCTGGGCTGCCTGCTGGAAGAAAGGGCAGAGATGTTTATTTAGTATTCTGACTTTTAAATTATGTGCTCAATCAACACTTAAAACAAAAACCCATGTCACACATATTTGTGAAGTGTGGCCAAATATTAAACTACTAAGAACACAGTAAGAGTCCTATCATGTTACGAAAGGAACATTCCTTGAAGAGTTAACTGAAACCCCTGCAGTGCCCACATGCCACCAGGGGGCGAGCTTGGGGAGGCAGGAAGTACTGACAGGTGAGGACGGACAGGCCTCAGGAGACCCCGTGAGAATCAGACCTTTTTGATTTTTACTCCCTGAAATCACTTTACCATTGTTTTATTCTACTTTGCTGAAAAAGATCTGTTTTGGTTCCTTTATAGCTTCTCTCCCAATGAAGGTGTAATTTTAGACCCAATTTTCAGATTTATTGAAAAAAAAGTCACCACAATTGGAAACTGGAACACTGACTGGAAACGTGATAATATTATGAGATTATTGATTTATTTAAGACTTAGTAATGATTCTGTGGCAATTTTAGAAGAGTCTTTAGAGATCCATATTGAAATATTTATGGATACCAATTTTATGGTTTTTGGGATTTGCTTTAAATTAATATATTTGAAGGGAAGGGAGAGCAGGTAGGCACATCCGAGTGAAACAAGATAGCCTTGGATTGATAACTGTTGAAACTAGGCGATGAGCACACTGGGGATTATTATATTATTCTAGACATCTTCGTATGTGTTGAACTTTTCCATCAAACAAAAACTAAAAGAAAAAAAAATAAAAAGGCCTCCATTTCTCCATCAGATTTTCCCCATTTTGTAGTCACTTTTCTTTTCTCTGCCTAGTCTATCTTTTGCCCATTTGCCTTCTATTGCCGAACACTCGGAGACTTTGGAAGGTAGAAGACATGCTCTGTTCTGTCTCAGAAGTCGTAAGTGGGAGGGGATCAAAGCATGGCCTTAAGACCAAGGCTTGCTCAGGGTGCACCAGGAAATAAGACCTGCGTGCAGTCTGTTTTCACCGTGTACACTACACACGTCAAGTTCACTGTTTACCGGGGACACCAAAATGTTTCCCACGCTAGTCCTCACTACATTTGGATAGCAGACAAAACAGAATCTTAAAATTAGGAAAAACATGAGCCATCAGAACCATGTTCCCTCTTGCAGAAATGAAATCTACCCTTGGTGATAAATGCGTGTCAGTCCAAGAGTCCCTGAATTCCTACCACATGGAGGCGGTTGCACTGGGCTGCAGGAAGGATAAAAACAAAGCAGAAGCAGCAGTCACTGTCTTGGAGGAGCTCAGTCCCCAGGCAGGAAGTCAGAACAGAGGTCCACAGACGGCTTGAAGACACTTGTGAACTATCACGCAAATACAAAGATGAAGCTAGGATGGTGCCGGAAGGTGCGGATGTGAGTGGTAACTGATGGGGGGTGGGGGTCAACAGCAACGCAGGCAGTGCCTGGGACTGTGAGCAGGTGCTTAGCAAATATCCACTGGGTGAACGTTAAAGGAATGACTCCATTAGGGAATCCTTCCCACTAAAATTTGAACAAAACTTTAAAGACAAGGAAGGGATGTGGCTGGGGAGTCAAGAGGTGTTAATCGTACTGGACTAGAAAGGCAGAGCAAGGGCCATCCAAGCCTCTAACAGCGGTTCTGAACTTGGGGGAACCCTTCCCCCCAACCCCGGGGTGTCTGGAATTGAGTAGGGGTGTTTCTGTACATTACATTCACGAGGGAGATCACTATTGGCAATTAGTGCCTGGGGCCAGCCTTTCAAAAATCCCCTTGTATGAGGAATGGGCCCCTTAAAATGACAGGGTGTTTCTGTGGAGAAATACTGCCGCAAAATAGGAATGAAAGGCAGATCTGACAGAAGTGACATAGGGAACATTAATTTCTAGGCCTGGCAAAAGGAACTGAAACTGAATTCATAACAGGAACTTAGATAATTTCCACAAATGACATGACCACACTGATTTAGGAAAACACATAAAATCTGTTGAACTGGGCATGTGAAAGTCTTCCATTCTGGGGCAGGCTCTGCCATTCATTTATGTTATGAGCCTTGAGTCTGGCCCTCAGCCTATGGCTCAGCTTCCAAGCTGCTCTTTCTGCCATGAGTGGAATGACGAGGGCGCTCGTCTGCTGATGTCCAGGATACTGTGGGCTATCTATCTGCGGGGTTACTGTCCCCTCCTTCTTCCCTGGATTCCGGTGAATTAAAGCCCCAATGCTCTGGTGTTCCAGTGTCACATAATCAGTTCCAGAGAGGGAAGAATAATATCTATAGAGCTTTCTCTTGATGAGGACACTTGAGGCAGTAGAAAGAGGGGAGGGAAAGAGGTGAGAAGCCTGAGGAAGGCTTGGAGACCAGGAGATCCCCTCCGACACCTCAGAGGATGAGCACTTCCTTCTCTCTCCGCTCACTCCTTCCTCTGTGCTCTCCCAGAGAGCCAGCCCAGGAGCACGGTCACCAAAGCACCCAGCAGGTGACGGGCAGCCATCATTGTTCCCAGGTCTGTCTCCTAAAGAGTTCTCTTATCACTCGACAAGATGGCTTGGCTTTCACTTTTGGAAACTACACTTGAAAAGAAGACTCCTGACCCTGTTTGGCTAAATATACACAAAGTATTTTGAACTCCCTAAAGGAAGGATGGCATGCATTATTAGGACAGTCTCTTAACATCATCTCAGCAGAGGCTTGGACACAGACTCTTCCTGGAATGATACCAATCATGGCAGATGTGACTGAAAATTTAACAGAAATCTCTAACATGGCATCTGAATTTTCCCCTAGCCAGGGCTGGCCGTATTTAAAAAGTCTGTTCACTTTTTTCTCCCTTGCCTTCAAATATTTCCCGCAGACTTCTGTGATAATGAAACAGTGCTTGTTGATGTTACGTCTATAACAAAATGGTTTCAAAAACAAAAGCAAAACAAAACAAACAAAAAAGCAACAGCCATTCGACCATCACTGGAGTGGTACATCCCATGTTGGGTAATGGCATTGGACCACTGTTGGCTGAGTCCTCTAAGGAAGCTGAGCTGGAAGCCTGGAGTAGGGGTTGCTTTCCTTAAGCACATAGATGTGATGTTGGGACCAAAAGGTGCTTTGGACTTATACATCGGGAATCTCACCAGTCATTAAACAATGACTTTCTGTGATCCTCACCCTTTAATCTGTCACCACGACATGTTTCCAGACACTTAACACCGTGGTACTCAGCACCATCGACTGCCTACCTCACAATTTTTAATGCCTGATTTTGATTACGCTATTTAATTTGCAGTTTCTCTACATCATTAAAAAACTTTACAGTGGATAGACTCATCATCCATCAAGAAAAGAGACGAGAATATGTTAGATGTTTTAAATAATACCTTGAGGAAAAAAAGCTTTATGTCATTAAAGTTATATGTCATACTCGTATACCAAAGCAAAGACAGCCAATATTTTCTTTTTTTTTTACCACCTCCTTTTTAAAATATACTTTGGCTTTTGGACACTATTTTCTTTTACTGTTGGAAAAATAATAAAATAAATAAACACTGGAATTACATTGCAGAGAAAAAGTTACTTAGGTGACTCATAATTGAAGCCTGAAAAACAACTCATAGTAAACTAGATGAATTGCCCAATTTCCTTCTTTCAAGAGTTGTATGTTACAGCAACCATATTTCTCTCTTTCTAAATCATCATCTCCTCTAGTAGCTCCCCTCTCATCCAGTTCGCAGCAAAATAGGTTGAGAGGGTTAAGAGAATGCTTCATTGATCTTCCCTGAGTTCATTACTCATTCATAAATCTCTGAAGCCTAAGTCTGTGAGACAAAACAAGTTTTCTGCCAGAAATAATCATTTTCCAGGCTCTCTTCAAGAGATTACATGTTTCCCCTGTAGCAAGCTTGTTCCTTGGGAACATAATCAGTAGACATTTAGGTTTTGAGGTGCGCTAAATAAATTACCAGTCACAATCTGTTATTGAAGGGAAATCAAAGAGGAAATTAAGTGCCCTTATTGTAATTGGGTGGAGAACAGGACAACCCACTGCAGTGGGGAGAACAAAGAGACGAGGCTGAAATTCAGAGGGGTGCCAGGAGGAACCCAGTTCCTTCTCACTTGATAGAAACAGAACTAACATGGGGACAGCTCCATAAGTCAATCGAAGTACCTGTTCTGTGAAGGTAATAGGCTCGGCTTGGGTGACAATCAAAATAGACAAAGCAGCTCACCACATTGTACCGAGGGTCTAGAGGTAAGTCAGACATGAAAAGATAAACATACACACAGATTCTAGATTATAGGGGCTATGACTGAAAAGGAGAGGGTGCTATGAAACAGAATGGGACGGGGGCCTCACATGGAGTATGTGGTCAAGGAAGGCTTGCCACATAAGGGATGACAAAGCGGACGCCTGGGGATAAAGAGCTATTGAAGCAGAGAAATAGGAGTGGGTGGGGAAGACTCCAGGCAGGCCTACATCCTTGCTCAGTTTGAGAACTACAAGAAGGTCACTGTGGGGGAACTCAGCGAGTGATGGGGACACTGGCAGGTCCCCAAGGGTCTAGGAGGTCAAGTTAAGGGTTTCGGGTACTATCCACAGGGCAATTAGAAGTCATGGAATGGTTTACACTGGGGGAAGCTGGGGGAAGGATGTATAAGACCTGCCTATACACTCTTTGCATGATCAGGTGGATCTTCAATTTAAAAAAAAGGAGTGGGGAGTGAGGCAATATGATTTACATTTTTCAAATACTGCTCTAGCTTCTGTGTGGTGAATGGATTTGGGCAGGAAGGGACAAAGTTTGAAGTTGTTGCAGTAATGCAGGCAAGAGGACTGTATGGTAGCACTGGAGATGGAGAGTTTGTGTTATATTTTGGAGGCAGGATGGGGAAAATTCGTGATTGACTGGAGGTGGCAGGCCAGGGGAGGTGGCAGGAATGAGTCTCAGGTTCCAGTTTGAGCCCCTGATATGGATGGAGAGCCACTGACTAGCATGGGCAAGGTTGGTGCAGGAACAGGGGGTAGGGTGGGGTGACGGCAAAGGTAGTGTTTAATTTTGGATGCGTGAAGTTCCAGTAGCTTCCGGTACGTTCATGCGGACATGCTGAGTAGTAGACAGTTGGATACGTCAGATTGCATCTGTCAAGTGCCAATGAAGTGCAAAACATCAATACATTGTTGACAAATAATAGTCAATAAAAGGAGATATATGGCTTAATTTTCTGAATCTACAGTTTGCTATCATTCTAAGAGAAGTGGGTTTAGGGTCCCAGTGGCTGGAAGTATCTTTGTTTTTCCATTTCACATACATGTAACCTCCATCTTGCTTTTCGCGGTGTCAGGTTCATTTTCCTAACAATAAAGGTGGTGCTTCTATAGCAGGGATTTTAATTATTTAGTTCCACCTGTGTTAGGACACTGGATCCACATTCATCTACTTGAATAAATGCCATCACAACTAATCTTAGGTCATCTGAGTTTTGCTGTTACTGAAGCATGCTGGAAAATTTAGATCGAATCCCGTATCTTTTTTAGGAATTCTGTCTGCGAAGGTCTTACTTTTTTTCTTGCCATTCTTCTTAAGTTGAGACTTATATTTACTAATTTATTTCCCTGTTTAACTTCCTTCTACATCTATTAACACATTTTAGGTTTCATTAACTTAACTTTAATGCAGTTGATTTTCATTTGAGTCCTAGTTTAACCTCTGCACATTTTGTGTTGTGAGCTTCCATCTGGTATTTTTCAATCCATTTAGTAACAGGTACAAGACAAAGAAAGGAGTCTTTTTCTCTATTTTTTCCTCTGTAATAATGAGTACTTTGCATTTTTAGATTTCCTAGAAATACTGTCTAGAAAGCATTCAGTAGACCTTGACCTTATTCTGTTCTCTGCAGGGGTCAGGCTGAGTCAGGGGTGACAATATAATTTATCATCCAAATAAAAACAATTTTCAGAGTGAAAGGGGGTACTAACTAGATGGGGGCTAGGGGCAATGAGAAAAGGCTACTTTTCTGAGTACACTGGGCTGTTTGGCTGCTCTACTAAAGACCACTCTGTTGCAACTATAAGATCAGGATGAGAAGACAGAATTTCAGGGGCTGAGGAACCTGTCAATAAAGAAAGCAAACACCTGAATGGGGTCAGCATCGGACAAATCACTGATACTTGGTGTCTCTGTAAGTCAAGCCAATGCTTACGTCATTTTCCCATTCTCTCTCCAGCTGCTCCTCCCTTTAGATTCTGCCTATAAGTGTTCTTTGACCACTAGACCTTTTGCAGACCTTCCTCTCTCTCAACTCCTTGTCTAGAACATGGAGCAGCACTGCGTTCTTTTCTTTCTTGAGGAGTTTGCCATCGGCTTCATGAGAATTTTAGTCTTGGCTCCTCAAGTTCCTTGAAGGCAGAGATCCTAGCTCATCCCCCTCTACCCCCACCCCCATAAGAAAGAGCTTCCTCATGATTGACAACACTCAGAGTGTAATTCGCGGGTAGGATGTGAGGAGGTAACTTCTGTGGATGACAAATCACTACTATTTGCCATGGCTCCAATATGCTGAAACACATTTTTTCCCCCTCAGCTGTATATTCTTTCTCTATTTTACTTTTTTAAAAACTAGGGAACACTTTCATCTTTGGAGAAAGTTTGACTAGTTTTTCCCCCCCACACTGGATTGCTTAAATTTGTTTATGTCTACCATAAATTTCATAAATGACAAACATTTATTAAGCACCTATTATATCCTATGGAAATGCTGATTAGGGTTAGCAATACTGGATGAAGTTTGCCTGGATAACGTTATATCATCACTTGGATCCTGTTACCAACTGACTGACTTGGGGGCCTTGTTTGAGGTCAGACTGTCAGTGATGGTCCTAATTTGGCAACTCGCATCTTCTGAGAGGGATTAAGAGAGCATTTCCAGGACATTTCCCTCACTAGAGGAACCAGAGGATGTGTAAACACATCCCTTAGGGGTATGTATAAACCTGGAATCCCATTAGGCAGGTAAGGTATTGGTGGTCCTGACAAACAGGATGTGTTCTCTGACAAGCAGGATGTCTTCCTTCCTTCTCTGGCCTTTAACAACATATCTCTGATTTAGAGGTATGTGTAAGCCTGGAATCCTGTTGGGCAGCGGCAAGGGGTCTTGACCGAAGTAGGAGCTGCAGCCAGGGGCTTTCTAACCTGGGTGAGGTCTCTCCCTCTCCTGCCCATTTCTATCCACCTATCTACCCTATCCCCATCACAAATAAAAATGTAGGGGCAGCTGCTAGGAGTTAAGGAGAAAGAAGGGGAAGGTGTGGGGACAATGTGAGCACATACCATCAGGACTGTCCCCTCTCCATAGTAGACATCAGACTATTTCCAGAGGGGCTAGGGCTCCACTTTGGGCCTGGAAGATAGAAGGCACCTTAGCTGGTGGGCCACACTGACTGCCACAAGGGCAACGCTATGGGTCAGAGGGGCCCAGTGGATTCCTGGAGGAGGTCTGTGGGGCATAGAGACTGGTATGGGAGTGGTAAGCGGTCAGTCTGCAGTGGGAGGATGATGGTATAAAGACCCATGACCATGCGTGACATTCGCCACAGTGTAGGGGGCATGTAGAAGAAAGCTGGGTGATACCCAGCCCCAGGCCAGGTCGTGGGGAGCAAATTGTGCTTTGGGAGATGTAGAATCGTTGTCTCATTGGAAGTAGCCACTTCCACCTAGGCAGCTGGATACTTACCCCATACAGGGCAAGATGTAGGGAGGCTAGATACCAGCTTCTTGAGGACAGGAAATGGGTACCAGTTACATTATTGAGCAACCCTTAGTACAAGGTCTAAACAACAGCACAGGGCACACAACTGCTTGACAAATATAATGTCACCAGATGACCAAGCCCTAATGGTGCCTCTCCGGAGCCCCTGATGGGTGATGGATTAGCCTTTATCTCATCCATTCATTCAGTTTGATCTCATTCCAAAAACCTTTTGTTACAGAGAATGAGAACTAGAAAACTGAGCTTTAATCTTTAACATAGGTTCTAATGTTTATTCACGCTTCCATTATTACAATTAAAAACCAAGCATTCCTTTTTTTTTTTTAAAGGAATGAACTAGACAGTATTTTGCTTTTAAATAGCCATCATTTGTCAATTGTCAATTACCCTTTTAGGTCAAAAGATCTGACAAATCTTTGCTAAACTATCATTTTGTTAAAAACCCAAATGGCACCTTCTATGAAACTGCTTTCCTTACAAGAAATGAAACTTTTCCTTGTGGTGATTTACAGTAACAGTTTCTCTCAAGATACTAAATAGGTGACTATTTGGGGACCCCGCTGGACAGGTGGTAAGTTACCAGTCTCTAAACATCTGTTCCAAACGTAAATATTTTGTCCTCCTAAAGATATGTTCACAAAACTCAGTCCCCATTAATTTTGAGAACTATGTTCTTAAAATATTTAGGTTGCTTTGAGAGAGAAAGATGACAGAGTTATGCAATATGTAACATCTAACCCAAACCCCAGATTTTAAACTTGATCTTTGTTGTATGCATGTGTGACATAATCAGGGGTATAAATTTAAATTCCAGGCCCCCAATTTTTATTATAATTTTCAATTGTCCAAGTGGTATGCGTTCATTATAGGAAAAAGAAATTAGTACCTATACCAAGCAAAACCCCCAAAACAACAAACCAAAACAGAAAACAACCTCCATTTCACCCCTGGGGTGATGACTACCATTAGCAGATTGGTGCGACTTCCTATTTTACCTGTAACTCAAATACTACAGGGCTGTCTTGGGGCCAGTCTGAGCATGGTGTTGCAAGGAGAGAAACACAAAAATGCTATGAAAGCCTTGAAAAATAAGGTAAGTATCGAAGATTCTTTTTTTTTTTTTTAAAGATTTTTATTGGGGAATTGGGGGGATGGGAACAGAGCTGGGGAATTGGGGGAAGGGGAACAGACAAGCCACTGTCGTTTCGTTCTTCAGTGTAGTTGTGGAGGATGTTGCTTCACTGGTCCAAGTTGGCACCATCATTGCGCTCTTCCTGAGCCAGGCAGATCGGTCGCCGGTTTCTGGATGGCCGCTCATGGCGGCTGCTGGCCGCTCCCGCTGGCTGCTGGCTACTTACAGTAGCCCATGGCAACTCACTGCCACAGTGGCTGCAGCGTACGCCATCACCGGCGACTCACGGCAGCCCAGCTCCAGGTCGAGCTGCTGTTCAGCATCCTAGCTGCGGAGGGCAGTGTCACTGGTCCTCACATGTGGGATCCGAACCGGGGCCCTCTGGCATCCCAAGCCAGTTCTTAACCATCGCGTCACTCGGCCGGCCCCTATCAAAGATTCTTGACAAGCGAGGGTCAGGGGGGTGGAGGCTGTTAATGCCCCGTAGAACACCCTAGAGTCTTCACTCAGCTGTCCTACACTGTGGGGCAGCTGCCTTGTCTCCCTTCCCTTCTCTCTCTGCCTCCCTCTCACACTCTCCTCTAAAATGGCAGCCCACCAGTCTCTCCTTCTCCCACCTACTAGATATAGTTTTACAATTAGCTCCTTCCCTTTTCTTACATACATCAATTGTCTTGCAATTGATGGTGACTATTTAAAAGCAAAATATTTCATAATATTTCCTGTCAATCTACTGTAGTATTTTTGTCTGGGTACATTAACACATTGGAACAGAGGTTCAGTCAGGTTGGCTGGCTCATGGTTACAGAGCTGCTAAGTAATGGAACCAGGCCAGCGAGACCCCACAGAACACCCAGCCCGGACTCGACCTCACTGGACTATTCGGGCAGAGGGTGAAGGGAGGGGTCCAGGTGAACTTTGAATTCTGCCAGTCTCAGTATGAAGAGGACCGGTGGGACACTGGGTGGACGCTAATAGACATAGGGCGAGCTTTCTCTTGGGGCGAATGAAGAGGAAGCATAGGCATCATGTCTTAGGTGTTTGCAAAGAAGATGGGAGAAATTCAGGTTTCTGAGACAAATCTCTGTTCCTTAAGAGGTTTACAGGTAGAAGTGTATTGTTTATCTCAGAGCTTGCCAGAAACTCCTGGGGAAGAATTCTTTTTACCTCTGGGCTCTCCTTGATGGGACTACACTAAAGGAAGTGCCTGCTGGGGTCTGGTCCGGGGACGCAGAGATTGCTGAGGCTTCCTCAGGCAAATGGGGCAAATCCACTGGTAAGGTTGGGTGACGGTGGAAGATCCAAGCTGGGCAGTCAAGTCTCAGAATTGTGAGATGGGCAGAAAGATGTGGCATCTGGGACAGAGCATTGGCGAGGCAACAGTGCCTTCTATGTGAGGGAATGCGCCTGTGCGGTGCGCATGTGCTTGTCTAGCATCTACAATATCAAAGTGAAAGCAAACACACCATAGTAACCATCATAGCTAACGACGGCTGAGCTGCTTGGAGATACTCTATAGGTAGTGTGTGAATTTAAAGTCCTGGTCCTTGAGAGTAAGAGGGTAAACTGGGGTGTAGAAGGTGATGGGCTCTAAGCCCTGCAGGTTGGACCATGGCTCCGGGGCCTGCCCATTACCACACGCTCCTGGAACTCATCTGGTAGAGCAGTTTCAGGGCAGGCCAGACCCTGAGAACAGCCAACAGGACGATGGCCTGTTAGTAATGCTCATCTCTGGCACAGCAGGTGGATGCTGGGTTTAGTCACTTCCCATTTGGTTGGGTTTGCCAAATGCCTCTTGGAGCTTTTAACCAAGTCCTTATGTGACCTCAATATGATGCTTTGGTGGAATCCCACTCACTTTCCATGGGCCTTGGTAGGTGGTTGATTTTTATGAATGCAAATGGAGCCCAAGTTATGGAATGCAAATGTTACTTTGTTTTCATAGAAAGACAAGATGGAAGTGACATAAATGTTTTGATTTGTAAAATATGCAACCAGCGTTTGAAGAACTAAAATCAAAGCCTAGTGTTACGTTTCATTTAAACATCCCTTTTACTCAGACAAAAGAGGGGTATTTGAAGGTAAAAACAGGTTTATAATAGTTAGGAAAAATTCTCATAATTGCACCTTCCAAATCAATTATATAACATTAGAGATAGCTGAACCAGTTGCGACTGTGTGATTGGTGGTGTTAGAATTTCCACCTCTCAAGTGACCACTGCTTTATGGTTTATGCGTGAAAGTGTTTTCATGTATAATGTGCTGTAACCACATACTGTTCCTTGGACTTTTAAGAATGAAGAACAGGTTGAACGGGAAGGTACCAGAGACAGGTCGCTGAATCAGACCTTCTAGAAAGAGATTCTGGCTCATCGCACTCCTACACTTTTCTAGCGTGGGGAGGACCATGTCTGGCAGCCTGACATTTCAGGGGCTGCCTGGTTGACTTCCTAAAGATAGTCTTGATTTAGTCAGCACAACCTGTTGGCTGCAGATCTGGTCAGGATGGAACTGGGAAGTGCCAAGGGGCACTGAATGACCACAAATGATTGTGCTCCTTATAGAAAGAACAGGCTGAGAGAGTCTCCCAAGAAAATGTGCTTATGAAATAACCAGCCCCACCTGGAGAAGCTATGGGAAAACACACACAAAAACAAAACTTTCCAAGTGCCTATCTGGACTGAACACCTGAATGATTTGGGTAAATCCTTTACTATAAGAAGCCAGCCAAGCCTGGACATGAGTGATAGCATATACTCCAAGGAGCTTCCATTCTTGAATAGTTCCCATTCTGAAAAAGCTATTGAAGAAAAAACCATTAAAGTCACAGGATAAAGGGCTATTCCTCCGACTTGAACAGCAATGTCCCCTGGAGGGAGAATTCTACTTCCTCTGCCAACCAGCAGCCCTGCTGGTAGCTGTATTTGAGAAGAGTATGCCTATCAATTAATTTTGCATAGACCTTGTTCTGTCCTCTGAATGGAGAGTCTATCTCTTGGAGGTACTAATATGCACCATTAACAAAAACTTGGCTTAGCTTAAAAAATTGATCTCCTTCCATGAATTCTTAAACTTAACAAAGCAATGATTCACAGTTTTGTGTTCATTACATGTTTGCCCAAATTTAATGGATCAACTTTTGATTTTTATATAATTTTTCCAGATTTCCACTCAGGGTCCTCAAACCGATATTTGTCACAATCAAACCTACACAAAGGAGGTATGAAAAAATATTTCAGGAAACGGGATGTGGGCCTTTGTACATCTGTGCTCGGTGACATTTAAGCTGGCCGACCATTTCCATTTTGGAAACTGCAGTTCATTATCATGAAAAAAAGGCAATTACATTTTTGTGTATCTCCACCTATGCTAGTGCTTTTTACAAACATTTATGACGAGTGGCATGACATAATACAATTGGCCACCTTAAGAGGGTTTTGCATTTGCTTCTGGTGACAGTATAATTTTATTTACAAATTCCGATTACTTAACTAAGTTTTAGGACTTAGGGAAACAAACAAAAACCTTCTGCTGACTGTCTGGGTTCCATTGACTGTGACTGAAGGTTCAAATATATGATTACTTTGTATACATATGACAAAGATCTGATAGGCAATAGTTTTCAATTAGAGTTATTGTTGCTTTTATTGGGTTGTCGGAAAAGTCATGACATATTTTTTCTGTTTTTTTGTTGCAAAATGTGTCATGACTTTTCTGACAACCCAATATATTAAAAATAAATCAATTTGTCAGTATCACTAAATTGGGTATTTAGCTTATGCAAAACACTGATGCAAGATTAAAAATAAAAACAAAAATAAACTACTCTTTTTTTGGTCTATTTTGCTATTAGGTTTCCTATATGTAATACTATATATTTGTTCTGTATAGTCATCGAGGGAAGGGCATTTCCTGGCATTTAAAGTTTACTTTAAATTTTTGAGGCTCAATTATTGTAGTGAATGTTACTGATGGGTAATTCATCAAGATCAACAAGCCAGCATCTTGCACAACGTTTGATGCTTAGTAGGCATTCAAGATTATTCTCGGAATGACTTTTACATAAAATTTTCTACCTCGTGTTTGGCTACAAATCACATCTACAAAAACGTTCATTTCTAATACAGGACAAACTGGATTTTGGAGCTTTGCCCCTCAAACCTGGTCCTGATTACTGCTTCCACTCCTGTTTATATAATTCTCTACAATGTTGGCAGGATTCAAGAGCACATACCAGGGTGTTGGCTTTTAATGAATCTCCCGGGATGTGAATGTCAGGCTGACTGGATGAACTCTGGCCACAAATCCCAGACAAGCACAATGACTCTATTTATTCAGACTTGGCCGCCTGAATGCAGATTGACTCTGTGGGTAATAAATTTTCACAGGCCAAGAACTTCAGCATCCAGCAAGCTGATCCCGAGAAGAAAAATGCACCCAGGGAAGTGCAGTTGGGCTGCAAAAGCCTCCTGTGTTTTTATTCCACGTCTGCGTATCATCCAGCTAATTCGTTTGGTCGCTGATTGACATGCACACCCAGAGGTTCTTTTTAAAAGCTCTGCTTTCTGTTATGCAATTGTCAGATGAAAAAAGGAACAGGGGAAGAAATGAACAGCACCCATTGCGATGGGCAATCCACTTTTACTATTAAAGTGATGTTAGTTATCCAGTGACCTCTATGGTAAAGAGCAGGGAACTGACATAGGAATGTTCCTTGTGCCTCTCCACGAGAAACGCAAGGTAACAGAAAGCAAGAAGAGTAATTCAGTACTCAGAGCAGCCTCACCTACAATCCTGACATCCTGATGCAGCCAGACTCTCAATTCATACTCAGATGCTTGTCAAGAGACACAATTCGTACTCTGTGCATTAAAATAAGAAGAATTGGGGCTTTAACTTGAAGATTTATGGTAACTACCTAGATATCTATTAAATTAATCATGCTCTCCAAATATTGATTGGGGATTAAAAGGGAACGTTTCTTCATGGCGGGAAGTAAATTAAGCCAGTAGGAGAATTTCCCTGTACAGATGCTATCCAGTGATCACGGCCTACAACATTACAATTGTCAGTTTAAGTGGATAAACCATGCTCATTTGAAGAGAAAAGTGCAGTTCTATAATTAAAATGAAAAGACTGCCTAATATGTGTGGATAATGTAATTACTGGAAGCTGCAGGCTCATACGTAGCCATTCAATTTGGATCCTGCTCTCCCAATTTCCCTGAGCTTGTATATTTGTCATCTCTGAGACAGTCTGCAGCTGACACTCAGCTGCTCCTTGATGGGAGCTTTAATCCTGTGTCCCTCTCCTTGTGTCTTAGCTATAAGAATTTCATCTAGATATCTGCTGTGTCCAACCTCCCGAGTTTACCCTCACATCACAGGGAAGATATGCAGTATATAACGCTTCTCTCCCTTCCAAATCCTTTTAAAAAATCCCTTTGGGACTTAGTACCTCCAGGAATAATTTTGCCTTAAATATTCTAATTTCTTCACATTCTCCCAGGGAAACACTGGATTTTGGATTTGTAAAAACCAAGAGTGACTGAAAAGGGGATTAAACAAAGTGCTGCAAGTATCACGTGTCCTTCATTTACCCAGACAACAAGAAAACCGATTCTTACATCATTTGTCTTATTTCCAGGATGAACCTCATCAAGTATGAAAATTGTAGGAGCAAATATGAGAATATGCTTCCATTTCCATTACATTTCCAAACTTCCTGGGTAAAAACCCCGTCACAATCCCAGCTCTGCTATCCTTGAAAGAAAAGGCTGTGGAGAAACCCATTCTCTTGGTTTTGGAGACTCCTGTTTGAGGTAACTTCTGAAAATTTACAACTTCAGTATGGCTTGGCATTAAGCATATTAAAGAAGTGGTGACAGACATTTCCATGGAGATTGAATAGATGCTTTTCTCCTCAATAGGTAGATTACTTGTGCATTAGTCTACAGAGGGTGCCAAAAACATGTATACACATTTTAAGAAAGGAAAACTGTATTAAAATTGTAATACTCAATATATACCGATAGCAAAAGAGGAATACAAGTCACGTTTGACTTCTGCAATACAAGAGGTGCTCAAAGTCGTTACCATCAGCGTCCAGACACTTCTGATTATGGCGAACTACTGCTTGAGCAATGTTGACAAAAGTGTCCACTTGTATACATTTTTTTTGAACCCCCAGTATATAGCCAACTTATGATCTTGGGTCTTACATTTTTATCTTCTCAGTCAACACATTTGATCTTTGGATAAGAGTAATTTGAAATATCACAACGTTCAGTAAAAGAAAGAGAGGTAGAGTAAAAGTTGTCTTTGATACTGGACAATGGACAGCTGGAAATACTCTCAATTCATCTCAGCCCTATGCATTTACTTTCTCATGCATCCATTTATTCTGCCTGACACAGTCCTCCTCAGGAAACACGCAGTCTCATTGGTACAGATGGATATCTTAAAAAATAAACATAACACATAAGGAGAATTATGAGGAGACTTAAGAAGAAAGGTTAAGGTTATTGTGAGAAGGCCTAACCAGGGTCCAGTTTAGATAAGGGGGAGGATCCCTGAGGAAGTGAAAGTTAGGCTGTACTTCCTAGATGAGTAGGTATTGGTCGGGGAAAAAAATGAGGGAGTCGAGGCCATGGAGGCTCTGAGATGCCTGAGCTTGGCTTGTTGGAGGAGCTGAAAGAAGGCCCGTATGGTTGAAGGGCCATGAATTAGCTCAATGTGAAGTGAAGAGGGAGAAGTGGGTGAGGCCATACTATGGGCTCTGAATTTTTATCCCAAGTGGAATGGAAAACATATTGAATGAAGATTTTAGACAAGAAATGAGTTGATCTGATTTACATTTTTAAAAGATCACTGCGAGGAGGGTTGTATATTATAGAGAGGAAAGAATGAGAATATGCTCGTCTCTACTAGACTGGTTTAGATTAGCCAGGATGGACTAATATTAAATTTTGGAGGTTGAATTTACAGGATTTAGAGATAAAATTAATATTTAAGTGAGGAAGAGAGTTGTCAAAGATGAGCCCAATGTTTCTAGGCTTGAACAACTGGGCATCTGGCAGTACCACTTGTAGATATGAAAACAATTACAATGGGCACATATCTGTGTGTAGGTAGGTAAGGGGTGGCAAAGACCAGAAGTTCATTTTGGCACAAATTGAATGGGAAAAGCTTGTGAGAAATCCAAGTGGAAAAGTCAAGTAGGTCTGAAGTTCATAAGGGAGTTCTGTGCTGATGATATAGGTTTAGATATTGTAAGCATATACAAATTGAAGGTCATGGGAACAGATGAGATTACCTAAAGAGAGAGAGAGAGGAAGTAGAGAAGACAACTCAGGGATAAATCTGAAAGGCTCCAATATTTAAGACTGGGTAGAGGTGAAGCAGTCATCAAAAAAGCCTGAGAAGAAACTATCAGAGGGCCAGGAAATAAACCAGAAGAGTTTGGTGCGAGACACCTCAAGAAAAGTGGGTGACCAAAATTTCCAATGTTGTACATCTTCTGGTGAGATGAGAGACTGAAAAGGACCCAGCACATTTCGGTCTGTGGAGGTCACTGTTGAACAAATGAGTAGTTCTGGTGGAAAGGTGGGGCAGAAAGGAGTGAAGGGAACAAGTCACCATGTAACTGAGAGGAAATGGGGTGGATTTTGGATAAGAGGAAGGGAGTGTTCTCAGTAATAGGAGGGAAGGGAGAGGATAGGTGATGGTAAAGGTGGTTTTGTGGATCTGGTTATGGGAAGATAAGGTTTTCTGGTTAGGCGCCAGTCAGCCATGATATGCATTTGGGAAATAAAGATGAATAGGATACAGAATAAGATTCAGATTGCTCACTCAAGAAGTCAGGAAGATAGAAAACCAAATCCCATATTATCCACATACCAATTCTGTGATGGAGGTAATTATAGGATAAGGGAGAAAACCTGTAAAATACCATCACCAGTGAACTGTTATAAGTTATGTATGTATAATGTAAAACCTAGAACAGGGATTAAAAAGCTATACAAAGAGATACACTCAAAAATACTATAGATAGATAAAAACGGAGTTCTACAAAATGTGCAAGGAAGCCAGGAAAAAGAAAATAAAGAAAAAAAAAGAGAATAGAAAACAAAAAATAAAATGGCAGACTTAAGCACTAATGTAGCAATAATTACATTAAATGCAAATGGTGTAAATACATCAAGTAAAAGCTAGATATTGGCAAAGTGTATAAAAAATATGACAATTCCACATTGTCTATAAGAAACTCATTTCAAATATAAAGATATAGGCAGGTCGAAAGTATAAGAATGAAATAAGTTATATTATGCAAACATTCCTCAAAAGAATGCAGCAGTGGCTATATTGATCAAGTAGACTTCAAAACAACTTTATCAGAGATAGAGTGGAACATTACAATGATAAAAGGGTCAATCAACCAAGAAGACAAAGAAATCCTAAATGTTATATACCAAATAACAGAGCTGCAAAGTATGTGAAGCGAAAACTGATAGAACAGAAAGGAGAAATAGACAAATCGACAATTATATCGGACACTTCAACACTCCTCTAACCAATAATTGATAGAGCAACTAGACAGAAAATCAGCAAGGCTATAGAATAACTCAACAACATCATCAATCAACGGGACTTAATTGATATTTATGGAACACACCACCCAACATCAGCACAGTACACATTGTTTCAAGTGCCCAGAAAACAGATACCAATATAGACCACGTCTTGGGCCATAAAAAAAAAAACCTCAATAAATTTACAAGAACTGAAATCAGACAGACTGTGTTCTTTGACCACAATGGGACCGAACTAGAAATCAATAAAAGATTACAGGAAATCTCCAAATACTTGGAAATGAAACAACACATTTCTAAATAATCAACGTGCCAAACAGGAAGTCTCACTAAACTAAATGACAACGAAAATACAATGTATCAAAATTTGTGGGATCCAGTTACAGCAGTGGTGAGAATGAAATGTACAGCACTAAATACACCTATTATAAAGTAGGACAAGCCTCAAATCGATACTATAAGCTTCTTCCAGAAACCAGAAAAAGAACAGCAAAACGAATCCAAAGCAAGTGGAAGGAAAAATAATAAACAGGAGAAATCAATGAAATTGAAAACAGAAAAACTGAGAGTGAATGTCAATGAAGCAAAAAGCTAGTTCTTTGAAAAGATCAATAACATTGATAAACCTCCAGCAAGACTGACAAAGACAAAAATAAGGAAGGTTGGTATGGAGAATGAAACAGGGGCTATCACTATAGCCCCAGACCAGGGCAATAAAGGAACACAGCTCTACACACATAAATATGACAGCTACCAATGTGAAATAATCTGAAGAGTTAATAGCCTTGAACTATTAAGAAAGTAGAATTTGTAAGTTTTTTAAATCTCCAGGCCCACACGATTTCCATGGAGAATTCTGACAAACATTTAAAGAAGAATTAACATTAATTTTATACAATCTCTTCAAGAAAAGGGAAGAGGAGGGCACTTCTCAATTCATTTTACAAGCCAGTATTGCCCTTACATTGAAACCAGAGACAATACGAAAAAGAAACCTTTAGAACAATATCCTTCATGAACATAAAAAGACAAATGTGAGGCTGTAGAATCACTGGAATTCCTTTACATTGACTGGTTGGGAGTGTCAACTGTTGCGACCACTTTGGAAAATGGTTTGGGATAATCTACGTAAGTTGAACAGCACACTGTACGGCCCAGCATTTCTACTTTTGGGCACAGACCCAACAGAAGTGTGTCCATCTGCTCACCCAAAGACCTGTACAAGAATGTTAATTACAGCACAATGCTAATAACCCCGAACAGCCTGGTGCCACAAGCAGAATAGGCAAGTCAATTGCGGTACAGACACAGAATAAAATATGATCCAGTAATAAAATGAACGAACGTCAATGACATGCAATATAGATGAGTCTCACAAAGATAATGTAGACTGAAAGAAGCCAGAAATAAGAGTGTACCTGCTGAATGATGCCACTGATATAAAGTCCCCAAACAAGCAAAGTTACAGTATTAGAAAACAGGAGGGGTTATCCTCCTGGAGGGTGGTGACTGGCAGGGGACATAGGAGACCTGAGAGGCCGGTCATGTCTGTATCTTGATCTGGGGGCTGGTTACATGGGTACTTTAGTTGTGGTGTGTGGTTTATGAATATTCATGAAGTTGCATTCTTGGGTTATGTGTGCTTTTCTCTATGTATGCCTTATTCAATTATAAGTTGACTAAAAGAGAAAAAAAAAGCCTGTTGGATCTGGTGACATGAAGATAACAGATGAGCACAAGTTCTGAGGGAGTGGCCCGGCTTTGGGGACCTCACATCAATTCCTGTTTTACAAATGGCGGCCCTGGAGCAGAGAGCAGTTTAGGGACTGGCCCAAAGTTGCAAAGCTACTGAGTCGCAGACAAATAGTTGAGCCCAGGGAGCAGGGCTGCTGAGCCTGTGCTTACCCACGAAACTACCATGTCTTTATCTCTGAGAGCACAAAGGCAATGACGATGAAGGAAATATTGGGCAGGAGAGTATGAGGCTACTTTAGGAAGGGCAGGCAGACATAGCAACTGACACTGTCATAGATATCGCTTTATCACAGTGGCTGTACAGGCCAGTGACCAATATTCCCAAGGACAACAAGGTATTATGTTAGAAAAGGTGAAGCATTTTAATATACTATGTTTCCTAAGACAGGGAAACGTGCAATATATTTTTGAAAGGTTTTGGGTTTAAAAATATAGTCAGGGACAAGCTCTAATTATATTTAAGAAAATCATTTGTGTTAATTGTTTAATTATCTCCCAGTGCCAGAAAAATGCAGTGCGTGTTATGTGTGTTGCATGTGTGCACAGGCTGCATGTACTCTTTTGGGCCACATCTATATTTTGGTCTTGGAGAGAAAACAAAACAAAACTGTATTGTTAGTCTTTTAGAGAAGCATAGGAATTATAGATTTGTGATTAGGCCAGGGGATAATTATAGGCCAGAGCTGGGTAACTTAATATAATTAGTGGTAGAGCAATTACTGAAACTACCACAGAAAACCACTGTGTGGAGCCCTAATTTAAAAAGGAGAATACTGGATAAAAGTTGTTCGTTCTGTCAGCTGCTTTTATTGCAGGAGGTGGGAAGGGGCACACACACAGGGACCAAATGCAAGAATAAAGGATCTGACCTGTATATTCACAACACAACGTTATCAACGGCTGCAGACTGGAAAGACATCGCTAATAAGGGCAGATGAGTCAACTAAAAGTTCTTGCTTCCTTTGAGAGCATGTCTAGTGCATTCTCGACAAGTAGTTTTTTAAAATTGAGTTTGCAGCGGGAATGTTTCCTGGAAATAACTCAGGAGAGTCTGTCCAATTAAGAAAGGCTTGCTGAATGAAACAGTATGCAAATCCCTTTTCTAACATAAAGTGTACACAAGCTACATGTTCGCAGTGGCTTCACCTACAACGCGCCAATTTGGACCTCTCCTTGGGGAAACACACACAGAGATGAAATCACTTGCTTATCGTCACATAGAGGAGGAACCAAAGTGAGGCGTGAAGTTGTTTTCTCATTCTAGCAACACAGCTGTGTTATAGATAGTGGGGTGCTCTGGTGCATGCACCTAGAGTGAGTGAATCCATCTCTAGAAACCCAAGGCCTGAACCAGACTTCTTGCTCAGTAACCTTCCTTCCCTTGGGGTTTTCTCCATGTGCCAATCCAGTTTTCAGATTCACCGAGTTCTAGCTCATGGCCAGTCCCTTCTTTGGTGCCCCATCTTTTCCCACAAGGTGAGCAGAGACTTCTGTGAGCTCACAGACACTTGCTCAGACACTCTTTCTGGAAATTTTCTTTGACTTATTTCACCTCTGCATGCTCTCGCTGCATTATTTGCATTTGCAGTAGAAATAGTTGCAAGCATTCCACGATGCCTTTATATAAAACTCACTCTTCCAAGATCAACTGAATAGCACAAGTATCTTGTACCGCATCTAAAAATGACTCATAAAAAACAAAACAAAAAACTTCTCTGAATCGTCTTCATACCTACCACATTTATCCAAGCCTGACAAAATTCAATGCAGGTAATGAGAAAAAGGAGACAGAAGTGCCAGAAAATCTGTCTTTAGTGTTTTCAAACTGGCTTTAAAATACAAACATTTCCTGAAGTGCAGAGGTGAAAGTGATGAATGCTAAGTGGATATTTTTTCACCTTAACTGACGGATCAGAAGAATATTTATAAACCCCGACTCATGTCTTGAGCTGATAAATCAACACAGAAGGAGGACATTTCAGGCTCATTTATCATTTAAGACAAACAGGCCATTCTGAGCACGATTATTTTTTATTCATCATTTTAGCTCACCTTTACGTGTGCTTCATCTCAAAGTTAATAATATCTGTATAAGACTTCTAAGACTTCTCAATATTTAATGCTTACAGCTTGTCTGGTGCATGCCAATGAGCCTAAGATTACAGGCTTTATTTCCAGAAGGCCAGTTAGAGTTCCCCCCAAAAAGGGCTCTGTTTCACATTGAAGCCTGTCCCCAGTCAGCTTCCTTATAAATAGCTGTTGTTGGTTTCAAGGCCATAAAAAGCATAGAATTACAAAGCACAGAATTACAGTTTTAAGGGAAATCAAGGCCAAAGTATTTTAACTGGCTGGCCCAATGGCATAGAATCTCATAATTAGCAGAGGGCACCCAGCACCCTAGTGCACGAAAAGTCGGTATTTGTATGACTCAGTTAATACCCAGGACAGTCTACCAGGTCAATGTTATCAAGTCACATTCAAACAACATAACGGAAAAGATAATCTTACCTGTTCATTGTCCTCTTCATCACTACTTAGCTTAAGGTCATCTTCTAGCATTCTGAAAGAATAAACAAAGAGGTACAGGAACTTAGCTAAGTGCAAAATAATTTAGCACCAAAATATCTTTATTAGAGCAATGTTTGAGCAATAAGTCTATTTGATTTCCTAATTAAAAATTTGTTTCTTTTAGACAGGGTTGCTGCCTGTCACCACTGTTATTCAGCATAGTATTGGAAGTCTTAGCCAGAGCAATCAAACAAGAGAAAGAAATAAAAGGCATCCAAATTGGAAATGAAGTTAAATTGTCATTTTTTGCAGATGACATGATTCTTTATATAGAAAACCCGAAAGACTCCACCAAAAACACTATCATAAACAATAAATGAATACAGTCAAGTTGCTGGCTACAAAATCAATGTACAAAAGTCCACTGTATTCATCTACACTAACAATGAAATTTCAGAAAAAGAAACGAAAAAAAAAACAACTCCTTTTGCAATTGCAACGAAAAGAATAAAATACCTAGGAATAAACTTAACGAAGGATGTGAAGGACCTATACATTGAAAACTATAAGACATTTT
>NW_017731900.1:0-4614 GCF_001890085.2 Hipposideros armiger | reverse complement strand
TTTTTTTTTGTTTCTGGTTGTGATCTAAAAACAGAGGATTAAATGTAAAATGGCTCTGTATTCAAGAGGCTTCAAGAGAAGTTGAAATCCAATTAAACTTCAGAATATCTCGGAACCCAGGCAAATGGCAATGGAAACGCTAAGCCAAACAGACACACACATCCCACAGCAATCCTGGATGTGGTTATTCCCAACACAGGCGACCCAGGCCTGGAACAGACAGTCACTGCCACCCTGAGCCTCCAGTCCCCACTGACATTCTGCCGAGGTCACTGAGGCTCAGGCTGTCTGAGAACGGAGCCCCACCATTCTGCTTTGTTCTGATGGTCACGGCAGAGCCACTTCCAAAGCACAGTGCTCCTCCCCATTCACCATGCTCTTCAACTCTGGTCTAACATTCACAATGCGCCCATTTTTAATGCTGGAAACATCTAAGTGGTCTCTGAGACAGCCTGAGATGCTGAAGGCTTTCTGCGGTTATAGCTGAACAATAAAACATGATTAGAGAAGAAAAGAGAAGAACGGTGACACCCACAGCAGCCTAAGAACTGTCAGGGTTTGGTGTGTGGCAAGTGGACTGAGGCCGTGGCTGCCTCTATCAAAACAAATCAGTGGCAGTGCTGTTGTGCCCTCAACTCCAATCCCACCCACCTGACAACATTTTTATCATTTGTCTGTTTCTAGAAGGAAACATATTGGCATAGGTATATTAAACAAGAACAAACAACAAATGAAAGTTTTAAACCAAGAGGAAAAGAAAATGCAAGTCAGGGTAGGTTAGGCCACAGGACAGGGGCTGCAGCCTATGCCGTCGCCAGCGACTCATGGCAGCCCAGCTCCAGGTTGAGCTGTTGTTCAGCATCTTAGCTGTAGAGGGCAGTGTCATTGGCTCTCATATGTGGGATCTGAACCAGGGCCCTCTGGTGTCCCAAGCCAGCTCTTAACCATCGCACCACTCAGCAGGCCCTGATGTCATTTTTGAAAAAAGGAAGGTAAAGACCGATGCTCAGATGGGCTGGGGACAGTTTAGGATGGGTCATCTGCACATAAGTGCATGGCCTTTGCTTTGGCACAATGCTGGCATGCGTGGGCATCCTGCCACACATCTGAGCACCACCAGTCTTCAGCTGAGGATGTCATCCACCCAGAGCCACTCCCCTTTCATATTCTTTTAGTTCCTCCCCTTCACACCCCTGAGAGCCCCCAGAAGTGATTCAACTCCCATCAAATAGTAGCAGCTCTCAAGGTTGAATGGATATTCTGTCCAGGCCTGTTGAGCACTTTCTAGACGTCCCCTCATTCACTCCCCACAGCAACTCCTCTGAGGTGGGCAGCAGGCTCAGGGTTCAGAATATGGGCTCTGGAGTCAGACTGCCCAGGATGAGTCCCAGCTCTGCCACTGAACTAGCTGAGTGACTGCACACCTGTCTCCCAAGAGTTTTCCAGAGAAACCGCTGCAGTCCTTCAAAGAGCTAGGCACAGAACCTGGCACAGGGTAAGCATTCAACAGACGCTTGTTTTCATTAACATTCCTCTTTTACTGTTGAGGGTAATGCCTTAAAGCAGTGGTTCTCAACCTGTGGGTNTTTCATGTTCATGGTTTGGAAGAATCAACATAGTTAAAATAGCCATATTGCCAAAAGCAATACACAGATTTAACACAAGCCCATTCAAAATCCCAATGGCATTTTTAAAGAAATAGAACAAAAAAATCATCAGATTTGTATGGAATCACAAAAAACCCCAAATAGCCAAAATAACCCTGAGAAAAAAGAACAAGGCTGAGGTATCACATTCCCTGACTTAATTTGTACTACAAAGTGACAATAAGCCAAACAGCATGGTATTTGCAGAAAAACAGACACAAGACCAATGGAATAGAACTGAAGACCCAGATATAAACCCACATTTATACGGGCAGATAATTTTCGACCCAGGAGCCAAAAACATACAATGGAGAAAAGAAAGCCTCTTCAATAAATGGTGCTGGGAAAATTGGAAAGCCACATGTAAAAGTATGGAACTAGACTGCTATTTGTCACCATATACCAAAATTTACTCAAAATGGATCAAACACCTAAACGTAAGACCTGAAACAATAAACTGCATAGAAGAAAGCATTGGTACTAAACTTATGGACCTTGGGTTCAAAGGGCATTTTATGAATTTGACCTCAAAGGCAAGGGAAGTAAAAGCAAAACTAAACGAATGGGATTATATCAAACTAAAAAGCTTCTGCACAGAAAAAGAAACCATCAACAAAACAAGGAGGCAATCAACCAAATGGGAGAAGAAGATATTTGCAAACAACACCTCCAATAAGGGGCTAATATTCAAAATATATAAAGAGGTCATACAACTCAACAACAAAAAACCAAACCATCCAATTAAAAAATGGGCAGAGGACCTGAGCAGACACTTCTCCCAAGAAGACATACAAACGGCTAACAGATATATGAAAAAATGCTTAATTTCACTAGCTATTAGGGAAATACAAATCAAAACCATAATGAGATATCACCTCACACCTGTTAGAATGGTTATCATCAACAAGACAAGTAATAACAAGTGTTGGAGAGGCTGCGGAGAAAAAGAAACCTTCATACATTATTGGTGGGAATGTAAATTGGTTTAGCCACTATGGAAAACAATACAGAGGCTCCTAGAAAAACTAAGAATAGAATTACCATATGATCCAGCAACCCCAGTCCTGGGTATCTACCCCAAAAAACCTGAAAATGTTTATCTGTAAAGACACGTATGTACCCTGATGGTCACTGCGGCATTACTACAGTGGCCAAGACATGGAAACAACCGAAGTGTGTTTTGATATATGATTGGATAAAGAAGATGTGGTACATATACAATAGAATACTACTTGGCCATAAGAAAAGATGAAATATCGCCATTTGCGAAAACATGGGTGGATCTTGAGATTACTATGCTAAGCAAAATAAGTCAGACACAAAAAGTCAAGAACTATATGACTGCACTCATATGTGGGATATAAAACTGAAAGCAACAAAGGAACAAGACAAACAAACAAACAAGCAAAAACTCACAGACACAGACAACAGTTTAGTGGTTACTGGAGGGTAAGGTAGAGAGGGAGTTGGTAGAAGATGGTAAGGGGGCAAATAAATGATGATGGAAGGAGAACTGACTCTGGGTGGTAAGCATACAATGCAACATACAGATGATGTGTTATAGAAATACACACTTGAAACCTACATAATTTTACTAACCAATGTCATCCCAATAAATTTAATAAAAAAATTTGTTCCTTTTAAGCGCCTTTCCTCTGATGCAGTTAGAAGTAACAAATTGCCACAGCATGAAAATTAACCATCACAATAGGATAAGATGGGCATCTGAGGCTAAAAAAAACACAACCAAACAGGGTGCTTTTCCTTGTGAAGTTTAATTCTACAACTGTGTTCAGTGCTTTCCACATGGCAGGTACTGGGCTATGTCTCCACTTCCATTCATTGTCAACAGAACAAGTGGGCAAGAATGATGCTGAGAGGGCCAGGAGTGAGCAGCAGCTGCTTAGGTCTTCCACCAGCCAGAGATCTGCTGGACGAGGAAAACCAAATAGGAGGGAACTTTGTGGAAAAATTCTGAAGGCACCTCCCTAGTGCTCCTTGTGTCCCTCAGATTCGTTCTGACACAGCATACTTTTGGGTCCATCAGAGTTAAAAGTGAAAAAAGAAAAAAGAAACGAAATTAAAACCCTATGATGTTTGATGATGATCAAATGATATTCTTATCAGCATTGCTGGATTGTTTCTTTATAGAATAGTTTTCAGATTAAGTCATTTCAAAAGAAATCTCACTCAGGAGTACACTCTATAACATAAATGAATGCAGGGCTCTTCTGTCGGGGGTGGGAGGACTCCATTTCTGAGAGACCCCGGGGCACCAGGGATCAGTTTGAAGGCCACTGAGCCTGTGTGCTCAAAGCCCTCACTGTTCTCCTTGAAGTCACCTTCCAAAGTCTGTCCCCTGAAATGAGCCTCGATTCCTTTAAAAGTCAATTACAGGACTATCATCAGTATATACCTCTGAGTATTTTTATGTTATTTCAGTGACTTTTGGGGTGCACTTGGGGTAAAGACCTGCCAGGGCAGGGCGTGAGACGAGTTCTGTCCCAATTGGCTGTGTGTTTTAGGCAAGTCATTTAACTCCCCTGGCCCCAGCCCCTATTTGTAAAATGTTACAAATATTTCCCTATTTGTAAAATGAAGGGTGATTCTGGGTAGTCTCTAAGGTCCAATCCTGCTTTAGATTCCATGAGTCTAGGAAATAACTTTGCCCCCTAGTTTGTAAAGTAGGAAAACTCCTGCTTTGTTCTAAAGAGCACAAATGGGGTACTAAATGGGGTACTATAAAGAGCATAGATGGGGATTTCTGAGCACTTGTGGGGTACTATTAAAGCCATAATCATTAGGACGTCATGTCTATTTCCCCCATGGGCTATGGCTCTTCTACCCGGAGGGAGAAGTATCATTCTCTTATGATTCAAACCTCAAAAAAACAAACCAAACATCAGCAAAGGCTGCAGAGCTGTGTCCCCAGTTGCTCTTTACCTGCTGGTGTGCCCTTTGTTTCCCT
>NW_017731405.1:5442827-5443799 GCF_001890085.2 Hipposideros armiger | reverse complement strand
TCCCACAGTAAGAAATGCTTGTCATACCGTGAACTATCCCCTCTGTATCGCCCATACACATAAAATTTAAATGTGGTGTGACAGAACATGTGGAATGTATTCTGATGGTTTCTACTCTGTACTATTTTAAAAGAGAATTCTGGTCACAACCTACTGAAATGATTTCCTATCCCACTAATGGGATTTTTAAAAATGGCATTATAAAATGATAACCTAGAGGTAACCCTGAAGAATATCGTCTATAAGGTTGAATATCTTAGGTTAGAAGCTTATCAAAGAAAAGCCATAGCCCCATTTGAACTAGCAGGAAAAGAAATGTTTTAAAATATAGTATGCAAAATAAAATAATGCTCATTGATACTTCTAGGGTATATTCCTAGAGAAATGCTGTATATAACTTGAAAGGCTTGTGTAAAAATAGGATATTCTTACAGGCAGCCAACCATTTGAACTAATTTCCATTAGTACAAGAGATCACAAGTTGGAACACAAATACTGAGCCACAGACATCAGCAAACCTTAGGCCTCCAACCCCACACCTAGATCTGTTTCTACCCTCAGATAATCACTGAATTAAGGAAACTACACAGCACCTTAAAACATCTGTAATTACGTTAGTGTAACATCCAAAGTGCCAACGCTTACTAGAAAGGTTTTCTTAACACTAAACTTTAGTTTTGCAAGAGAATTTTATATACTCCAACATATTTGGGCATTGAATTAAACTGAGTTGTGAAGTCCACCTCCTGTTTGTCCTTCCCTTCTCAGTGACAAGGTGAAGGCCCTTGGTGAGCTCTTCAAGGAGAAAACTGCACTTTGGAAACCTCAGCGGTGCCAGTCATGGCCTTTACTTACTGCCAAGCTTGCTGGGTCTCAGGAAGGCCCATGCAGGTTCAAGAATTAGACACCAATCTCAGTGTTTGGATTAGAAACATATATAGTACCAAGTGTCATGTAATTTATTAAGTTGAT
>NW_017731405.1:5439887-5441246 GCF_001890085.2 Hipposideros armiger | reverse complement strand
CCTAATTTGTGTATTCCTTACTTACAAGGATGGATTTGTTTTTATTAATTCACCACTACATACTAATTTTTCACATACTTGGAAAATGTTTACCATTTTACACAGTATTGTCTGCTATCATATTTTAAGCAAAGGGGAAAAAACTGGTAGTGTTAAGTGGATGTAAATGACCAGACTTGTTTTGTTCACATAAAACTACTTGGCCCAGTTGACGAGGTAAAGAGGTTATGTTTGTTGAGCATTCCTGGCTGCCTGAACTGATCTGGACACCATAAACTTCGTCAGTTTTTCCACAGGAGACAGGTTTTTCTCACATTGGGGTTTCATTTTGTTGCGGTTGTTTTATAAAAGATTAATCTCTTTCCAATCTTGCAGATATGTGTTTGCACATATGTTTTCTTCGTGTCATTGTCCACTTGTTTCCTTTTTAAATTGAGTTTACTGCTATAAAATAATGTGTGCTCTGCACAAACAGCTCTTACTGTGAACACACGGTGGTTATGATACTGCTTTATTTTTGTAGTATGTTCTACAATATACAAAACATGTTTTATATATGTATAAAATATAATTTCGTCGTAAGGCACCTGGGACATAAGTTGTCCTTTTATTTTAATTTTTGAGCACATGGGGCCCTGCAGAGACGAGATGCCTTGTTGTGGGTACCCGAGCTTGATGGTAATTAGAACTCAAATCCAGGCCTTCTGACTACAGATCCTGCACGTTTCCCCTCCGCTCTGAGGCCTGTTGAACCTTGAGGCCTGTTGAAATTATAACAGTTCAACAGGTCTTTTGAATGAGGCCTTTTGAACCCGAAGATCATGTGATTATTTCTGGATGATAAGAAATGAGGATGGTTGTTAATGTAGATCCTTCTTAGTTTTGCTTTTTTTTTTTGGAGCTGTGGTACATTTACACAATGGAGTATTACTCAACTATAAAGAAGAAGGAGATCGTACCATTTGCAACGATATGGATGGACCTAGAGAACATTATGCTAAGCGAAATTAGTTTTGCATTTTGAGTGGAATTGTGAAACACTCATCATTATAGATTCATGTTGTTCGCTTTTAAGAATCTGTTCTTTAAAATATATCGAGCCTTGCCTGTGTGATTGCCCTGTGTAGCTTTTTACCAGGGGTTCTGGATAATTTTCAAAGTCCCATTATTATGCAAAATGATTACCATATATGACCTAAATCCAGATGGTGGCATTTGGTTAGGGCCCTTTGTGGGCAGCTCACTGTTAGGATTATAGAATAGCTTGGGCTGGCCTTCCTGATATCCAGGCCCAGAGGATCCTCCTTAATAAGACAGACAGGGGAGGCACAGCCCAAGACCCTTTGAAGCAGGTTAGGA
>NW_017731405.1:5436802-5438142 GCF_001890085.2 Hipposideros armiger | reverse complement strand
TCTTTCTTTCTTTCTGAAGGGACTTCACAGAATTGAAATAAGAGAACATATCTGAGACATGAGTAAATGTGTCTCAACATTTTTTGTGGCAATGCAAGCAAACAGAAACATGACTTATACAATAAAATTTCAATTGAAATACAGTATATCTATAGAACAGGGTGTAAATTATAAGCATGTAGCTTGATGCATGTTAAAAAATGAATTCAGATCAATAAATAGGATAATTATGGGCAACGCAGAGCTGACCTTGTAGCCCTTCTCAGCCAACACCCCCATTTTCAACTTTATATTTAAATGTAATTATTTTGTACTTTCTAAACATAATATGTAATAATTACATTTAAAGAAATATTTGGAAGTATTCATGCTAACCTGTAATATATAGCATTATATAATAAATTATATAATACCTTTTTGTCAGTGTATTCAATAATGTCTTTTTTGTTTATTATCCTTAAGTCTTAAAAGACTCAGCAAAACAAGAGATGTGTTTAAGTAGTCTCAATTTCCCAATGTAGAATATTTAAAATAGGATTTATTTTACTTCTTCCTTTTTCTTTTCTTTTTTAAAATTCTTGCTTTATTACCTTGTTGTTATTATTTTGCACTATTATGGTATGTAGAACAACAATATTGAAAGCATAGTCTTTGTGCTTGGAGCTGCTATCCTAAAACAATGACTTCTGTATGGGAGATGTTCAATAAATATTTGTTGAACAAATATAGTAGACAAGATACATAAAATATGAAACAAGTACCACTAGGCTTTGTTTTTTTGTTTGTTTGTTGTTGTTTTTTTTCATTTTTCTTTCTGGAAGAGGAGAAAGCAAGACTACCGATATGTGTCAGTTTTAATTTTTGGAATGGGAAGATGGAAAAGAGGACTAAGAGAAAGAAAGGATACAACTACCTTTTAGATGACAGAAAAGAAGATGGATTGAATTTGCCATAGATTTTTTTTTTTTTAATGATATTGCTAGGACCTTCGGGTCTCTCTAACCTTAGTTTAGGTTGGGATTCTTTTTAATACCAGCTTGGCACCTTTCACTGATAGTCCTGGATAGCAAATTCACTTTCTACTGTAACTATTTCGAAAACGCTTTTAAGTCTTCTGTGAAGTGTGCGGAACGGTGGCCTTGCCTTTATATCTGTAGTATCTTTAACTTTTGAAGTTTGATTTCTGAAGTTTGAAATTATTGACCAGATGACTGAGGGGAACTTTACTGTTTATAAGGGGAAACAGCCCAGATTTATGAATTCTTTAATGAATAAGGAAGGGTATCTTTGCCTAACATATACTTCTTAAACCTTTGCATTTGAATTGGAAAGAATAAAAA
>NW_017731405.1:5371388-5436022 GCF_001890085.2 Hipposideros armiger | reverse complement strand
TCAATGTTGAGATGATAATTATAACCTCACCAAGATAGACAAAAGTGTTCTACATTTAAGAATCTGAGGAGTGAAGTGAATGTACTTTTGAAAATTATTGTGCACTGATGGACAGAATCCTACTAAACTTTGTCCAGTTGCCTGAGTCTGGTTCCATTATCTTATTAGCTCGATTATTATGGACAAGTATCTTATTCTCTTGGCATCTCAGTCTATGCTGATTTCTGCCCATGACTTAATTTGAAGAGCGTTTAATGGCAATAAAATAAAGCCTTCAAATTCTCCAAAGTAGATTTTCTGTTACTTACAAGATAATATTAGGTTCAACATTGATATTTACACATTTCAGGCGATATGTATTTGTTAGTTTCCCTCCTTGATATATCCGGCCCATCTGCCTTTGCAACCTAGTTTTGTGTCTTCATATTTCTGGATTGTAACGGTAAAGGATTTGTCCCTGCTCTGTAGATGGTGTGCTCCACAGTGGCCGTTCCCTCCTTCAGTCTCTCTCACTGTCTAAATCAGTGTCTCTGCTCCATCCCTGTAGTAAGTACTTCAGTTCCTTCTGGAAACAAGATGGTGCTAAGCTGCTTGCATGAACCTGCCCCTTCTACCTCCCCCTTAAGTCCAATGGGAAAGGTGGTTCCCCCTGCCCCATGAGCCACAAAGCACATCTCTGAACTGGCTGGCTGCTGCTAGGATTTTATAAAGGCATAGCAGCTATATGCAAATGGACACTTCTTTAGGCTGGGCTTCAACACTTTTCTTTTGAGCTTTGCTTAAAAAACAGTTAAGATATTTACTGATTCTGTATGTTAGGGACTTGATGTTACAAATAAGAGATGAAGCTCTGGCAAGAAATATCCAGAAAGATCGATCTGATTTCCTGCACTTCTGAAAATGTTTGCTGCCCTTTGCTGATGCTAACTTAGTTCATAAAAACATTTAATGTTACCATGCTTTGGTCTCTTCCCCATTGTCTCCAAACTAGGGAAAGTGATAAAAATATCCAGAGCAGTGCCCTACCTATATAAAGTGACTTATTTTCTCGTAACTGGTGGTGTATATAATGAAAAAATATGGTTGAGTGTGTGCATTTCAGACTAACACATGACTGCTAGTTTGTCTGCCTTAGTTTTCATTTTATTGTTCTATGTCTTGTAGAGCAAAGAGCTTACAGCTTACCGGAGCCACCAGGAGAAAAAAGGTATTTCAACTGTTCCAAATTTCCTGAGGGACTGCTTAATCCATCTGTGGAAATGTGAACACATCATTTTTTATATTTGTTTAATTGTTTGTGAGGTTTCTATGTAATGAGACTGCCTGAATTCTTTGCTTCTTTTGTGATCTGTATCGACATAGGTCAGCCAGCTGCTCTTTTCAGTCCCCAGATGAGCAGTCCTCAGGACTGGGGACAGAGTATTCTATTTTGGGTTATTGTCGAAGCCAAACACTTCTAACATATCGCACCAAGGGGAGCAGTGTGAGGACCACCTGCTTTAGAAAGGCATGAGGATCTGGTTAGGTCTATCTGTCTGCTCTTATTGTGGGAACAGGCCCCAGGGCGGTCAGTTTTAGAAAGTGCTGAAACATCTCTACCATCTGTCTGTATGGAGTACTGCTTAGAAGAGTTAAGTTAGAAACAATGAGTAGATGATGCAGAAAGTACTTTAAGCATTATCAGTTTTCTGATTGATATGCAGATTTGAAAGCTTTATGCCTAAGCTTCTCTTTTCCCTGGAAAGTACAGCTGTAGCTGGAGTCAAGTTTGGGAAGCTGACTGGTCAGCAGGAAAGATTGTTGGGTCCTGTTGGCCTTGAGTAACCAATTGCTCATGTGAAATAGCTCTGAGGTTAGGTCAGAAATGACATAAATGTTTGGCTTTAAGAGACCACGTGAAAAAGAGGAAAATGGTTTTAATTTTGGTGATATTAATGCTAAAATTCTGAAAATTTTTTATATATAAATCAAGATGTACTATTTTGCTTCAAATCTTGGGATAAAAGTATCAATAAGAAAAAGCCTCCTTTTGTTTATGCCTGTATTTTTGGGGACTAGAACAGAAGCTTTGAAAGGAGAAAACCAGAGGAAAGAATGCCCTTTAAAAGTAGGATGATGATGAAGATGACAGCATGACCATGCCGAGAGCAGGAGCAGCAGGAACTGACCATTATTGGGTGTTTGATGTGCCCGGTCCTGTTTTAAGCTGCTTACATGTATTACTTCATTTAATCGATTTACTAATTCTGGAATTTATTCATATCCTGGTCATCATTTTGATTAGCAGTCTTCTCCCTGCTATCTTTTTAACACTGGAGAAGTAATGGACTGATTGTCAAGAGTTTATTTTAAATAAAAAATATTTCCCATTAGGAGAGGGATTTCAGACTAGAAGAGCCAATGTCATAATTGGTTAAATATTAGAAAATAAAATGCTTTAACTTGGATGAGATGCATAGGGAGTGTCCCTTTCTCCCTTGTTCGTCATTTCCTGTCATTTCTGGGTTTGTTTTTTTTTTCTATTCTTTAGTCTCCCTTGATCTATATACATCCTATACATTCCCAGTCACATCCCCTAGTGTATCTAGTAGAGTAGCTCTCTCCTCTCATCTGTTCTATTCCTGAGACCTTGTTGGATACGCCAGTAGAGCCCGGGCCATACCTGATGCTTTGCTTTGGTCATGTTGTACATATTTACCCAAGAGTCTACCTACATCGGAATTCTTATTTATATTAATCACTTAGTTTCTGGAAAAAATGCAGCCAGATAAAAGGGGGGCTCACTCCAGACCTTGCAGGCTCATTTCTGCAGGAGCAGACACTCCATCTATCCCAACTTCTTAAACATTGTATGGCATGACTTTGTACTTTATTGCCACCGTCTACCTTAAATTTACTACATCCTGCTACCTTTTATTAAAAAAAATAAATCTGAGCATCTGAGCATTTTGAGCATCTGAGTGTTCAAAAAAGTCTCACTGTGTCAATTTTCAATTCGGATAGTGGGAACTTTTTGTTAACAGATTCCCAGTTTTTTGAAAACATAGTTTATAGATATAATAGGTTAAGGATTAAGATATTGAGGATACATGTTCTTAAGATATTTTAAATATCTGCTTACCTACTGAAAAAGTAATACCAAGAGCATTTTTGAGGAAAGGACCTTGTAAAACTTCATGTTGGTTGATTCCATTGGTCTTCTAGTTGACTATAATAGAGCTTAAGAATTCTTGTTCCGGGATGTTGATAAGAGTTTAAATTAATGTTTTCCAAATGCTTATAAATCGGCAAGCTAAAATTCTGTGGTGAACTCAGTTGAGGATTTTCCCCTCCTCAGTTCTTCTCTAAAGTACCTACTTGTTATTATAGGTGAATACCACATAGTTAGATTTAGAACATGGAATCAGCCAGCCTTCTACATTTACCCAGAGGTTACACTGTTACCCATTTTCATAAAATGACAGTGGATCATGACTCACATTTCTACCAGGTTGGATGGTTATTCTGAGTTTTTAATATTTAGTGTTTCAGTATTTTTTTTTTGTTTACATTGTCATATGTAAAGATTTATCAGCCTTTGAGCTTAAAGATTAAGTGGTATGATTTGATGTCATTTTGTAGAAGAATGTAGGATACGTGGTAAGCTGTGGTGCATGTATAGGTTTTACATCAAAACTGAAACATTGTTCTTGATATAGTCTTCTGTAGCATGGGGAATTGGGAGTAGTAGAGTTGAGTAAACAATGATGAATTTTCTTTCCTTTGAGAGAGAGTTGTGTTCCTGCTGGGAAATAGTGGGGAGAGCTTCTTGAGCTCAAAATCCACACTGACCTTCCCATTCTTTGATTCTGAGCTTTAGGTCTTCTCACCATACTACTGTTCTCTCAGACACTGAATGGCCCTTGCTGGGGTCACAAAAGGCCTTCCAGAGACGATTCTTTCTAAGTTCTCAAATGCGTTTTTCCCCCTTCCCAAAGTGAGCCTGTTGAATATGATGCCATGAGTTTTGCAAATTAGGATGTTTAAGACACAGAGGTATGGAAATTCACAGAGTATATTAACTGGTCAGTTATCTAAGGAGGTGGCTGTGGAAGTAAAAGAAGTAAGAGGGTCTGAGTTCCTTTCATTGCTCTGAGTAGTTGAGGGTACATTCACTTCTACTCACCTTCTTTCCTTCTTTTTCAACTGTTTTCTCTAAATAGCAAACTCAATTTCACTTACTGTGCAGATTCGAGAATCAGGACACACACTGCCCTGTTTTTAGATCTGCTCGTCCAATAGGCAGCTCTGAAGGCATTATTTATTATTTTTTTCTGAATGTATTCATAGCTGTGAACTCTCAGTTATCTAGTTTAGAGGCTAAATAATTTAAATTTTTGTTTACTACATGCCAGATAAGTACATAGTATATTTAAGTGTGAGAAGGCCCCTTAGAAATAATTTAGTCTAAGCCTGTCATTGATCACATGAGAAAAACTGAAGATCCTAGAAAGTTGTCATTGAATTCATTTCCATGAGATGTAATCATACATATTTTGGTGCATATCAATAATATGCTTGCTTTTCAAAAGTATTCCCCGGAGATGAATGTGTTAGCCACTTATGCTGACAAATGAGAAGTAGGAGGGACTTTGGTTATGAAATTTTTTTTTGGAAATATTCTGAAGAAGTATTATCTGGTTTGACATGATATTTAGGTTGATCTTTAATATATGCTTCTCTCTCTCTCTCTCTCTCTCTCTCTAATAATATTAGATATATAAGACTATCAGAGAAAGCTCTAGAGGAAATACAACTTTTCATAGCTGGGACTTGTTTTTTTCTAAAGAATTATTATGTGGATTAGAGGAAAATAAATGATGTTCATGTGTTCACGGATTGGGTGAAATTACCTCTAGCTTGCCTCTTATTTGGTGGGGGTGCGGGGGTGGGTAGTATCCACAGCCTTCTCTCCTGTACAACCTAGAGCGTCTCAGATTGCAAATAGCCTGTTTGAGTGTGGGAGCCTGAACCAAGAGGCAGACAGTCTGTTTCTCAGGCAGTATTGACAAAGGAAATGTGTGTCTGCTGAGTACTATCTCTATGTTCCAAAAATAAATAAAATCCAGTTGTTGGTTATTTGGCTTCTCTGTGCCTGTGGAAGATTCTATTAGCATAATAAACAGGGACATGAATGTTTTCCGAGTAAAATTATAAGTCTTAAATTTCCTTTATTTCTCAAATATTTTACTATGAAAAATTTTAAAGTATACAGAAAAGTTGAAAGAATTACATACTGAATGCCTGTTTTTACCACTTAGATTCTATAATTATTAACATTGTGAGATAGTTGCTTTATCTACCTATCCATCTATAAAATTTAATAGTTTCTATCTATTAAACCATAGATAGAATAAACCATTAAAACCTGAAAAAATATGTATGTGTAAATATCTGTATAAAATATATGTATAGCTATATGTATAAAAATATATGTATTAAAATATGTATGTATGTGTGTATATGCATGCACACACATATAAATATGCTGTATTTTGCTTCCTCTTTAAGCCCTATAAGCCATGATAACAGATTTCTTTTTGTAGAATTCCGGAAGAAGAATGGGATAAATACATCATACCTGCCAAATCAGAGTCTGAAAAGTACAAAGTGAGCCGAACGTTCAGCTTCCTCATGAATAGGATGACTAGCCCTCGGAATAAATCAAAGGTAATTGAGGTTCTGTGCTTATCATCTATAAAGCATAGATGGCGCAGTGTCTCAGCAATTAGTGTAGTTTCTACCTTCCCTTTACAATCACTTACGTCACGTTTTACATGCACATATTGGAAAGCCTCTATGTTTCTTATGGAGTATTGTCCAAGTGATTAGACACACCGAGACAGCTACGTCTCGGGTAATATTACATTTGACGTTATTGCACTCCTCGTTGTGCAGTACTTATGTGCTCATAGAAAATGAAGAGACTGTTTGTATGACTCCGGTAAGAGAGTTGGCTCTCAGCATTTCTCTTTTCTCATTTTTGCACACTTTGCTGCTGCTGCTGCTCTATCTGAAGACAAAAAGCAAGGATGCCAAAGACAAAGAGAAACTGAGTCGACATCAGTTTGTCCCTGGGACATTCTCTGGGGTTCTACAGTGTTTGGTTTGTGATAAAACGCTCCTAGGGAAAGAGTCGTTCCAGTGTTCCAGTAAGTTCTCGGGCCTCGTGTGTGTGTGTGTGTGTGTGTGTGTGTGTGTGGCTTTGTGCTTTTCCTCCCTAGACAGGAAGATCCCTGAGGAGAGGCCCATTGCTAAGCATATGCACGTAGACTTTTGTTTCAGTGGCCTGCATATGATTTAACAATTTACCTACCAAGCAATGGCCCGTGATGAGTAGAGTCAGTATTTTATGTCCAAAAGTCATAGTCTCCCAGAACTCAGACCTGACTGCCAACTTGACATCTCCAATTGGGTGTCTAGAAAGTGTCTCGAATGTCACATGTCCAAAATAGAACTCTGCTCTCCCTCTCCTGTGCCTACCTACAACCTGACCGGCTTAGTTAATGGCTTCTCCATTATTCCTGCCAGGTGGTAGTGCCAAAAATCTTGGAGTCTTTGTCTCTCTCTCTCTCCCTACATTCAATTCTTCAGCGAGCTTTTCGGCTCTATAATGTATACAAAAGCCAGCTACTTCTCACTCTTGCCACTGTTATCACCATGATCTAAAGCCAACATTTCAATAGTTGCTAACTGGTTTCCCTGCATTTTTACCCCCTAAAGTCTGTTCTTAAAGCATCAGCCACTGTGAACTTGGTGAGGCAGAGATCCCTGTGTCCCAAATCCTCCGGTGGCTTCCTGTCATCCCCCAACTAAAAGCCAATGCCCGGCCAATGACTGTGAGGCCCCCACAACCTGTCCTGTCCTGCCTTCTCCTCCCCGTCTCACTCCCTCTGCTCTAGTCACGAGGTCATCTTTGCTGTTTGTGCCAGGCGTGCCCCGCCAGGGCCTCTCCTGGCTGCCCCGTCTGCCTGCAGCGCCCTTCCCTCCGATCGCTGTATGCTTTGCCCCTTCACCTCCTTCAGGTCAGTTCAGATGACACCTTCTCAGCCGGGCCTTTCCCGACCATCCTATGCATGGCTCAGTCTTCCCCCCTTTTCTCCTCCTCCCCAACCCCCAAAGATTTAATGCCATTAACACACTATATGTTTTAAATATTGATTTTCTTGTCTTTTTCACGGGAATATAAATTTTATGAGGGCTGGATTTTTGTCTGTTAATTTTCTTCTCTGCTGTATCCACAGTGCTGAGAACAGTGTGCATAGTAGGGACCTATAAAATATTTGTGGAGTGAAAGAATCATTCAGAGCAAAAGAACTCAGACCCAGGAAGGTGAAATACATTTTATGGTATTTGTTGGTGGTCAGAATTAGAGGGCTGCTTGGGGGTGGGACGAGAGCACCAAGGGAAGAGCAGAGCAGGGCAAGGCGTCACGTGAAGTTTCTCTTTAAACTCCAAGAAGATGATTAAATGAAAACCTGAAATGTATCGACAGTTGTCCATCTGATGAAAATAGAATCTGCACATGGCATTGAAGGCCGATGGCGTTTTCTTCTCACCAGTGACACTGTCTTTAGTGACACCAGCTCTGTGCATGCTTGAACTTCACAATTTCCTTGAAGACTTGACTTCTCTCTTGTATGGAGCTGAAGTAGCATCCAGCAGTTCAGATGTGATTTAATTTGTCAAGTTTTTAAAAACTTGCTGTAAGCATTGTTGATGGATTGCTTCTGCCTTGCCTGCATGTCAGCAGTCAGCCTATATGTGCGATGGCGTATGTTTTACAGGTTGTTGCTCTCTCCTTGTTCACAAGGCTGGGTCCCTACAGTTGTGCCCCCAGCCACATCCGCCACCTTTCTCGTCCCTCATTTTAAGACAAGCTGAGTGATCGCCCCTCAGCGCTCTAATGTTCATCCCGGCCACATTGCCTTAACCATCTGCGTGTTGGCCTCTGTCCTCATACTTAACAGGAGTCCTGCTTTTGACAGAAACCAGGCATCACGTGCTAGTCAAGTCTGAGAGTCTGCTCGTTATTCTGACTCCCTGATCTCTCACCTGTCTTCCTGTCGACCGTCCGTTTAGTTAAATGTTCTCTTGTCCACGGCACACTGCTCTTCTGTTTTACCACTTGTATTGTCTCCTTTTTCCTAACTGAGTGCCCTCTCAACTCAGGTCTTGGGCATTTGTTGTTTCCCCCTTTTTGTTTCTAAGTATAGTCATCAATATTTTGTTCTAAAATACTCTATTTAGACTTGTTCTTCCCAGATTAACATCTTTATCCTTCACTTTCTTCTACCATATTTTCAGTTGTCTCGAGGGGCGGAGCACCCACGTGGCTCCTTTTGAGAATATGGAAGAACTGCAGGGATAATAAACCAAGTGTGTCCCAGTCACACTGGCTCAGAGGGACCCTGTCTGTAGGCAGCACTACCCAGAGATATTATGTCTCCCAGACCAGTGTGTCTAAACCAGACCTAAAACCCCACATGCAGAAGGTTGTCCTTGCTAAGGGTAACTTTAAGGCTGTGTAAGGCTTATAATTGAATATTCTTTTATTTCCTTTTTCTGCCTAGCCTCTATTAGTATACTAAATTCATCATTAAATTATTATTTTTATGTTGTATATATAATCTTTCAAAAATATCTTTTTCAAGAGTAATATATTTGTGTTTAGCTCTGAGTCTCTACTTACAATTTTTTTAGATATGATTCTTTAGCTGGTTTCAGTGCTCACTTTTTTTTTTTTAAATTGGGGAATTGGGGGAGGGGAACAGCATTGGGGAATCTGGGAAGGGGAACAGACAAGTTGCTGTCCTTTTGTTCTTCAGTCTAGTTGTGGAGGATGTCGCTTCACTGGCCCATGTTGGTGTTATCATTGCGCTCTTCCTGGGTGAGGCAGATCAGTTGCCGGCCTTTGGATGGCCGCTCATGGGGGCTCACAGTGGCTCACGGCAGCTCACGCCCGCTGCCGGCCAGTCCCACTGCCGCCTACGCCGTCGCCGGCGACTCATGGCAGCCCAGCTCCAGGTCGAGCTGTTGTTCACCATCTTAGCTATAGAGGGCGCAGTGTCACTGGTCCTCATGTGGGATCCGAACCGGGGTCCTGCTGCTCAGAGCTGGCGTACCAAGCCAACTCCTAAGCAACGTGCCATTCGGCCGGCCCTCAGTGCTCACTTTTGCTTTAAAAAAAAAATCTGATTTTTTTCCTGAACCCTTAATTTTCATTCTGCTCTTAATAGGCTAGAATACAATTTTAGGTCAAAAAAATTTTAAAGGTTATCAGAATGATACTTTTTTCTGAAATCTTGTGTATCTAAGGGTATATCTTTGCTTCTTTCACAAAAGAAAAGCAATTTATCTAGCTAACTTCTTAGGCCAAACATTTTCCCCTGAATACTCTGCCAGGACTGGTCTATTCTATCTGGGCATTTACTGTATAGTAGAAAAATCGGGGACCTGCCTGACCTTATTCTTTTGTTGGTAACCTGCTTTGTCTGCTTTTTCTACTTGAGTACTTTTAGTTTTTGAATCATATGGGTATTATCAGAATGTTTCTATAGAGTAGGTGTCATTTAATTATTTTTCCTAGGAAACATAATGAGATCTTTTGATCTGCCTTTTTTGGTTCTTTTTCAACTTTAAAAAAGTTCTTGTCAGCTGTCACTTTGACTATTGCTTCTGACCTAATTGTCCTGATTTCTTCCTTGGAGAAGTGTGATATCTGTTATCTGTCTTCTTCATATGACATCTGCTATTTTATAATTACACCCTTCTTTTCTCCACATCCTGGAGGGAATCTTTCAAGTTTAATTTCAAAGTGCTGCTTTGATATTTTTGTCTCATGGATTCTTCTCACTTCGGTTTAAGTTCTTCTTGTCCTTTTCCGTTCCTTTGCAGTCTTTTCTCATTTCACAAAGCTCCATTTTCCTGTCATCCTGTTGGCCTATTGTCACATCTTGTTCTCCCTTCCTGGCCTTTTAGTCCTATTTTATGTCTATTTTGTGTCTCTTAGGACGAATACATTTCAAATATCTAAATTTTTCTCTATTTCTGGATTTAATAATACTCTGGCTCACTCTGCCTGTGAATTTTCAGTGTAACTTTGTTCTGTGGTAACTCATAGCTTCTTTTTTTCCTTTTCCTTTTACTCGCTTATTCTGGAATGAGGAGAGAGCTGTCCGATTTCCATGTTTGCCAGTGGGACCAGTTCATGAATTAGCCTGGGCTGCGCTCATTGGCCACTGCGGCATTGCCTAAAATGCCTCCGCAGACCTCCAGCGGGAGGTGATTGGGCTCAGCTTCCTGCACGGGTCTCAAGGGGTCACGGGCACTTTTCCAGTGTGGCTTTGATGGACCTATATGGGACCTTCTACCCCTCTGGAAGAATTCTTTCTAAAGTAGCTGCTGATAAGCCACATGTTCCTCTCGCTACACAGAGCATGTAGGGGTGGGTGGGACAGGGTGGTTGTGGCGGGCGATGCAGAGGTGGGAGGGGAGAGAGGGCAAGAAGACAGCAGACTGGCAGAAAGTAGCCCCCACACAGGGTCAGTTTTCTGTGACAACAACTTGTGTCTCTGAGCCATTGGTCAGAAAGGGGCAGGCAAAGGGTTCCCCTTCCTTCGTTCAGTGAGATGAGGCCACATTGCTTCATGAAGTAAAACATAGGCAAGCCACTAACTTTTCTATTTTAATTTGGCTACCTCTAGTGACTAGGAATTCCTGTCAGAGATGGATGATACAGTTTTTCTTTTTTTTCCAGAGTTGTTGTTTGTTTTCCTTTCTGTTTTCATAGGCATTTTAACTGGGAGTAGACAGTTGCTACCAGCCAGATGTCAGAAATATCTTACAATATAGGGCACATAGTAGTAAATGAGTTCCCAGGCAGACAGGGAAGTGTATGTCATGCATAATTCCAGGTGTCATAACTGATAAGATCCTGTGCAAAAGGGAAACAATATCTCCAAGGAATTGAAATATTAACAGTGTGCTTGTGCTTGAATGGTGGGTCTACATGTGATTTAAATATTGTTTCCTTCTTAAGTTTTCTAAGTGTTCTTAATATGTATGTGCTATTTTTATAATGACCAGTAAAAGCATGTTGTAATCTTATTTCAGAGTAACTTAAATAAGATGGATGCTTTTCTCTCTTTTCCCTTTGTTTCAGACTGTAATGCAAATGTGCATAAGGGTTGTAAAGACGCTGCACCTCCATGTACCAAGGTAATCGCTGTCACTTGTGAATATTACATGTTTATATCTAGCTTGGTTGCTTCATATTATGTTTAGGTTTTTGCTCTTTTATTACTGTCTAGATTTACTTCCAAAATGATCACTGTAGCAATAAAATAACACATGCTCAAAGTGTATAGTTATTCCCCTAACTATGTACTCTCAGAATTAGAGGGAAAGTGCCAGTCTGGCCACCTGTGTTATGCAGTGTGGGTGGGAATGCCTTTCTGTTGGAATCTGCTTGGTTTATCAGTGGAAACCCTGAGCATATATAAATGAAGTCTAAAGCAGTAATTCACAAACATCAGAATCACCTGCAGAACCTGTTAGATTTCTGGGCCTCACACCCATAATTTCTGATTCAGTAGGTCTGGGTAGGGCCTGAGAATTTGCATTTCTAACAAGTTCTCAGATGACGTTGCTGGTCCTAGGACCATACACTGTGAGGCCCACTGGACTAGAAGAATGTTCTCTGTGTTTGAGTGTGGGCTTGAGTAGATGCGGCATCTATCATTGTATTGCTTTCTTCTCCACTCTAAAGTCATGTCAGAAATGCGTGTGAGTAAGCATGGTGACCCTTTAGAGGGAAACTTGGCGTTACCAACCTCCATGTTAATGGCCACACACTCTGTGTCAGATTACAGAGTTGAGGGTGATGCTTCAATGCTCAAAGTTGTTGGAGGCAGGAGGAATAGCCAGGAGTAGAAAGAAACAAGTAGGAGAAAGGCAGCCCTGATAGGAACTGCCCTTTCAGCCTGAGTCTGGACATGTGAGCTGGAGATTTCTGGTTCCCCTAGGCTTTTAATAAAGCTGGGATATTTATGGGATGTGTTCATGTGACACACCTTCATTATAACTTGCATATCTCATTATCATAACATTTTGCTCTTTGTTGCATTTAATGTCTTTTGCTTTGAATTCCTTCTTTGTTTGAAGTAAATAAAAAAAAACACAACGAAAATGATGCAGATAAGAAACCTGCTCTGTGTTCTAACTGTGTGGACATTCTAACTGTAGTCCAATGGTGCTTTGATCTTAGTTTATGTGTTTCTAATGTTCTTTACCAGAAATTCCAAGAGAAATATAACAAGAACAAATCGCAGACCATCCTTGGAAGTAAGTGATGTGGAAAACAAGAACTTTTTCAATTTCATACCACACATTTTCCAATGTAAAATACCCCCTCCTTTTGTTTTCTCATTTGCTGAATTATGTCTTCTTCCATGACACGTGGTTGGCATAATTTTTAGTTATACAAAGAGGTCAAGAATGGCATAAATTTCTATGGCAGCCTAATAACCTTTGTGCTATATATACTATACGAACTTTTATATTGGGAGGACTATATGGAGAAGGTATTATGATATTGCCTCAATTCTAAGATGCAATCTAGTGTAATATGCACTACTGATTTAATAACCTTTGGGGGGAAAAGAGAAACACTACATTAACTAAGTGTACATAATTTTATGTTTTCCTAGCAGTAGCATATTTGTCATCTAGACAAATACACACCACATACTTCTTAAGAATCACAAAGTTTAGGGGAAAAAAACTTTAAGTTCAAAATCTATAGATTCTTATCATTTCCTGTTGTCCATTGTCATAGCAACTTGGTACTTTTTACTGGCTGTGCTTGAGGCTGTGATCTCATCAGCCTCTTTAGGATGACAGATTTTAAGGCATATCCAAGTTTAGTTTGCATATTGGTAAAGTTGGTGATTCTGTTTGTTTTTTTTTCTTGAATTATATATGGCTGAAGTTTAAACAATTTCTCTTTACTATAATTGGCAGCCTTTGACAGTTCTTTACATTGCATGCAAAAACCGTCAACACCTTCAATCTCCTATGTTCGAAAAGCCTTTGATTTGTTGTGAAAGACTTTGCAATTTCTTCTGTTTTAAAATTGCATTGCTTTCCAGGTGACAGGCATTTTAAGTTTGCAGTTACTTTTCATTTCAAAGCTGTAACAAAGTGTGAGCCATGTTTTTAAAACCACTTGAATTGGGATAATGAGGGAATGCAGATTCACGGTGACATGCGATTTATTGTGATGTTACACAGCGTTGAGCTAGTGCTGACAGTAACAACTGTGACATCATTTACTCCCCTGCTGTGACACCAGAAGTCCCTTCTACCATAGCTGTAAGGTGCTTCTCCACTTCATAAGGTTAATTGTAAAAATAAAAAGCATCTTAGAATTGATAAAATATCATCTACTCCTCCTGTTTACTTGAGAGTCCTGAGAATAAAATTAAATCATGTGTGTGTAAAATTCTTTATAATATCCTGGAATTCCATGCAAGTATTTCCCCCCTTGTGCTTGAGAAGCTCGGTAGCTACAGCTATAATATTATAGGACTGACATATTTTCTGAGAGCCATTTGTAGTACACATCAAATGTAAATTCATCTATGCCCAACATTTTAGAACTGACCAGACAGGTATTAAAGCACCATTTAGTTTTCAGTATGTGAGAGAGAACAGCTCTGCTTGGCTTGAAGGTTTCATTTGCCTGAAATTCTCATGCCATAAAGAAACAGACTCCCAGCATCATTCCAATCCATTGACATGCTCTGTGTGTGCGTATGCTTGTGTATACACACAATATGCATTCTAGTAACAGTGCTAATAACACCTTGCATCTATTTAAAGCTGGCTCTAAGGAGTACAAGCAGTGGTTTATGAGAAAGCTGTGACAATGTTTCCCCATTCCATTTCCTTGTTTGTGTAATCCCAGCGACCAACAGCCTCCAAGTGGATATGCTGAAGCAGGCCTGCCGCAGAGCTATCAGCAGGGTGTGAAATGGAAGGGACATTTGAAGCAGGTGTTAGGATGTGGCAGGGAGGGTGGTTTCAAGGCTAGGTGTGTGATACATTAGAAGCTGCCATTCGAGTGTTTAGCTTTCTGGCTTTTAAGTGACTACCTTTACTTGTAATTACTGCCCTCTATGAAAACACATGAAGCATCCATTCTGATTTCCAGATTCTTCATTTAGAGACATCCCACTGCCAGGTCTCTCCTTGCACCCTTCTTCCTCCATGCCTATTGGATTGCCGACTGGGAGGAAGGAGACTACAGGGCAGGTCCATCCATTGTCCAGAAGTGTTCCAGGTACCACCCTGGAAAGGTAAGGCTGTGTGGTTTTATATTTTCGCATCTCAGAGCCGCTGCTGGGGCTAACTCTTCTCCCTCCGTCTCTTCCTCCCCGCAGCTTCAGGAGGTCGGGGACATCCCTGGAGTCTGAGAGTGACGGGAACGCCTGGAGAAGCAGGTCTCATTCTGATGAGCTGTTACAGTCCATGGGCTCATCTCCCTCCACGGATTCTTTCTTAATGGAAGGTGAGAAGGAGACATGTTGTATGTACTTGTGTTTCTATGAATGTTCGCCAAAAGGAATATTTTCTGAAGGATATGAGATTGAAACATGTTCTTTTTAAAAGAATTCTGTTTCATGGTGTCTCTTTGGTATAGGTTCTTCTGGTAAAAAAAAGAAAGAAAGAAAGAAAGAAAGAAAGAAAGAAAGAAAGAAAGAAAGAAAGAAAGAAAGAAAGAGAAAATTTAGCCCCAAAGAAGACTTCCATATTTCCATAGAGTAACCAAAGAAATATGATGTAATTTTTAAATGGATATATGTCATAAACATAATGAATAAAATGACATAGTATATTTGTTGTTGTTTTTTTTAAAGTTTTACAGCTGATAATGAATCGTAATAGGATTATACATATATATATATATATATATATATATATATATATATATATATATANTTCAGTTAGTTAAGACTGGACTTGCTTAGAACTCTGGGATATTTATCCTCATCTGTTGCCTCCTACTTCTAGGGGACTAAAAGCAGTTTTTCAAAAGAGCATATTTCGTAGAACAGAACATAAACCTGGGGAATTACTTATCATATCCAAGTTGTAGCAATAAGTGAAAGAAAACTGAATGAAAGGAGAGTAGTAACAAGAGAAGGAGTGGACTGTGCTACAGGAATCTGTTTCTTTTATTTTAAACTTAATTGTCATGTCAGCTTTTTTTATGTTTATTTTCTTTAAAATCCTTAAACACTTAATTTTTACTTTTATTTTTTAATTACATTGGCATTCAATATTATTTTATAGTAGTTTCAGGTGTACAGCATAGTGGCTAGACATTTATATAATTTATGAAGTAATTCCCCCTAACTATGGGTTGTCAGAAAAGTCATGACAAATTTTTGCAACGAAAAACATAGAAAAAATACTTCATGACTTTTCTGACAACCCAGTAGTCTATACATAGTTATTATGATATTATTGACTATATTTCCTATGCTGTACATTACATCCCCATGACTATTTTGTAACTGAGATTTGTACTTCTTAATTCCTTTACCTTTTTCTCCCTGCCCTCCTAGATGGCAATCATCAGTTTGTTCTCTGTGAGTCTGTTTCTGTTTTGTTTGTTCATTTATTTTGTTCTTTAGATTCCACATATAAGTGAGATCATATGGTAGTTGTCTTTCTCAGAGCGAATTATTTCACTTAGCTTAATACCCTTTAGGTCCATCCATGTTGTTGCAAATGGTAAAATTTCATTCTTTTTTTGTGGCTGAGTAATATTCCATTGTATATATGTACCACATCTTCTTTATCCAGTCATCTGTTGATGGGCACTTATGTTGTTTCCATATCTTGGCTATTATAAATAGTGCTGCAGTGAACATAGGGATGCATGTATATTTTTGAATTAGTGTTTTGGATTTCTTTGGATAAATATACCCAGGAGTGGAATTGCTAGGTCATAAGGTAGTTCTGTTTTTAATTTTTTGAGGAAACACCATACTGTTTTCCATAGTGGCTGCACCAGTTTGCAATCTCACCAACAGTGCACAAGGGTTCCCTTTTCTCTACATCCTTGCCAACACTTATCGTTTGTTCATTTATTGATAATAGCCATTCTGATAGGTGTGAAAAAAATCTCACTGTGATTTTAATTTGCATCTCTATGATGATTAGTGATGTTGAGCATCTTTTCATATGTCTGTTGGCCGTCTGTATGTCCTCTTTGGAGAAATATCTGTTCAGGTCCTCTGCCCATTTTTTTATTGGATTCTTTGGGGGTTTTTTGGTGTTAAGTTGTATGAGTGCTTTATAAATTTTGGATAGTAACCCTTTGTCATTGTCATCTTTACTGCTTGAGCTATAATATAATCTCTCTCAGGAATGTCTCTTGGACCAATAGAATTTAATTTTCTGAAGGGTGTGTGTGTATGTGTGTGTGTGGTCAAATTCTGTCAGAAAATCTGTACTCACATGTGACTCGAATCTTTACACCCTGCTTCATGTTTATATTAAGGACAGCAAGGCAGGGAAAGAACAAATCAAATGGACAAGTATAAAATTCAGATTTGAGTAAATAGTGCAAAATAACCTGAGGCAAAAGAAATCAGGGTGTTTGAGATTCTGTAAGCATATTGTGGACTCTGAAGTTACCAAAAGTAAAACTAAAGTAGAGCAAGCCAAAACAAACAAAAGCATCTTCAAATGCCCTTTTTTTTTTTTGGTATATACACAATCACTGTATTAATATCTGATACTTCTTTGCTTTTATGAGAGCAACCTTGATTTGTGCCATTTTACCAGTTTGGTTTTCAGATGTTTTAATGCTACAGCAACAGTATTTTGGATTAATTTCTTCTACGTTCATAGCACGTGTATTAGTGTGATGAATCCATAAATATGGGGACTTATAAAGGTCTGTTTGTGTTACGCATGTTACTCCATTTCTGACTTTTCTTTTCTAAAAACACATTAGATGTTGTGGATTCTTCTCTGTGGAGTGACCTCAGCAGTGATGCCCAGGAGTTTGAAGCAGAATCGTGGAGTCTTGTGGTGGACCCCTCATTTTGTAGCAGGCAGGAGAAAGATGTCATCAAAAGACAGGATGTCATTTTTGGTAAGCTTTTCATATGCTCCTTGGGCTGAATCAGTGTGGTGTAGAGAAAAGTGCCTGGAATTTGCAACCATTCGGAACTGGGTTCAAATTCCAGTTCTACCATTTTCTAGTTACTTGATCGCAGACAAATTATTTAACTCACCTGGATCTCAGTTTCTCCATTTGTAAAATGCTGATAATGATACTCAGGTTTAAAATGTTATGAGGCATTATATGTACCTGGTACAAAGCCAAGTTTATTTCTCAGACCCTTTTGAAGTTTACTCAGCAATGGCCTATACTCTTTTACCTCTGCTATTATAAGAATCACAGGAAGGGGCGGCTGGTTAGCTCAGTTGGCTAGAGTACAGGCTCATGGCACCAAGGTTGCCGGTTCGATCCTCACACGGGCTACTGAGATGCACCCTCCACAACTAGATTGAAACAACTACTTGGAGCTGATGGGTCCTGGAAAAACACACTGTACCCCAATTAAAAAAAAAAGAATCACAGTAAAATTTCATATGTTTTAATGTAGTATGGAGAGGGCTGCTATATATGTGGTCCTGTGGTTAGCCCACACACACCAGAAGGCGCCATTCACATAGACTGCAGTGGGACTGGCAGCACCTGGGTTAGCAATACGTGAATGTGTGCTGCAGTCCTGAACATGGAGTGCAACTCTGGTGACATTTTACTATTTCATGCCTTTTGGAATGGAGGCAATCTGAATTAGGGGAAGTTAAATTATACACGAGTTAGGAAAAAATGAAGTTTAGAAAATGTTCAGGTACAAAGTTGATGTTAAAAAGTGGTTCTGAGAAGGTACCTTATTTGGAAGATGAGACTAGCTCTTAGTTCACTGATCCTGTGGACGGGCAGACCTTGGAGATAGTTCCGGTTCGGTTTCACACCACCACAATACAGCAAGTGTGGCAATAAAGTGAGTTGTGATCTTTTTGCTGACGGAAGGGTCTTGCCTTCGATTTGCAAACAACCCCACAATATCTATGAAAGAAAATCAAGCACAGTAAAACAAGGTATGCCTGTATGCAGGTATGAACCAAAAAGTCCATTGTCAATGAAGACCCCTTCTCACCTGAGTCAGGTGGTGGTTATGCAGGTCAGGTGAGATGATATGTGAGCATGCTTTGAAAGCTGTCCAGAGCTGTATTGGTGGGAGTTACAGAAAGGAATTAGCCAATTTCCCTTTAGCATTTCTCATATAATTTATATTGTACTGTAATTTTTCTTCATTTACCTCTTGATTTCATATATTAAAAATAATCTAACCCATTTGGGATGAATTATCATGTAGTGTAGTTCACTACATGGCCTTTTGTGTCAGAAAGGCTTGGGTTCTGGGGAAATTCTTCACCTTTCTTATTTATTGTCTCTCTTGTAAAGATGAGGGAAATCATTCTTATTTTTTTTATTATAATGGATTAAAAGATTAAATAAGATGATATGGGTATATGTTTAGTATAGAGTAGGCATTAAAACAGGGTAAACAATAATAATTAAAAGTTAGTGGGTTCCCAATTTAAAAATTTTTATTTATGATAAAATAATAAACAAAGCTGCAATTCAATTTGTTTACCTTCCATGGCTGATATTTTAGATTCTTTCTCCAAATGTGTGAGTTTGGAAATACTAATCTAGAACTTTCAATGCTCCCACAAATTGTAAATTATTATTTTATTTTATGATGCATTTTTAACATTGAGAGTTAATTCACATACCATAAGATTCACCCCTTTACAGTGAATTTAATGGTTTTTAATATAGTCACAAAGTTGTGTAACCATCAACTACTATGTAATTCCAGAACATTTTCATCACTCCAAAAAGAAACTCTGTGCCCATTACTATCATTTCCCATTTCCCCTCCCACTTAGCCTCTGGCAAACACTAACCTACTTTTTGTCTCTATGGATTTGCCTATTCTGGACATTTCACATAAATGGAATTGTACAATATGTCGATATGTGATCTTTTGTCCCTGGCTTCTTTCACTTAACATCATGTTTTCAAGATTCATTCATATGGCTAAATAGTATTTTATCATATAAATATACTGCATTCTGTTCATCTAATCATCAGGTGATCATTAGTTGGGGTTGTTTCTACTTTTCCAGTCATGTGGTAACTTTGTTTACCCTTTTGAGGAACTGCCAGGCTAATTTCCAAAGCCAGTGCACCATTTTACATTCCTGTTAGCATTGTATGAGGGTTCCAATTTTCCTACATCCTCACCAACACTTCCTTATTGCCTATCTTTTTTATTACAATTATCCTAGTATGTGCGAAGTAGTATCTCACTGTGGTTTTGATTTCCCTTTCCCTGATGGCTAGTTGAACGTCTTTTCATGTGCTTCTTGGCCATTTGAATATCTGTTTGGAGAAACATCTATTCAAATCTTTTACCTATTTTTGAAGTGGGTTTTTTTTTTATTCTTGAGTTATAGGAGCACTTTATATATTCTGAACATGAGTCCCTTATCAGATATATGATTTGCAAATATTTTCTCCCATTCTATGAACTGTCTTTTCACTTTCTCGATGATGTCCGTTGATCATGATGTGCTGTCCTCCCCTGGAGAAAGTGGAATGTTGGAGACAGATACAGGAATAGAAAGGACCTACTATTGTCCTCTTTGAGGAACTTGATTATATTTAACTCAATTTAATTTGCCAAATTAATTTGTGCTCCTACTCAATAAAAAAAAAGAAAAATGAAAGAAAACAGGCAAACTAAGTTATACTTTATAGAGCATTCAGGAGAGAATAAGACCTGGTTTCTAGCTGAAGATACTTAAAGATGCTAGCTTTATATTATGCGAGTTTTTGATAACATTGGATTCTTATATATTGGACTTACATGTATCCTCTTATCTGGAAAAAAATATAGACCAATAACTTGAGCTTACATTAAATGTTTAATCAATGCTGACTTTTATGGTGGAAGAAAGTTATTTCTAAATGTTCCCTCTTTTTATTTATGTAACCTATCGTGTTCATCTGCTAACTTAAGTCAGTAGGGATACTGGTATTTAAAGCCTGTTTCTGCTCACCTGTTTCAGAGCTAATGCAAACAGAAATGCATCATATTCAGACCCTGTTCATCATGTCTGAGATCTTCAGGAAAGGAATGAAAGAGGAGCTGCAGCTTGACCACAGCACCGTGGATAAAATCTTCCCCTGTTTAGATGAGTTACTTGAAATTCATAGGCATTTCTTCTATAGCATGAAGGAGCGAAGACAGGAATCCTGTGCTGACAATGACAAGAATTTCATCATCAACCGAATTGGAGATATTCTAGTACAACAGGTAAGAAAGATTTCAAGGCCCTAAGCTATGAAACCTAAACGTTTGTAGACTCTCTGCCGCGTTAAAAGCCTGTAGAGAACTGAAATTGATTTCGTTCTGATTGACAGATGGATTTGGTTGGTTTTCTTTTCTTTGATGTTGTTTTGTAGGACTGATCCCTGAGAGCTTTTAACAGCCAGTAACTGGCTCCTCTGTGTGTCACTAGGCTGGATTATCCTTGACCCTATTGCCACCTCCACCAGGAGTCACAGCCATAAATACACCCCCTTATAAAAATGCTACGTAGACTTCTTATTGTGATGGCTCTCCAGTAATGGGGCCCCTTCAATGGGCCCATGATAGTCTTACCAACATCTCCAAAACAAACACTGGAGTGAGCCAGATTTATTATCATTAGAGCCCTAGAGTTCATACCTGGGAGAGAGAGATTTTTCTACAGCTGAAGCTTATTGAAATATCCATCTCACATCTCTACAGCTCTGCATCAGTTAATAAATTGGCATCCTGGTGATTCACCTTTCTCTTTTATCTTGGTTACCTGCCTCTTGGCCCATTTGTGATGCACTGACAAAAATCAAATTCCCAACTGAGGACTGAGTCCATGGAAATGATCCATTACACAGTTAGCCAGTGTGATGTCAACCAGTGAGAGGACCCTTACTGAGGACCCCCAAATGTTTCCACATAACCCTTCCTTCAATCTATGAAAGTATTAAAAACTATAAATTGAAATCATGAAGTTGCACAAACGCTAAAATAATAATAATAAAATATATAAAATGTCTTTCATTTGGCTATTTGATAATTGAATTAGTCAATATAACATGAGCATACTAGGTCGATGTCTTCCCTTTACATCTTGACTACTTCCTTTTATTTTAATTTAAAAAGTGTTTAGGGGAGAGAAGTGATTGTGTTCAGAAGTTCCGTGATGTTTATTCTTTTTTTTTTGTCATGTAAATAGTTTATTTGCTCATATGCCATGAAAACACCAAAAAGTAACATGAACTGCTTTTATAAAATATTCTAATATTACTAAGAAGCAGGTCCATTAACAGATAAACAGAACATGCCAATATTATTGTCTGTTTGTAGATTAATAAGTAGACAATTACTTTAACATATGCTCATCACCATTGAGCTTTGAAAACCCTGATGTTTATTCTTTTATTTGTAAAGGATGTACTGAAATATATGGAAATTGCATTTTCTTTTTAGTGTCTAAAACAGACTAAATTTATAAGCCATCATTGAAATGTTATTCTCAGTTTTCAGAAGAAAATGCAAATAAAATGAAGAAAATATATGGAGAATTCTGTAGCCATCACAAAGAAGCTGTTAGCCTCTTTAAAGAACTCCAGCAGAATAAAAAGTTTCAGAATTTTATTAAGGCAAGTATTGTAAAATTCTATTACGAAGTGGTAAACCGTCATGGGGAAGTAGTTGATGCTTGTTTCTTACATGATCTAAGCAAGTCTCACATCTGGTGCTGTTTTTCAGGGAAAGGAGAAGGAAGGACTAATAGGTTTGTGGCAAAGATAGAAAGTCTCTTTAGTAAAAATAAAGATAGAATTTATCTCATGGATTAGTTTGAAGTAAATCCATGATACATATCATTTCATATGTAGTATGTATCTCTAAACAATATGATATCTTGAAAAAATTACAATGACCAGCACACTTAGATAAATTAACAATAATTTTTAATACAGTAATACCTTGGTTAGCAAGCATAATTCGTTCCGGAAATAACTACTTGTATTGCAAGGCTTCGCTCGTTTATCACGTTAAAATGTATTAGAAATGTTTGCTTGTCTTGCGGAACACTCACAAACCAAGTTACTCGCAATCCAAGGTTTCACTGTATTTTCTAACAGCTGGCCAGTGTTCAGATTTCCCTGATTAGCTCATAAAATTGGATTGCTTAAATCAGGATCTGTCCAAGGTTCACAACTATATATGGGGGTTACATCTTTTAAATCTCTTTTAATTTGAATGTTCCCCATCTCTTTTTGGGGGGAGGCATCTAATTTATTTGTTAAAGAAAATTTTCCTTTTATAGTTTAATGGATTCTAAATTTTTATGTACCATTTACAAAATGCCACCCAATTCTCCTCTTTGTTTTTCTTCCCACATACGTGTATATTGAGAACTTGAAAAAGAATACTCTGCAACTTTTAGAAAAAATTTGCCCTGATTAGAGGCAACCCTAAGTGATACGATGAATAGTAACAAATGTAGAGAAAGACCTGTGGGAAAAACACAGTTAACTGCAAACTCATACTCAAAATCTAACTTTGATTTCTGAGTATTTTTCAAAACATTTTCTGTTCACGACTCTTACCACTTATAAGTATTGGAATTCTCTCACTTTTGGAATTAGCTGCAGATGCATCAGAGCAACTTAAAACTTCTTGAAATCTTGGCTAGTTGGGCTATTGAAATGAATGGCAAAGTATACAATTTAATGACAATGCACCATTTTAATTAATGATAATGCATATTGTGTTGTGTCTGAATAGAATTATGCTATTGTAGATTCTGTGTATGAAATTCACACCTAAAAATAAAATACAGATGGAGTGTGTATATAAACATGTATCTATATTTTTGAAGCTCCGCAATAGTAATCTTTTGGCTCGACGCCGAGGAATTCCAGAATGCATTCTGCTGGTCACTCAGCGCATCACAAAGTACCCTGTCTTGGTGGAAAGGATATTGCAGTACACGAAGGGTGAGTGACAACTTCTGGGACAAACATTTGCTCTTTCATTAGTTTGAAACATATCTGAGGTGTTGTAAAGAGCTATAAATGCTTGTGGCCTCTGATTCATAAAGATTTTTCTTATGGGAAAGTTGTTAAAGCCTTAGGATCCATTTTGAAAAATTATCTTTTGTAATGTGCTTGGCCAATAGTCTGAATTCCTCCAAGCAGCCCAAACCAAGCAGGCATCTTCATACTCTGACCCTGCCTTTCTCTTCTGCAATTTCCGTATATCCAGACCTTCTTAACACCTTTTCATCCTCGTCTTCCTATCACCTTCCCAGTAGTCTGATGAAACATATGTGATTGATCCTAGCACCAAATGTCAGCTCTCCCAAGCAATGAATTATTGGATAGAGAATGATTTATGAAGGAGCTATTTTTGACCCGTCAGTTCATTAAGTTTCGGGGAGTAACATCTGGGCTTTCTTTAAGGAGCTTTTAAGGCACATAGCTGGACTACAGGCTCCTGGTAGGATCTAGAAGACCTGTGTCTGTCTGGCTCCCAACTGAATCTTCAAAGCCTAGTGCAATGGCTGGTACAGAATAGGCTATCAATAAACAAACATATTAGTGCAATGAATATATAAATAAAAATGCCTGTTCCTCAAGCTTACTTATTGGTTTTTTCTTTTTTTTTTTAAGATTTTATTGGGGAATTGGGGAAGGAGAACAGCGTTGGGGAATCAGGGAAGGGGAACAGAAAAGTTGCTGTCCTTTTGCTTTTCAGTCTAGTTGTGGAAGACATTGCTTCACTGGCCCATGTTGGTATTATCACTGTGCTCTTCCCGGGTGAGGCAGTCACTCGCTGGCCATTGTACGGCAGCTCATGCCAGCTGCTGGCTGCTCACGCTGGCTGCCAGCCACTCACGGTAGCTCATGTCAGCCCACTGCAGCAGGGGCTGCAGCCTACACTGTCGCTGGTGACTCATGGCAGCCCAGCTCCAGATTGAGCTGTTGTTCACCATCTTAGCTGTAGAGGGCGCAACGTCACTGGCCCTCATGTGGGATCCGAACCGGGGCCCTGCTGCTCAGAGCTGGCGTCCCAAGCCAACTCCTAAACAATGCACCACTCGGCCGGCCCTTATTGATCTTGAGTTTATTATTATTGGGGGGTATTGTGTTATATTAACAAGGGCTTGCGTTTGGAATTGTAAACTTGCATTGCCATTGTAAATACTTGGCTCTGCTGCTTGTTAGTTGGACAGTTTAATTAAATGAGCCTCAGCTTTCTCCACTACCAAGTGAGAATGATAACCTTTATATTATGGAATTGTTAGGATTAAGGGAGATTGTCCCAGAAAGTGCCCAGTGCAGAGCCTGGTATAAACAGGGTGCTCAATAAATGGGAGCTGTTTTTATTATCTTTATTATGATCAGTTGACTTGAAAATAATGAAAATGATGTCTTAAGGTACCCTATAAGATCAATGAGATCTTAGATGTGTGCTCAAAAAATGTCAACTTCTAACATCCTATTTTGGGGAAAGAGTCTAAGTGAGTAGAAATGCATGAAGAGGTGTGATCAAACAATATGGTGAATGTTTAAATAAAAACATTTATTACAGTAAAAGACACATTGCCTTTAATCCCCCTCAAAATACTCCCCCTTGCTTTGAACACACTTATCCCATCTTTCTTGCCACTTTCTGAAGCAGTTCTAGAAGTCCTCTTTCATGAGTGTCTTTCGTTGCACAGTCATGGCTGCCTCATTGTCCTGAATTGATTCAAAACGTTTACCTTTCATGGTCATTTTGACTTTGAAGAGCCAGAAGTTGCACAGTGCCAGATCTGGTGAATAAGGTGGATGAGGGTGCACAGTAATGGTTGATTGTTGTTGTTGTTTTTGAGATTCTACTGGGGAATTGGGGAAGGGAACAGTGTTGGGGAATTGGGGAAGGGGAACTCTGTGGTTTTCCAGGATCCATCAGCTCCAAGTCAAGTTGTTGTCCTTCAATCTTAGTTGTGGTGGGTGCAAGCTCAGCTCCAAGTCCAGTCATCGCTTTCAATCTAGTTGCGGNTTCAATCTTAGTTGTGGTGGGTGCAAGCTCAGCTCCAAGTCCAGTCATCGCTTTCAATCTAGTTGCGGGGGGGCGGGAGGGGAGGGTGCAGCCCCCATCCCATGCAGGAGTTGAACCGGCAACCTTGCTGCTAAGAGCAGGCACCCTCACCAGCTCAGCAGCAGCTCAGCTAGGGCGCAGCTCAGTGGCCCATGTGGGAATCAAACCAGCGACCCTCGCACTCTTAACCAACTGCACCACCCAGCTGGCCCCATAATGTTTATATTTGTCAGAAGTTGCCACACCAGAAGCAACGTGTGACACAGAGCCTTTCCATTGTGATAAAAAAAAAATATCGTGAATGCTGCTGCTGTGTGCCATCCAATGGAAAGGCAGGGATCTTCAATACAGGAAATGGCATGTCGAACCTTGTGTGACTAGTTTTAACTTGTTTGTGCTGTCAGTCGGGTGTGAGCTGCAGTTGAGAGAAGGTGTGTTTTCAAGTGTGCCCTAAATCATTCTTAATCATGACAACACTCTATGTCACACATTGCTTCTGGTATATGGCAATTTCTGTCAAATAAAAACATTACGGTGTGTCCTCATCCACCTTATTCACTGGATCTGGGACGGTGAGACTTATGGCTCTTCCTTAGAGTTAAAATGATTCAGGATATCGAGGCAGCCATGACAGCACAACTAAAGACACTCAGGAAGGAGAACTTCCAGAACTGCTTCAGAAAGTGGTAAGAATGGTGGGATAAGTGTGTTAGAAGCGAGGGGTAGTATTTTGAGGAGGATTAATGGCAATGTGTCTTTCACTGTAATAATTTTCTTTTAATTTAAACATTCACTGTATTTTTTGGTCATATCTTGTATTCTTTCCATTTTTCAGTAACATTTAGAGCAAAGTTCAGGCAGGAATGGTGGCTTCTATTCCTTGTGTCCCATTTTTATTGTTCCCTATAATTTAACAAAAAATAAAATATAAGCACAATATACAAAATTAAGACTTTCAGTTTGTTCGTGTTTATATTCTCTTAAGTTTAATACACTACCTCAAAGACTAAAATTTGTCAGATTGTATTAGGTCAGCTAATGCTACTTCAAGAACCATGCCATGCCAATTTCCCGGTAGAATGAATAACAGTGGTTGCCTACTGTGTGTCAGAAATGATAAGTATGACTTATGGCTCCTCAGGCACAGCTGCCATAGTGGTTGAGGACACCACCTCATTAGGTCAGGCCTTACCAGTGGTCAGTGCTTCTCAGACTTTATTGGGAATTACCCTTTACCTGAGAATTTTGTTTACGTGCAGATTCTCATTCAGTAGGTCTGACGTGGAACCCAACAAAGGTGTGCATTTCTGAAAGACTCCCAGGTGAGGCTGATATGGCTCTACTTGGAGCTTGTAAGACAGTAATTTGTCCCTGAAGGTCAAAACACTTGGAGCCTTTCCTTGGCCTTACCCAAGTCACATTGTAACTCATTCTCTACTCAACTTTCCTATTTATGAAATATACTCTTTAGAAATAAGAACCTTTTTTTTTTGGTGAGGGGGTGTTTAATGGCCAATAGGTATAGTAAAGTAGTGAGCTGTATTCTTTCATGGACAGTGAGAAAGAATCTTCCGTTTTAAAAATGTGTGTCTGGATCTGTTCCTTGAGGTTTTCTGACAAAATCCTCATACCTGTTTAAGACATTTAGAACCTGGAATTCTTTACACTTGTTGAGGGCTTACTCTCATTCCACTGACTGCTATTTCTGTGTGTTTATTTCTTGGCTCTAGAGAGCCTTTTCTTTTCTCTGCCAACTTTTTTCTTCTCTCTTTCTAGCACCTTCTAACCTCCTGAAACTTTCCCTTTCAGTTTCATTTGCCTCAGTAAACATCAACTAGGTTTTTTTTTTTTATCCTCAAATATAGAAAATAGCTACTTTCACTTTCATCCGGAGTTTTAGGAAGCTAGCTGTTCCAGAAACTCCTCCAGAATTTTTAAAAATAACCCAGAGATAAGGGCAGATGGCCAGTGTTTTAAAGAGTAATAACCGGAATTGATGATTATCTGTTCTGTTGGCATGAGCATGGCTGACTAGGCACAGTGCCTTGGTCCAATTTTTTAGTTTAAAAAGTGTTTAATATTAATTTAGTCAACTTCATGCTAATGCTGTTGTAAAACATAATTTTAGCATTATTTTTATGGAGGAAGGGACCCATGCAAGGCACCCTATAGCTGCATTTTATGAAAGGACTTCAACTTGGGCCTACGGCTCCATTAAGTTCTGAGAAACCTGTGGGGTTTATTTGTGTGTGTGGAGTTATTTGATTACCTGTGTCTGGGGAGGCAGAAGGAAGGCCTAAGTTAGGATATGCAACACAATCCCTTCTGTTCTAGGTCAAACTGGTGCCTAGAAATCAGATAATCCTATTTTCACAATGTTTCAGCTGAAGTACATCTGAAAAGTAAATCTTTTATAATTAAATATTTTCACAGTTCTTTTTGGGAGGAGGGGTGTAGAGTGATAATATGGTATTTGAATTTTAACCCAGCATTTTTGTTATGAGATTTTTTGCTATTGGGATTATACATTTAATTGTGTGTAAAACTATAGGGAAAAAATTGTCTTCCTTAGCACTCTGGTTTATTGTATAGTGTTCTTTCTCTCTTTTTCCCATGCAGAAAGAACTGAAGAACATAAAGACTTATGCAAAGCTCTTTGCTTAATTAAGGACATGATTGCAGCAGTGGATTTAAAAGTCAGCGAATATGAAAAAGAACAAAAATGGCTTGAGATCCTAAGTAAGATCGAAAACAAAACATACACAAAACTCAAGAACGGCCATGTGTTTAGGAAGCAGGCACTCATAAGCAAAGAAAGGACTCTATTATACGATGGCCTTGTTTTTTGGAAAACTGCTACTGGCCGTTTCAAAGGTAACTATGTCTCTTCTTTCACACATGTTATTCATTTAACAGAGGACAGATTTCCAAAATAAAAGTGGCTCAGAGACGCATGCACACACCCAAACCCTACGTCCGTGGAACCATTCCTGTAGGATGGAACTGTGAACTTCCACAGGCAAACATGGCCAATGCTACAAACATTTGGTGGGAGGTCATGTCCCCAAGCCAAAGCCTCCATGTGTGTTTTATGAATTCACATGTTTGTAATGTTTACATCAAAGGAACTAAGAATTCTGCTTATAGTTGGCACTGATATATTAATCTGGCAAAGGTGGTGGGTTGAAAGTAAGGCAGTACACCTACACGCCTTAGAGTCTGGTGTGTGCCAAGCCAGAAGCCAGCCTGAGACTGGCAGACCATTGAGGGGAAAAATGAAATCTGAAAGTCATCTTTGTCACTGAGTAATATACTGCATAAATAGACACATTTACCTTGCTGTAAATGCCTCCTCAGTGCTACTGTTTGCTAATGGACATTAACTTGACTCTGTTAATCTGGTTAGAGTCTTATTCACATTCTTAAGGGCTGATTATGTAGCTAGCACCTTGCCTGAGCCATGCTTTTTCTACCCTGGCCACACATTAAAATCGCCCCTGGAGCTTAAAAAATGTACCTATGCTCAAGTCTTCTCCCAGAAATTCTGAGTTTATTGGTCTGGGGATGAAGCTCAAATATAGGGATGCTTACAAGTTCCCAGGTGAGTCTGCTGCACAGCCAGAGTTAAGAACCACTGGTATGCTCTCCTTGTTTTTAATACATCTGAATAACTTCCTGAGGTAAGCAATGAGAGGCTGTTAATTCCATTGGATAATCATCAAGTTTCGGTGATGGTAGCAGCTAATGACCGAAATGGGATTTGTTGACAGCAACTTGCAATGTTGCAATTATACGTTAATGACAATTAGAATATTCACCAAACTGAAATGTTAACCACAATTTGTAATAGATCCTATGCTCCAGGTCATTTGCTGTTTATCCATTTTGCAGAATCAACAGTTTGGTAACGTTGTGTCAGAATTTTTAGTGTATAGTGAAGATAGGTTCTTGTGAACAATTTGTAAGGGGGTATAGGGTCTCAAACTTCCCTCAGATCTAGATGGAACAAAATAGTAGATTTGTATACATAATTCAAGGCAGGAACTGCCCTCTAACATTTTTAATTAAGCACATTTTTCCCCCTAAATGTAAGGGTTTGCCCCATTTTCTTAGAACCCTCTTTTTTGTTGGATATTTTTCTTCTATTTTGAAAGCTACAGCATTAAATTTCGTGGAGGTTTAGTAATACCTATAGTTACACAAATAAACATGCACAATTAAACACAGCTTACCTATTGAGTTATCTATAAATCTGTGGCTGTCATAATACAGGTGTTTTTATAAAAGTTTCATAATTCGACTAAATCTTAGCCTTTTTATTTTTAACAAATTTATTTAAATTTCAAACATGAAATCAGAATATTTAATAATAGCATTTGATCTGTGGTTTGCTTCATTAATACTAGTAATGTTTTTTCTTTGAAGATATCCTAGCTCTGCTTCTAACTGATGTGCTGCTGTTTTTACAAGAAAAAGACCAGAAATACATCTTTGCAGCTGTTGTAAGTATATGGCCATGTGATGCATATTTTAAATGGTTTAATTCCACATTTCCTTGGAAAATGCCTGAAAGTCCTACTGACATTAAATAGTCATTGGCAAAAATATGTCCCTGTTCTAGACCCATTATAATTAGTGATTCCAGTGTTTAGTAACAAGCATCTAATTGGATTTAACTAGCATGGTAAGTGTTCAGTTATCAAAGCCAAGACAGGTGAGTCACCTGGTTTAGTAGCTTAACCAACTGTGAAAATATTGAAGTGCTGTGGTACTGGTTAGAAGATAGGCACTGCCTTAAGCACTGCCTAACTCCCACCAAGTGACCCTCTACCATCTGGCTATCTTAGGGCCTTTCCTCCAGACACCATCCCCCTTGACTTCCCAGCAACTCAAACATTAGTGCTGGTCACTTCTGGCACCTTGCTGCCTGTTCCCATTGGAGGGTGCCTGAGGTACCTGTTGCTAACCCCACTAACTGCTGTCATGATGTTCCCTCTATCTAATATGAAAACACCATCCTGGTATCTAAAGTTTAAAGAAGATCCTTTCTTATTTCTACTATAATGGTTGCTAATTACTAAGGCCATTCATATAACACTTATCTTTATAGCGTGTTATGCTAATCTCATTGCCAGCACAGAGATAGACTTACATTGGTGGTAAAACCAGTATTGTATAACGTTTCTTACACAACATTTCGTGGTCCAAAATGACTCACTTAAAGAAGGAAGATCAATTGATAATTAATGACAAGGAGTCATCAGTTTACTCCTTGTCAGCATTTCGAGCATCAGGCCCTGTTAGAGGAAAGAATCTAAGATGCAATACCCATGTGAATAGTATAATGGTGGCTCTCTAAAACACTGATGTTTATCATCCACTGACTGATAGGATAGCCAGGTATCATTAGCAGATATCATCAGTTCCTGGTTTTTCAAATTCAAAGCTTAATGAATTTTCTGTTACTACTGCTCAAAGAAAACAATGAAGCATGCCTACCCAGTGATGGGATCTAGGGAGGAAGGCTGGAGCAGTGCCTCACCTGTCCATCCATACTTGCTTGTCAGGTTGGCCCAATAGTCTTCTTCACTCTGTCCAGCACATTGTGTCTTATCAGCATATTGATGCCAAGTCGTATAAAGGTCAGAGATTCTTTCACAAAGCTACACCAGAGGCTACAAGAGACCTTAAATAAGTCCCCATGTCCCTGATTCATTTGAACTGTATGTATTGAACTGTATGTATTGCAGATTTCATGACAACCTACTGGTTTATCCCACAACCCCTCTCTGCTGTTATCTGGGGATGCTCTGAAAGAACACAAGAGTAACAAGTGGGAAAATGGGACCATTTAATTTGACCTGTGGGTTAGTGAGAGCCATGTTGGAAGAGAAAATAAGCTTACACCACACCTTTACAGAAATAAAGGTTTCTTCAAAACTAAAGACCTGAAGGAGAAGCAACTCCTGCTTCCTGGGTGGTATTATAGGCCAAATGACCTGCTGATGGATCAAGAATTGGACACAGGAGAAAGACAACTATTTTGTTTTCCAGGACAACAGAGCGTATGGATTCAGATCAAGCTGTGACAATTAACTTACAGTATGACTTGAAATATGGATCTGTCCCTCTTATCTGACTTCTTGGAGAATTATCTGTGCCACCCATAGACCACATTTACCATTAAATGGGACTTTAGGAATACAATCCACCAAATGCCAGATTGAAGGCAGCCACAGCTTAGCTCCTCTTGGTAGAAAGTGTTTGTCAATGGACAACAGTAAGGTGATGCTAATACTGTTTCCTAAAGATGTTAGCCTGACATGGAGCTGGCTTCGTAAAGGCCTGCTAAGCCCTTGCTGATGTCAGGAAGCAAAAGAGAGCGTTATCTGTAAGGAGTCAAGTGCACCCAGCTTTTCAATCATATGCTTTTCAGTTTTATCACATACATTTAGTTGTCACAGCCCATGTGCCATAAATATTTTATAGGTAATATCCTGAGGGAATTGATGTATTAGCTAGGAGCATACAAATACCTGGATTTCCTAGTTCTCACCTTAGTATTTTAGAAGGTGATCTTCATGCTAATACCCACCGGTGAGATTCTCTCTCTCGTGCTATTAGAAAAACTTCTTAAGTAAATGCTTGCTACATGTTACAGAAGACATGATGAATTTGGAAATGGCCAGTAGATAAGCACCTGAAAGTAGCAAGAGGATAAAGTAACTTTCCTACAAGATAATTTTGTTTATTTTTAAAGAGGAATCAGCTGGAAATGGCAGTAGACTCCAAACCTACAAAATGAATAGGAAAAACTAGATGTGTTTACCAAATCCTGGAATACTGAGTCTAGGAGGATGGATGTCTTGAATATCAAAGAAGGTAATTCAAAGTGAAGGACCATTAAAAAGACAAAGTGAACATGGAGATATGCAATTGCAAGTTCAAAATAGGAAGTGACCTCAAGGCCTTTATCACAGTGGAATCATGAATAGAATTACCCGCTGATAGAAGTGGCCACTTTGTGGAATCACAAATGAATATGTTGTAACAATGGGACTAAAGGTAGCAGCTCCTTTTCTTCTTCCCCTGTGACAGAGGTCTTCAACTCCAATGGCTATAGGGATTGGATAGGAATGTAAATGAGCGGACTGGAGCGGGCTTGGCATCAAGGGACCGATAGTGGTTGGAAGTAGAGTGACCTGGCAAGTGCATGCCCGTCTCAAAGAGGGCAGGATATTCAACAATAGCCTGTTTTTAAATGAGGATCTGGATATCACCTCACACCTGTAAGAATGGCTGTCATCAATAAGACAAACAATAACAAGTGTCGAAGAGACTATGGAGAAAAAGGAACCCTCACACACTGCTGGTGGGAATGTAAATTGGTACAGCCACTATGGAAAACAGTATGGAGGTTCCTCAAACAATTAAGAATAGACTTACGATATGATCCAGCAATCCCTTTTTTGGGTATCTACCCCCAAAATTTGAAAACATTATCCATAAAGATATATGTACCCCAATGTTCATTGCAGCATTATTCACAGTGACTAAGACATGGAAACAACTAAAATGTCCCTTGATAAATGAGTAACGATGTGGTACATATACACAATGGAATATTACTCAGAATAAGAAAGAATGAAATACTGCCATTTGCAACAACATGGATGGATCTTGAGATTATCATGCTAAATGAAATAAGTCAGACAGAAAAAAGTCAAGAACCATATGACTTCACTCACATGTGGGATATAAAACTGAAAGCAACAAAGGAACAAGACAAAGAAATAAAAACTCATAGACACAGACAATAGTTTAGTGCTTACCAGAGGGTAAGGGGGAGGGGGGAGGTAGAAGAGGATAAAGGGGGTTAAATATGTGGTGATGAAAGGAGAACTGACTCTAGGTAGTGAACACACAATGCAATATATAGATGCTATAGAAATGTACACTTGAAACCTATATAGTTTTACTAACCAATGTCACCCCAATACATTGAATAAATAAACAAAAACAAATAAAATAATTTGAAAAAATAAATGAGGAGATGGGCCCAGGACTGCTAGCCTTCATTTCCCAAGAACTCAGAAATCTAGACTTTTTTGAAATCTTTTTTTAAAATAAATTTATTGGGATGACAATGATTAGTAAAATTACATAGGTTTCAAGGAAATCTAGATTTTTTTTAAAAAGTGGAATCCCCCAGTTTTTAAATGTTGGCAAATCTGTTTTTTAAATGCTGTTACACAAATGAAACATCTCTGCAGTCTGGATTAAGCCTTTGCACCATCAGTTATTGACATCTGTCTCAAAGTAGACGTATTTCCTCCCTTCCTAGAGATGTAATTTGAATTCTCGATCATCTCGGATGTCTTGTGTGATTAGTATGAATAATGATGGACATGTCCCTCATGCTTCCTGGTCTGATGGTGATTTAATTAATGCCACTTTCTACCCACTTACTTATTTTTTCATTTAAAAAATATCTGACCCCACCACTTCTCTTCCAGCAACCAAACCAACTGGTTCAAATAATTTCACTCCTGCTTATGTCTTAAGCAATTCAGACTTACTCTGCCTCTTTATAGACAGAGGCTGTGTACATTGTAAACTAAGGAATCTAAAACTATGCATTGAAAGAAGGAAAGGAGATAAGGCCTTAGATCATTGATCTGTAATCGAATAAGGGATATTAACAGGAGCCCTCCCTAACTAGAGAGGGCAGTCTGCAAAAAGCACTGCTACCGGGCTGCTTTTGGTTTCATTTTCAGAGGCCAAGCACAGGACTGGGTAGACCAGTGATCTGTCCCATCATTCCCGTCCCCCCCGCCCCCCTCTTTCTGCTCTAAGAAGAATGGGATGAAGAGGTACTCTGGGAAAAGCCTTGCGCACAATTCGGATGTGGTAGAGCTATGTGATGCTGAGAAAGCAAAGCCAGCACTAAGGCGTCAGCAGTGAGGGATGGAGTGGCATGCTATGGATACAGGCGTCGCTCAGTCCGTGAGGGAATAGCAAAACCACGGCCTGTAACCGACTCTATAATCAGTGGTAGAAGCCACAAACCAAAGAAGATTCTTTGTATTTACTCCAAAGCTGTTCATCCTGCAGGCACTCTTTTGACTATTCTTTTAACTACAACTTCCTACCTACATTGCTATTATCAGTGTCTTATTCATCTTTGAATCCCCAGGACTTGGAATAGGACATTGACAAATCACAGTAAATGCTGGGAGAAGAGGTGATTTAATCATGGCTTGGATGCCAGATTTCAGACATTTTTCCTATTCTCCTCTGATAGAATTAAGCTAAATCTAGTTCTACAGACATTTTTTGCCTACTTTATGCAAAGCACTGTGGTAGGCATACGAAGATGAGTTGACCCCTCTCTGCCCTTCAAGGGCTCACCTGGTTGATGGGAAGAAGAGAAATGTGCAGGTAGAACTATCAAAGTTATGTTGCTGTACCTCTACAGTAGCAGAAGACACTGGGTATGCCTGGGGAATCTAAATAAAGTCTTGCCTCCTCATTCCTGCTTTTCATTTTTATAGTCCGCTTCTTGGTGCTTGGGGCTCTGTACCCATCACCTTATTGAAACAGTGTTGCTGTTAACCGCCAAATCCAGTGGACTGTTTACGTCTTCCATCCTTCTCAATCTCTTTGTAATATTTGATATACTATTTCCTATCTTGTGCCCTTCTAGAAAAACTCCTCCACCCCTGATTATGGCATTTTGGGTTTTATAATTAACGCTCTGATTGTTCTGTCTTTTTGAAAGTTGTCCTTTTAAACCACCAATTCTTAAGGACAAACATTCTCCTATTTCATTTTTTTCCATCCTCTCTCACTCTCCACCATACCGTTTCCATTGGAGATCTCACCAACTTCCACAGCTCTTTGGGAATGGTTGAAGTGATACTAAGATCTGCCTACTACTGTTGCTTTCCTTAGCTAATGTGTTTCGTGAGACCCTTACTTTAGATAGCATGCCATTTCATCTGCATGTCCTCCTATCTTATGTAGGATCAGAAGCCATCCGTTATTTCTCTTCAGAAGCTTATTGCTAGAGAAGTTGCTAATGAGGAGAGAGGCATGTTTCTGATCAGTGCTTCATCTGCTGGTCCTGAAATGTACGAAATTCATACCAATTCCAAGGAGGAACGAAATAACTGGATGAGACGGATTCAACAGGCAGTCGAGAGGTAAGATTTCCTTCTGTCCAGAATCTGGGAAACGGACTTCTTTAATTGGGGGAAATATTCTCACTGTCTCCTTTGCATGAAAACTTTGCTTCAGCCAGAGTGGTCTGCTCCCCTGCACCTGCCTGTGGTAGCCCCTCATCTGCAGCTTTGTTCTCCTCCCCTCTCTGCATGTACTGCCCATCTGCCCTCTGCCTAAGTGAAAAATGCATCCTTGGTGCAGCTCATGGCTCACCTCTACCTCTCCAGTTCCAGTGGTTTCTTTCTTACATGAAATTCTTTAACACCTGCTCTCTAACGCATTTATTTGGTGCTTGTCATACACTGCTTTGCAGCTGTTATTTTTTATGTATATATGTTTGTTTACTAGATTGGAAGCTCCTTGAGGGCAGGGACCATGTCTTGTTTCTCTCTACACTAAATTCTGAGGAATCATTCAATAAATGTTTTTAGATTAGTAGATCTAAGTGTTCTAAGTCAATTTACTCTTCATTATTGTGCAAGGAAACTTTTTATAAGTGGGAGTAGAAGAGTGGGGGTGGTCATTTTTAATGGTAATTTGATTCATTAGATTTTGAACGATGTTATGTAAAACTCCTTCGTTTTTACTGCACCCCACCCAACCTGGCACCCTGCTCGCACCCCCTACAACCTCTCTACCCCATTAAGAATAGAGCTACCCAAATGTAGTAGAAAGCACAAATTATTATTTTAGTTGTATCTAATGTTATTGTATATGTGTATACATGAGAGCATGTTTGCATCTGTGTTTTTGTTGGAATAGCTGAGTCAGCCTCTACTGCTGACTTTGAGAGCTACGTTATATTATGCAAGGTCCTTTCTATACTCAAGAAAACCAAATTGCTTGGCCAGAGGTCATGATGAATCCTCTTTATGCTGAATTTTTCTTTGAGTAATTCTATTGCCAAGCTCTCCTGTCTTTCTAATGAACCTGAAAATACTTGGATTCGGTTTCAGTTGTCTCTCTTGACTGTTGTCTTTTAAAGCTGCCCAGAAGAAGAAGGGGGAAGGACAAGTGAATCTGATGAAGAGAGGCGGAAAGCTGAAGCTAGAGTGGCCAAAATTCAGCAATGCCAAGGTACAGTGCAGGCACCCCTGGTTCCCTGGTTGTGTTGCCTGTGGATGTTGAGAAAGCCCAGGTGTCATGAATGGGAAGTTAGGATTGAATGATTAATCTCATTCTGTGCACTTAAGGCCCATGCTAACCACACTCAAAAAAAAAAAAAAAAAAAAAAAACAAGATGCTATAAATTGTACTGAATTTCCCTGCTGGCTACTTGGCCCAACTACTTCATTTAAGTCCATACTGCAGTGTAAGGCCACACAAAAAAAAAAAAAAGCACTAGAACTGGAAGTGCTCAAATAAGATGGCTGTCTCCCTCCTTCATCCTTAGTGATTGCAAATATAGTTTTTAAATTCCACATATCACACATATGAAACAACAGGAATGTATTGGCATTAGAACTGCTGTCTAGTGGTTTAATTTTAGGTCCCAGCACTGTCAGGTCATAGTTTGACTGTAAACAAGGAACACAAAAGCTCCTGTCCTCAGTTTCCAAGCCTGAGAAGTAAGGAAATTAGGTTAGCTTGGTAATTCTCTTCTCGGCTGGACATTAGGGTCACGTGGGGGAGGTCTTTAAAAATTCTGATGCCTGGGCCCCACCCTCAACCAATTCACTCAGAATATGTGGGAGGCGGGGTGTAGACATCAGTGTTTTAAACTCTCCCCAGGTGATTCTGAGGCAGAGAGGACTGAACCCCCCTGTATTAGATGCTGGCTAAGGTCCCTTTAAGCTCTAAGAAACCTGGAACATGTTGAAATCAGAGGAAAACGATGCATGCAAAGATGGTCAAAGAAATTGGATGTTTAGAAAGAAGAACATAAACCAGTGTGTTTGGTTTTGACCAAGGCTGGCTGAAGCCCAAGCAGTTTCAGGCCTTGGCATTGTTTTCCCTCGTGGGTATCCTCATCACGGAGGAGCCGCCTCAGTTTCATTCCTGAGCTTAATGTGTAATCATAATAGAAAACAGCCTGAACGAAGAATAGTTTTGCAGCTTTTCTGGAATTAGGGACATGGGAAAGGAAGTGGACGTGTATTGAGTACCTTACTTATAGAAAACACAATGGAAGCTCAGAGAATTGAGTCATTAGCTGGAGGCTGCAGTCACTAAATGGAACAGTTAGGACTTGAACTTGGATTTGACCCACCCAACAGCGTGTATTTTACCTGTGAGAGCATACTGCTTGCTAATCAGCAACATCTTTGTCTTGAAACTTGGTTGTTCCTTTTAGTTGTTATATGCATGTGATAACCTTTTCTGGTAAATACTGTTTCATAGAAATACTCAGTAATCAAGACCAACAGATTTGTACATATTTGGAGGAGAAATTGCATATCTATGCTGAACTTGGAGAACTGAGTGGATTTGAGGATGTATATCTAGAGCCCCACCTCCTCATTAAGCCTGACCCAGGAGAGCCTCCCCAGGCAGCCTCATTACTGGCAGCAGCACTGAAAGAAGGTCAGTTGGTTTGACAGGATTTGGTTTGACAAATTCAGAAAATGTTTATTGAGTACCTACGATGAGCCACGCACTGTGGTCTTGGTGCTGAGGATACAGCAGAATAAGACAAGGTCCTGACTCTCCTGGAATTTATATTCCAGAAACAGCAAAATATAAAATAAATATATCAGGTTATGTCAAGTGCTATGAAGAAACATAAGTAGGGTATGGGGGATAGAGAGTGATGGAGTTGGAGAGGTTCTATTTTAGATAGGGTGGCCAGATGAAGACCCCTTTGATATAGTGATATGTAATCAGACATGAAGGAACTGAGAAAGCCAAATAGATATCTGGGAAAAGAATGTCCCAGACATTGGGAACAGCAGGTGCAAAGGCCCCGGGGCAGGTGAGTGTCAGATTTGTTTGAGGAACAGCAAGGAGGACAGGCAGAGTGCAGGTAGAGTGAAGTGAGGGGTGCAGAGTGGCAGTGATGAGTCAGAGTTAGCTAGGACTCAGATTACCTGGATAGAAGTAAGGACTTTGGATTTCATTCTAAGTGAGATGGGAAGCATTCTAGAGTTTTGAGTAGAGGAGCAATTTGATTTGTGTTTTAAAAGGAACCCTCTGACTGCTGTGTTGAGAATGAGAAAATCGAGTGTAGAACTGCGGGAGTTGAGGTGGCTGAGGTAGGATGGAGGACAAGATCACAGAAGGTGAGAAGGGCAAGGAGGTGAGAGGCCAGGGTACTGGAAGGTCTATGTTCATAGAACTGGAATTACTGAGAATGGTGACAGGAGTAACATGGGGGACAGGGGTGAATTGCACCAGGTGCTTAAACTGTAAATTGTTCAAGGAGCCTGTAGATGAATGACAACAAGGAGGGGTAGTGAGTGGTATAATCTGATGGCATGAACTTTAAGGGGAAAAGATTCAAGGGGGAAAATGGGGCTAACACCCTGGAAGTAACAATAGGGACAAAGGGTTTGGGAGATAAAACAGCCACCACCTGAGAGAGCGGCAGGGAATGCTGTTGTTCAGAACAAGGGCTGGTAAATTGCAGACCACAGCCTAAAGGCGTCCCACTGCCTGTTTTTGTAAATACAGTTTTGTTGGAACACAGCCACACTTGCTTGTTTACATTATCATATATGGCTGCTTTCTTGCTACAACGGCAAAGATGAATAGTAGCAACAGAGACGGTATGATCCACAAAGCCTAAAATATTTATTATCTGATTCTAAGCTCTGGCTTAGCCTCTCAGAACATTAGCTGGAAGAGAATTAAGAAGTCATGGAATCTACCATCTTAATTTCACAGTTGAAGAAGCTGAGGTCTTCAGAAGGGCATAGAGGTGGTCTGAAGTGGGACCTGGGGATGGATTCATTCATTCATTCATTCATTCATTCATTCATTCGTCAAATATTTATTGAGCATCTACTGTGTGCACTGTGGTTGGTGCTAAGGAAACAGTGATGCTTTCATAAAAGCTTCCAGTGGAGGAAGACAGACAATACACCAGGAAGCAAGACCATTTCAGAAGGTCACAAGAAACTAAGTTTATAAGGTTGGAATGAGGTGAAGGCTTTGCTTTAGGTAGGTCAGGGAAGACCTCTCAGAGGAGATTAGTTTTTGGGATGAGAATTGAAAGACAGAAAAAGCCATCTCTGTGGATATCTGGGGAAGGACATTCCTGGGCAGAGAGAAAGGGAGTGCAAAGTCCCTGTATCTGGAACAAACGTGAAGGAAAGAAGGAAAGCCAGGCTGGCAGGAGTCAGGAGAGACTGCTGGGAGGTGGGCAGGGACCACATCTTCGTAGGCCATGATTTTAAAAAAAAAAAAAACCTTCAAAATTGTTGGAACACTATTGGAAGCTTTTAATCACGGCTATGACATGATCTTAGTTTTGTCTTGAAAAGAACAGTGGCTGCTGAATGGAGAACAGATCAAAAGGAGACTAGTTTTCCCAGAGACTGTTAGGAAGTAATTACAGAAGCTGAGATGAGAGATGCTGGGGCCTTGGTCTAGACCAGACTATTGACAGTGGAAGTAGAAAGAAGTGGACAGATGCAAGATAAACCTTAGAAATAAAGCCAAAAGGATTTCCAAATGGGTTGAGAAGAACTGGTGACCCCCTCGTTATCTTTGATGATGTCTTTATTGAAAAAGTCACCTATTCCCAGTTTTACCCGGTGGCTTTCACTTCCTCCCCCCACCAAAACTGTCACTAATGCCCAGTTGTAAGTCCATTTGCTTTCATGCCTTTGGCCCACGGTGGGATGGAGGTTGGGGAACAGCAAGTGGACCCAGCTGCTCAAGAGAACCCAGGGCCATTGAGGCTCTGCCTGAGCCACAGACTGGATAATGCACACCAGTCCCCGACCATCAATGACCAGACAGAGATTTAGCAGGGATTCTTATCAAGGTGTGGGGATTATCTTCGGAAACGAGGACAGTTTAGTCATGCTCCCTGAATCGTCGCCCTAGGTCTTTGCTCTGCCACACGGCTTTTCTTCCCTCCTTTCTTCTCTCCTGTTTCTTCCTCTTGAATTCCATTCATCCTTCAGTGTTCCTTTCCTTTAAGAACTAATGCACACGTCCTGCTTCTCTGAGCTCCGGGAGCGTTTTATAACACTCTAATACCTGGATGAGAGAATGTAGCGCCAAACCTGTGCTGCCCTGTAGTTGTCTGTGTCTCTTTCCTCCTTTAGTCCGTAAAACTCACCCTTAACTAGCTATCAGATGCCCATTACCACCTAGAAGAAAATACGTGCTCAATTCGCTGAATTAAATCATTGGAGGGTTTTAGGAATATCTATAGGGTCCTCAAAATGATACAATTCCACATGCTAGTTGAAGTCTTTTTTTTGTAAATAAAACAATTCACTTGATTGGTGTGGTGCTTCTCAATCTTACTAGATCCTAAGAGTAGCCTTTGGTGCTTGTTAAAAGTGCAAACCCCATTTCCTCCCCTGGAGCAGCTGATCCAGCAGGTCTAGGATGAGGAGTGGGAATTTCTGTTTTTTTGAGGCGTGTTTAGGGGAAATACTCTTTTAAGAGTAGCTTATATTTCGGAGTAGCAAGTCTTAAAATCCTAATGCCTGATATATTTAAATTAATTAAATTTTTAGCATACTAATTTACTGAAAGTTGCACTTGAGATATTTTTATACAAGTTTGTTTTTTTAAATTGAATTCTCTATTGTGAAATGATGCTTAAAGTATTAGTGTAGATTGCTGGTTGGCAAGCTTTTTCTGTAAAGGTCCAGATAGTAAATATTTTAGACTTTGCCAACCACATACAGTTTCTGGGACACATTCTTCTTTGTGTATGTGCGCGCATGCACGCATGTGTGCATTTTAACAACTCTTTAAAAATGTAAAAACCAATTTTAGTTCCTGGGCCATATAAAAATAGACGCAGACCAAATGCAGTTTGCCAACTCCTGGTCTTGATTAAAAAAAATTAAAAAAATTATATATGTATTCATTTTTAATTTACTTTGGTTTTCCTGCTTCTTAGCTGAGAGCCTACAAGTTGCCGTGAAGGCCTCCTCCCAGGTGGGGGAGGCATGTCCATCATCCGAGGAAGGGTGTGCAGAAGCAGCCCTGACAGATCTGCTCAGTCCCAGTGACGTGCCAGGATCGCCTACTGCTTGTAAGTGAAAATGCAGGCCTTTGCGATGAGCCTGAACACAACCCCTGGAGCATGGTTACATAAATTGAAGGCAGCGACCCTGTTGCTATTCAGAGGTGACATAATGTGGTTTTTTTTTAATAGAGAAAATCTGAACGCTTGAAACCTATATAATTTCACTAACCAATGTCACCTTAATGAATTTGAAAAAACAAACAAACAAAAACACCTGAGAATAAACACACTAGTCTCTTTTACATGTAATAATGACACTGTTGTTTCAAGGACAAGGACTTACAGAGTGTTTCGTGAGTTATACTGCTGTGTTACCCAGGCAAGCTTTGTACCTTCCCCCAAACCTACCCGGCCTCATTTTTGATATCACTTATTAAATGCCGATTTGAAAGAACTTTTAAACTCTTGTGGGGTTTTTTGGAAAAGGTTCCCTGCAGTTCATTAGAGAACAAGTCCTTTAGCTTAATGTATGCATCAGTGAAGAAAATATAACTTAGAAAAATAGAATCACAGACACATACACACTCGCATGCACACACACGCGCGCACACACACACACACACACACACACACACACACACACACACACACACACACACAAGGTTTGGTGGTGTGGTTAAAGGCAGAAGCGCCAAAAGATTCTTGGTCAATGTCACCATACACTTTAGTTCAGGTTAGAATTCATTGATTAAAACACTATTTCATTATTTTTTAAACACAGAAAAGTAGAATGTAGAGACTTGATTTAGGTAGTCTCTGAACCTAATTGTATTATTATACGTATTTTTAAGCCAACTATTTAATTCCCTAAAGGTGTCTGAGATAAGAGCATAAAGAAGAAGAAATTTTTTTAAAAAAGAATGTATTTTTCATTATGTTCAGGCGATAAAAACATTACTGCCACCAGGTCTTATAGACACAAGATAAAATGTCTTTAGTAGCTAGAGATTGGAGGATTAAATTGTCTTAGAATTTCTTTAAAAACATCCCTTGGTTAATTAAGATATATGGAAGCAGAGCAGTTTTTTAAATTATATACTTTTTTTTTTTTTTTTACTAGAGCCAATAATTATTCTCCCCTCTCAAGTTGTGCTTTATCTAATCCTGGGTTTCTACTTTCAGAATGTGCACGTATGTTTTTCATTTCAACGCAGCCCAGATTCATCAGGGGAGTTGTACTGCCCTGGGTGATTTCCTTTTTAAAGACGAACCTCATTATGCCATTGAGGAAGTTCTATCTAAAAATACATGTAGGGGTGTGCTGCTGTCAGCCTCACCCCAGGGACAGCTAGAAGGGGCTTTGTTGTGCTGTTGCAGCTGCTCAGAGCACACAGCCACGCCTTCCCTCCCTGCAGACCAGGCAATGAAGAGGCTCCCTGTCGGTATCCACACCTCCCACGACTTGCGAGAGTTCCCAGAGACACCCATGACATCTGCCAGACCCACTGAGAGGCTCTTTACAGTGGCCTGATATCAGGATTCATGGAGAGCAGGGGCACGCTGGCAGGGTCCTGTACCCCAAAGACCTATTCAGTTCTGGGCTGGACTGGAATATGGTGCTACCGGAGCTCTATTCTTTTTATAAAGTCGATGAAAGCAAAATACTATTTCTAAATGAGGTTCTATACCTGAGTGGGTCCGTTCCGGGTTTGACTTGGAGGACTGGGTCCTTCTAAATCAGGCCCGTGTCAGACTGAGGTGATTAACCAAGCAAGGCCTTCTAATTTTAGTCCTCTATGTACCTAATCAGGTGGATGAGTGTAATCTGGTCCCTATAAAATTTTGGAGACCCTCTCATCCACTCTGAAGTTGAACAGAGGAACAGAGGGGCTTGATCTATAGTCCATTCTGCTTTCATCTGACTCACCACCGGCTTCTTTCCCCATTTGGAGGATCTCGTTTTTTGAGGGGAAAGAGAGAGAGAACGGCTCATTGTTTTGGTAATGCTTTTGGCATCTCTCTAAGAGTTAAGAATAGTGCCCCACAGTGGACCAATTTTTTAGTGACAGAGAAGTCGCTATAAAATGTCCTTTCACTCTACGTGAACAAGCGTTGACTGGCTTGGGCACACTGAAGTTAATTTTTAGATGATATAATTTGAAACAAAAACTTCTTTGTAATAGAAGAGTCCTTTGGAGTCCTAGGGGACTGTCACTGAAACAAAGAGAAAAAGTATTTCCTTTATCAGAAATAAAGTTTCAAGATGGCACTGGGAAAAAAATTATAAACAGTGTCGCAAAGTGAATATCTATTTTATCAGGGTCCTGATTCAACATGGTTCCAATGAAATTCTATGTGTGAAAGGGCTTTGGAAGGTCTAGTTTTAAACACTGTAAGGTGAGCATAGTATAAGTTTTAACAGTTCACAAGGATAAAGAAATAAAATCCCGCCAACAGTGATTTAATGGATGGAGTGAAATCTGTATGTGGTATTTAAAAAATATTACTGGACTGGAAGTATTTCTGTGCTTTTATAGGTTAAATATACAGTATATATAGTATTTGTGAATTTAGAGCATAAGCAAGATTGTGAAGGGAAAAACACTAGGAACTTGTTTTTAAAAATCAGAGACAGGCGGAGGTTCTCAGTTTGATGACTGCAAGGTCATAAAGTATTAACCATGTTCAGCCAGCTTAGGAAGATGCCCCACTCCTGCTGTTGGCCGACTCCTTCCTTCTAAGCTGTGTTTATGGTCTGCTGCTCTGCACTGGCCACCGGGGAGCCTTTCGCAGACCCGTCTCCTTGGATCTGGGCCTGCCAGCCCTTGCTTTTGTCCTACAGCACCTGTTTTCAATTTCACCTTCGCATTCGGCTTTTTCCTGTTAAGTAAAAGTGAGGTGTAGAATCTACCCTCTCAGTACCACCGCCATCACATGGATACCGCTCTACAAAAAAAGAAGAGAAATAAAAAGGGGTGGTAATTGGTGCCGATTGTCAGTTTGGTATCTATTAGCATGTAAGCTCCCTGAGGGCAGGGACTCTGCAATTTTAGCACCTCATATATGAGTATTCAATACATGTGATTTTGTGATGTTTGTTATTTGGAAATATGTGTCAGCTGTGAACAAAAGAGCCCAGTCCTCTGGCTGATGTTTGATGATGTCCTTTTTGTTTCTGTCTCAATGGTGTGCTTCCAGCACTAGTCACAGAAGGGACAGGAGGAAGAGGCTGTTGGGATGTGGATCCCGGGACCCAGGGTATGGGAGCCGACTTGGCAGTCTCTGATGCAGGGGAGAAGGTATTGTGAACTGATTTGTTAGTAAATGGCGCCAGTTACTTTGTGTAATAAAATAACCTCAGGTCCTGGTCTGTCCATAGCCAAGAGGGGTATAAAAGTGTTTTTCCTGAATTGTTCTCAATTTTAATATTCATATTTAAACTTTCTTATTTATTTCTCCTTAAAATGTTCTTGCTCTTGTTATATCGTCATGTAGGTGTAAACAAAGAAACAACTGAAAAGTTATTAAAAAGATTTAAAACTCAAATGTTTATTTGTGTGTCTGCGCTGTCTTCTGGTCTCACTGTCACTTTCTGTGCTGAAGCCTCTAGCTTTCCCTCTTGGCCAAGGGGGGGGGGGGTCCTGGGCGTCGGGACCTTTATGCCACCAGGTGGCGCTAAAGTGGCATAAATAATTTTGACTTTGGACTATTGCTTGCTTCTTTCTTTCTTTTTTTGCTTGGGACCTCTTCTTTTTTGACGTGCTATACATGTAGGTTATAACACTTTTAAAAATTAAATGCATGAAGCTTCCTATTAACTTCAATAAAACTGAGATGTCAGAAATAGGGAATAAGAATATGATTCTGGCAGGTGGCTAGTGGGCCTCTCCAAGATCATCTGGGCTCAAGAATTTATCTTTATCTAAAATCAGTTTAGGTACATTACCAAATACAAACGTGGGTTAATGTAGAAAAATTACATATGTCAGATCTTTAGGTATGTAACGTTTTATATATTTTTGTAGTATATATTTTTGTATACATGTACAAATGACTGTGAAACAAAATCTAAAGATTTTTTTTTTAATTCATAGAAAAAGATGGCTGTGATTGAGTGTTTAAAACTTCATAGGCCAAAATAAAAATAGGAATGCAGTATTTTACTCCACCTATTCTGACTGTAAGCTTTCTAACTTATTTCTCTTTAAGCTGTTTCTGCTTTCAATCCTCTGCAGTGCAGACTTCACTTAAATCTGTAGCTTCCAATGGCTTTCATATTATTAGAGGGAGGTAGGACAGAGGAGTTGGTTAGTCATCGTTGTCTCTTGAATGGCAAGCTGTGGTAGCTCCCACCCCGAAAATCTTTCCCTTCCGTGATTCAGTCCTAGGTAAGTGAGACTGAGTGTCCAGATTCCTCTTTGGATGAAACTATCTGGAAAATTTTGCCATTCATAAGGCATTTTTAGAAACGCAATGAACTGATAAAGGGCAGGATCATTTGAAATCAAACTTTTAAAGAACTGTATAATTGATATTTTGTAATTATATTCCTTAATAAGGTAAGGTGTGTTTTTTTTAAAAAAAGTATTTCTGAAAGATCTTTTAAAAATTATATTTTTAACCCAAATGGCAAAATATCCTGTGTAAGTCACCAGCTGCAGCTATGCACATTTACCACAAGGTGGCAGAACGGCTCCACTAAACAGATGACATTCAAAATTCCTGCCTTGTCTCAAACCTGGTGGTTCTTGGAAAAAAGTAACCACATGTAGCATAACGCAACTCATTTCTATGTTTCTAACTTTTATAGAATATAAAATTTGTATATTATACTATCTTTTTATTACAAAAACCATGGAGTGTGGAGCAAGGACAGAGTCCGAAATGCAGAGAGAATTCCAAAACTCACTACAGAATGGGGGCTCTTAGCCCCCATTATCATCCGGAGGGTTGGGCACAGATCTAATGACTAAACTTTAATTCATTTTCCATCCTTTGTCCTATTAGAGGTGCCGGTTAGTCATGAAATCTTTAATGGGCAATATGGGGGAAGAGATCTGGCTAGCGCATCAAGGCATCATCAGCTGGAACTAATTGAATTTAACAAGCTAGTCCAAAGCTACCTGAGCATTAACAGCTGACTGCTTCTGTGGTTTCAATCTAAAGCTGCTCAGACAAGAGCAACGGGAGACTATAGGCAAAAGGTGTGGAGTATATAATGGGCGCCTGATATTTATTTATAGAATGAAGTGAGTGTCCATTTCATGCCAGGCATTGTTCTTAGGTTGGCAGATATAGCAGTAAACACAGAAGGAATCCTGCTATTCGTTGGCTTACATCCTAGTGAGAGAAGACAGAGGATAAAGGAATAGACAAGTGGTCAGTTCAACTCTGGAAACTGGAAACCCTCACTATCCGCAGATGCCCTTAATGTGTAGGTAGTGAGGCGAAGAATGAGGCAGAGACCCCAACCCCAGGAGCAGATGGTCCCTTCTGGCCTCATTCATGTCCTCTGCTGACATTGCTTCTATTAAGGCAATCACGGAGGGTCCAGGGAACTCAGAGGTAGGATCTGGAGCAGGTCCACTAAATGCTCTTTTTGGGCCACCTGTGGGTCTGGTTTCTTCTTCCCACCACTTGCTATTTTGGCTTTGTGAATCTCAAACATTGTGAGAGAGAGAGCATAAGAGACCAGGCATGATGCTCTCTAGTTTCCAAATCTGGCCTCCACGATGCAAGGGGCCAGCCTGGCCTGGGAGACAACTTCAACCTTGGCACAGAGAGCTCAATTTACAGCGTGGCTTGTGCAAGGTAAATATTGTCACTTACTGGGAGTGTGCAGCACTTCCTTACCGTCACCCCTTGTTGTTTTAAGGGCTGGTTGGGTGAAAAGTTGCCATGCATCTCAAATACCAAGTTTGCAGAGAAGGCTTTCCTCAAGTCGTTTAATTCTACAGGCTTTGCTTTCTGAGAGGAGACAGAGTCACTAGAGAAGAGTTCAGAGAGAGTGAAGTGATTTACCCGAGGTCATCTCTTTGGGAACACTACAGTGCAGCTTTTCAAAAGTGGAGTGGTGATTCATTTTCTTATGTTTTTATGTATTTTAGGTGGATTATAGAAGTTTTCCAGGTTCTTCACAGTCGGAGGTGAGTTATGCATACCTTAAATATACCACCGTCCTCTCTTTATTTGTGGATGATGATGAATGGTTTTTCAAGAATTTGACACTTAGGATCTTATTTTTCAGATTATACAAGCGATACAGAATTTAACCCGTCTCTTATATAGCCTTCAGGTAACTGCACTCCTCTAATTTTTTACCTTGTTTCTCTTAATGCATTTCACTTTATTTGATGATTCCCAGACTTTAAAAATTAGAACATCTGTGAGGTAGTGAATGATCTTAAAAGAATGCCAACCCCCAACTGTAACTCAGCTAGATACGTTGAACTTCACCTGGTTTTGTAATCACGCGGCAACACCACTACTACATTTTATACCATTCTTCTCTGAAACCATAAAACAGTTCATATCTTTAAAAAATATTGACGAATATGATCTGGCCTGAAGTTTACAATGAAACTCTTAGGTGAGTGTAGCATGACTTCACATTTTCTGGTGAAAACTTAAATTCACGCCTAAACTTTTTTCCCTTCCACATGTTGGCCTTGGGCCTGTCGAGCAGTCAAATAATTCATATGCTCCTTCATTCTTTTGTTTGTTCATCCACCCAGCATTCATTGAGTGCACCCTCTGTGCTGGACACTATGCAGAGGGCAGAGCCCACGAGGCCAAAGAACCGCAAAGCCTGCCGTCAAATGGCTTGCTGTCTGTCAAGGAAAGAGAAGCAGAAGCATCATGCTTGATTTGGGATTATAGGTTTGTATGATCCCTTAGGCCATGCATAAGAAAGACTGACTACATCTACTCGTTTGATTTGTAGATGAAGGAATATTTTTAAATCATATCAAAGCAATGAATGGTTGTATTGTAGAAAAATTTGAGGATACACATAAATAAAATAAAATGACTTGTGATTTTTTTTTTTTAGGTTTTTCTTTTAAGATTTTTATTGGGGAATTGGGGTGATGGGAACAGTGCTGGGGAATCAGGGAAGGGGAACAGACAAGTTGCTTTTGTTTTGTTCTTCAGTCTAGTTGTGGAGGACGTTGTTGCTTCACTGCCCAAGTTGGCACCATCATTGCGCTCTTCCCGGGCGAGGCAGATCAGTCGCCGGCTTCTGGATGGCCGCTCACAGTGGCTGCTGGCCGCTCACGCTGGCTGCTGGCGGTAGCCCATGGCAGCCCACTGCAGCAGGGGCTGCAGCCTACACCATCGCCGGCGACTCACGGCAGCCCAGCTCCAGGTTGAGCTGTTGTTCAGCATCTTAGCTGTAGAGGGCAGTGTCACTGGCCCTCACATGTGGGATCCGAACTGGGGCCCTCTGGCGTCCCAAGCCAGCTCTTAACCAAAGCACCACTTGTCTGGCCCTTGTGATTCTATAGAGAGAATTATCATTGGCATGTTGGTGTATATTTTTCTTGTTTTTTTAGAATCATTTTATATATACTCTTGCAACATGTACCTTTCTGTGTCATCAGTGATTATTCTGTAGCACAACTTTTAATGGTTACATAATATTCCAGTCTGTGGAATTTATCCACTTCCTCATAGTTCATACTTTTATATTAATAAAACTCGAGTGACATCTTTGTACACTCATCTCTTTGAACATATCTGAGAGTTTCCTTAGAATCAATTATCAGCATTACTTTTCTGTTGTTTTTAGTAGACGTTGCCAAAATAATCAATCAATGTTCCTCTCTACTTCTCAATTTAAAAATTGGTCAAGGTATCTGATTATCTTAACTTACACTTCTTAAATTACTGTTGAGATTAAACTTTTTTTCCTACTGGTTTATTAGCTAGTCATATTTCGTATCTCATACCTGCTGAATATTAAGAGAAAATAAAGCCTGGCTTTAAGTTTTCACCAGAAAAAAATATAAAGTCATGCTACATTTGACATTTTCTTATTTATACTTTGACTGTATCAAGATGCCTTTCTCTTATGTTCTATTGATCATCTGCCTGTTCTTGCTCTAGTACCACTCACTATCTTAACTATTAAAGTTTTGGATTACATCTGGATATATGACAGTACCAGTCTCCCCTTACTACATTTCTCTGCATGTTCTTTCATAAGAGCTTTTGAATTATTGACAAGTTTCTTACCTTTCTACCAAGACTTAAATTAAAATCTCATATTTGTGAATTAAGTTGGGGAGAACTGGCACTTTTGCAATAATTAGTCCTCTTGTCTGAGAAGATGTTGTTGGTCATCTCTTATTTTATGTTTTACTGAATGAAATTTTAAAAATTAGTTTCTCCTATGGTGGTTGCTAATAATAAAGGTATTGATTTTTATGTTTATTTTGTAACAGGCCAACTAATTGAAGTTTATTTTTTAATAGCTTTTCTTTTAATCCTTTGGAGTATTCTAGGTAGAAAGTAAAAATTTGAAAATACTGGTATGGTTATTGTTCAATAATTAAATAGATTTTATTTTCTTACTTTGGCTAGAAATTCTGCAAATGTATTAAATAACAGTGTTGATATAAGCATCCTTGTCATATTCAAAATTTAGTGGGAATTCCTTTAGTATCTTACATTAGATGATGCTGGTCTGGGGTAGATAATCTTAGCGACTGAATTTATTATGTAAAGTAAATATTTTTTTCTTTAAATAATAACTAAGGGATATAGTTTGAGGATAGTACATTAACTTTTGGGAGATGAAAACACTGAGTATCGCAGCATGTATTGCCTGATGAAAACACTCACGAGGCCGTATCACTTCTTTTCAACCTTGAATGCAAGCCTATGTGGATTCAAGGTTCAGAAAAGCCAGGTGACCTAAATGACCTAATTTTTGCAACTCATTAGGTTGAAGCAACATGGGAAATATCAAATTCTGTAGTGGATTCTTTTAACCAAAGCTTTTGAGATGATCTAAGGATACAGGCTCTGAGAGATTTCTGTTCATGGCACAGTCATCTCTTTTGAAGCTGAATCTCTTATGCATGATTGAAGTTTTTACATAAGCATTTTTGAATCAGATGAAAATGAAATTTGATCCCTATTTAGGAGAGCAGAATTAGAGATGAGATATAGACAAGGCAGAAAAGAAAGGACACAGAGTTATTCCAGCAAAGAAAAGTTAAGAGAGAGTGAACTGGGAATTGCACTAAACATCAAAAGTAAGTGCTGTTCTCTGTCCATGTAAATATCCATGTAAACTTTTAAGTGTGAAAATGAATACTATCCAATTTTCAAATTCCACCTCTGTATTACAGAAAAGAATGGTCTCATCCCAAATGTTAGGTAGATATGAAGAATACTTCATAGTAGCACTTAGTTTAATTATAACCCTTACATGAGAGGTATCACTGCCTATGGTAGTTTTGACATATAAAATATTGGATTTTTGTTTGTTTTACTATATTGATGCCCTTAAGATTTGCTAGAATTAAGTGGTGAGGTATGAGCAATTTGCTCTAGCCAGGTCCCCAGAGTCCTGAATGGCTTATTATTTCATATTTAAAGATCAAAGCAATTAGTACCTATTATCAGTGATCATTGTTCTCTTTATAATAATATCTAAAAGACATTAATCAAATATTTATATTAATTTGAAATTAAAATTTTATTTTTTCATTTTAAAAAACATGAATTTTGTTTAAAAGGGCCCCAGTGAATACATTTTTGAGTCTTATTCCAAGACAAGTACCAATTTAAATACCTTAGTTCTTTAACCTTCAAAATATAGGAAACTGCTGATCTAACAAAGAACTAATGGTGAAATCCCCATCTTCCCAGCATGTGTTACACCGACAGTTTTAAAAATTCTTAGGAAAGAGAAATGTGAATTTATCCCTAGGAGAGTAATAATTTCTCATAATGAGTCAAAACACACACACATACCCAGTATGTGGCCATTTTCAATTTGTCCCTTCTGTCCTTTTTGTGCTTTAAATGGGAACTTTCAAAATTAAAAGTTTCCAAGGGCATTCACAGGGATTATTTTTTGTTTTGTGGAATCCTTCCAAATCTTGGCAATTATTTCCTGTGATGCTGCCAAACTTTTCATAGGCAGATACCGTAACTCAAAATGTTTTTTTAATCTGGTTGGTAATGTCCTCTGGGCTTTAGAGTATCTGTGTTCCCTTAATCATTCCAGCCTCCTGTTAGCAATGTATTAAACAATGAATTTCAGTGTAGTGTTTTATGCATGACCTTCCTGCTATAATACAAAGAAATAACAGTAACGAGTCTAGCTTTACCAGTTACATATACTAAATATGATATTAACCATTATTCTTGGGCAATTATACTATAAAAAGATTATTTGCGGAAAGTCTGCAAGTGGTTGACTTTTCTTTTTATGTCTTCATATAGCTAATGTAGCTTAAGTAATTTCTGGTTTGAGACTCAAAGGATGCTATCAGGTTTATATAGATTCTTAAATTCTCATAAATTCTGAAAGAGAATGAGACATAGAACAGGAATGCAGAGTCTTGCGAATTTGTGTACTGAATTCTTATCAGAAGATTTGCTTCAATATTATCCAAAACCCAGCAACAAACCCCATTTCCAAAAGAGGAGGCTGAGTATTGCTTTTCTGCTGTATTTCTTTTGTGTACAAATTCCCAGGCCATACCACTAGGAAAATGTAGACAAGCCTATTTGAAGTGCCAAGTTCGGTCTTTGGAGGTCACTTAGAAAGAAACGACAACAATATTAAGAGTTAACAATTCTGTCATGCTTTTTGTATGGAGAGGTAGTTCCACCCCACAGTGCAAATACTATGGAAGCCTTGACTTTTCCCCTCTCTGCTCCGACAGGCTGCCTTGACCATTCAGGATAGCCACATCGAGATCCATAAGCTGGTTCTCCAACAGCAGGAGAGCCTGTCCCCTGGCGCCACTTTCCGAGGCAGCCCCTTTCAGGACCAGGAGAAGTACCGCCACCTGGAGAAACGGCGTGAGGAGCTGCTCAACATCCACAAGCTCCAACACCAGTTCCAGCAGGACCAGCGGCGCTGGCACCGCAGGTGTGACCAGCAGCAGAAGGAGCAGGAGGCCAAGGAGAGCTGGCTGCAGGAGCGCGAGAGGGAGTGCCAGTCCCAGGAGGAACTGCTGCTCCGGAACCGTGGGGAGCTGGACCAGCAGCTGCAGGAGTACCAGCAGAACCTGGAGCGGCTGAGGGAGGGCCAGCGCCTGGTGGAGAGGGAGAGGGAGAGGATGCGGGCCCAGCAGAGCCTGCTGTGCCGCTGGAAACACAGCCGGCAGAGTAGCCTTCCCGCAGCGTTTTCTCCAGGAAGCACGGAGGTACGGATCTCCTGTGCTTGCCAAAGCAGTGTGGAAAGCAGCTAGTAGCACCTCGAAGACAGGTTTAGTCATGGTCGCTTCTGTGGCTTCTTGTGTAAGAACTCACAGGAGTTACTCAATATGTAGGTAGCAGAAGCTGGGAACTTGCGGAGACAATGCGTATGCATCTTGATTTGAAATATGGAAATTGGAAAGGCCCACGTCCTGTTGGATCATGGGCTCATTGTAGTCGGAGAACACAGAATTGACTTGTCCCAGTAAGATGAGGTTTGTCCTGGAGGAACAGTCGCCATGAGCACGCTGTCTTTCCTGTAGCTGGAGGGCCCTCCTTTTGTGGTCTAGTCTTCAGAGTTCTGCATAGGTGTACCTTTTAGTAGATCAATTAGCTATTAATATATTGATACATTATAGGTACAGAATTTAACAAGTGTAATACTATTCTGTTATTCTAAAAGCGTATTCTCTTTTTGTAAATTTGACATAGTAAATTCAAGATCCCTTTCACTAATAGTTAACATGAGTATACTAATTAATGACTGGGCAGAATGAAACCTTTCAGAAGAGTCTGTGTTCCATCTGCACCCTCTCTAACCATGCGTGACAATCATTCCATTAGTCCCAGGAGTTTACTTTTCTGCGCACATATCTGGTTTTTATCGATAGGGCATAAAGTTGTAAAAATTGATAAGCTTGCTTATAAGAAAGAGCTATGTTGACCTGTCTTTCAAGTTGACTAAATCACATTTATTGCCAATACATAAATATGTTTTCAAAACTTTTTTATTTAGCCAAAGCTAAATAAAATGCTGTCTCTTAAAGTGGAAACACTTTAATGGCAGAGAACAAACTACTGCTTGTATTTTTTGTTTGTTTGTTTTGCCTTTTTTTAAGATACGCTGTGCATAGTGAATTGAAGCTTTTGGTACTAGCTCATTAAAAGGGGATGAGAGGACAGAGTCAAGGGAAACAGTCCTCTTGACTTCACGCTTATTAAAATCTTGATTGCTAAATTCTATTAGGAATAAATGCTTTATGAAACTGGTACAAACACCTAGAGAAATTGTTGTATTTTTTTTTCCTGTATTTTCTTACACAGGTGATGGAACTTAATCGATCTGAGAGTTTATGTTACGAGGATTCATTCTTCATCAATGAAGCTTTAGCACAAATGTCATTTAACACTTGCAACAAGCCGACGCCATCGGGTATCCATCAGGACGCCACTTACCCTCTCAATATATCTAATTCTGATTTGGTAAGGACTAGTGAAAATCAAGTAGACCTCAAGACGGATGTTTCTCAGCCATTGGGAGTCAACCATGAACTGTGGACAGCTGCTGAGTCCTGTCATCAGACACCCCCTCTCCACCAAAGCAGCGAGGATTCTTGTAAAAATGGTAATTAACACTTTAAGCATCATCTGTATAGTTTCAACAAGAAGCTGTGTCTCTGAATGGTTTGGCTCTTCTACAGAGCGAATCAAAGTGGGCCCTAGAATGGGAATAAATTGGTGCTGATGAGCTGGAATTTGTGGCATACACTTTTCTTTGGGGGAAGTCTGGGGACTACCATCACTTGTGAGTAGCTAGACAAGCTAGACCATGGTTAGGGGCTTACAAGATACCAGCAAGGTGTCAGAACCAGACAGGGTTTTCAGGTCTGTGGGTTAAATGATAACTTTCCCTTAAAAGTGAAGCAGCTTGATATTTATTCCTTACTGTAGACCCTACCACATCTAGGTACACATACTTGTTGACTCTTCAAAAATAAAAGATATGGACAGGGTTTGTGGTAGAACTTGATTGTCTATCAGGGCAATTCCCTACAACATTAGTGAAACCTGTACCTCTGTTAAACACCCAAAATGAAACTGTTAACATCATTTGTCGTTGTAAAAAAGGTGTTGTGTCTCCATAAGTACCCGTAATAACACAATTTGCTAATCCCATTAAAGCATTTGCCAAATATAAATGAAAGGCAGCTTGAGTTACCAACTCCACGTGAATCCAAATGATTTAAATCTATGTCTATTATAAATTGTTTTCTGTGGGTTATGAGGTAGGGAATAAGAAGAACTTGAAACCTCTCTACCAAAAACAGATGGCATGCAATAGAATAAACAAATGGCTGGCCACATGGATGTGAAATAAATCACCGACAGCAAAATGTTTCAGAAACGTAAAATAAGTAGCAGTATAGAGATCTTCAGAACTGTGCACAGATTTATTTCCATGGTTGATGTATAGTCTTAGTTTGTCAGTAGGATAATTTTTCAGCAACAGGAAGTTTTGAAGGTATTCAGCTTCTCTGAATTAAAGAGTAATAATTCTGATACTGCCTGAAAGTTGATTTATTATTAATCTAAAAGATGATGATTCTTAGTGGTGGATAATTCTTTATAATCACTGCCATAACATTCTCATTTTTTTGTTAGCATATGTGAGAGAATGAAATAATTCTTTGTTGCATCATTTCCAATATTTTAAAATTATGTTTTATTTTTCAATTACAGTTGACATACAATACTATATTAGTTTCAGGTATCAACATAGTGATTAGATAGTTATATAACTTATGAATTGATCATTCCAATAAATCTACCCACCTGACACCAAACATAGTTATTACCATATTATTGACTATATTCCTTATGCTATACTTTACATCCCCATGACTTATTTTGTAACTACCAATTTGTACTTCTTAATCCCTTCTTTTTTTTTCACTCACTCCCAAACTCCTCCCATCTGGCAACCATCAAAATGTTGTCTGTATCTATGAGTTTGTTTCTGGTTTGTTTGTTTGTTTATTTTTTAGATTCCACATAAGTGAAATCATATGGTATTTGTCTTTTTCTGTCTTATTTATTTTACTTAGCAAAATACCCTCTAGGCCCATCCATGTTGTTGCAGATGGCAAGATTTCATTCTTTTTTTATGGCCCAGTAATAGTCCATTGTATACATGTACCACTTTGTTATCCATACATCTATTGATGGACACGTAGGTTGCTTCCAAATCTTGGCTATTGTAAATAATGCTGCAATGAATATATGGATGCACATGTCTTTTCAAATTAGTGTTTTGGATTTCTTCGGATAAATACTCAGAAGTGCAATTGCTGGATCCTTCTTTGTCTCTTGTTATATCCTTTGTTTTAAAGTCTATTTTGTCTGGTATAAGTATTGTTATTTTTTCTTTTTCATTTTCATTTTTATGAAATATCTTTTTTCATTCCTATACTTCCAGTCTCTGTATATTTTGATCTGAAGTGAGTCTGTTCTAGGCAGCATATGTAGTGGCCTTGTTTTCTTATGCATTCAGCCACTCTATGTCTTTTGATTGAAGCATTTAATCCATTTACATTTAAAGTAATTGTTGATAGCTATGTAGTTACCACCATTTTATTATTCATATTTTTTTTCTTTTTTGTCTCTTCCTCTTCCTCCTCCTCTCCCTCCTCCTTCTTCCAGAAGTCTCTTTAACATATCTTGTAATACTGGTTTGGTGATGAACTCCTTTAGTTTTTTCTTGTCTGGGAAGTTCTTTATCTGTCCTTTGATTCTAAATGATGGCTTTGCTGGATAGAGTAATCATGGTTGTAGGTACTTGCTTTTTGTGCTGACAGTCTTATGGGAGCTCCCTTATAAATAACTAACTGCTTGTCTCTTGCTGCTTTTACATTTCTCACTTTGTCTTTAAACTTCGGCATTTTAATTATGATGTGTCTCAGTGTGGACCTCTTTGGGTTTATCTTGTTTGGGACTCTCTGTGCCTCATGGGCTTGTATGTCTATTTCCTTCTCCAGATTAGGGAAGTTTTCCATTATTATTTCTTTAAACAGGTTTTCAATTCCTCTCTCTCTTCTCCTTCTGGTACCTCTGTGATGTGAATGTTGATATGTTTGATGTTGTCCCAGAGGCCCCTTAAACTGTCCTCATGTTTTTGGATTTTTTTTTTTACTGTTCCGATTGAGTGTTTTCTGCTACCTTATCTTCCAAATCACTGATTTGATTCTCTGCTTCATCTTATCTACTGTTGATTCTCTCTAATGTAGTCTTTATTTAAATTATTATATTCTTAATTTCAGACTGGTTCTTTTTTGTGTTTGCTGTTTCCATTTTTATGTTTCCTATCTCCTTGTTGAAGTTCTCACTGAGATTGTTGAGCATCCTTATAACCAGTGGTTTGAACTCTGTGTCTGGCAGATTGCTTGTTTTCATTTTGTTTATCCCTCTTTCTGAAGTTTTGTTCTGTTCTTCATTTGGGACATGTTTCTTTGTCTCCTCATTTTGGCTCCCTCCCTGTGTTTGTTTCTATGTATTAAGTAGAGCTGCTATGTTTCCTGATCTTGGTAGAGAGGCCCTATGTAGTGGGTTTCCTGGGGCCCAGTGGTGCAGTCTGCCTGGTCACCTGAGCTGGATACTCCAGGTGTGTTCCTTGTGTTTCTCGTGTGTGCCCTCCTTTAGAAGTTGAGCCTTGATTGCTGTTGGCACATCAGTGGGAAGGATTGACCCTCAGGCTGATTGATTGTGAGGACTTGCTGTGACTACAGTGGAGGAGCTGTTGTGCAGGTGCTGACCCTACGGAGCAGAATTCACTTTAACAGGATGCTGGAGCCTGCCAAGTCTGCCCTTTGGGTGTGTTAGGTGTGGAGGTGGTTGGATGGTGCTCTGGTGTGGTCTGAAGGTGGTCACCAGGTGTGTTGGTTTTGGGGCCTCTTGGGAGGGGTCACCTCTGGTGCAGGCTAAGGTCAACCGCTGCCTGTGCCCTTCCCAGGGCCACTTAGTATGACCTACAAAGTGAACTGCAGATGGTTACCACTTGTGCTGGGCTTGGAGATGCCTGAGAGAGGCCAGCTGCTGCTAGTTCCAGGCTTGGGGCTGCTTAACAAGAGGTATGGGTATGCCGAGGCCAGATGCTGCTTGTTTCAGATTTGTGAACCTTTGAGAGATTTTAGCAAAGTCTGCAGCATGAGCCAAGACAGGTCTTTGTATGGAAAAGCCACTGGAAGTGGCTAGTGTGGGCCCGCAAGTTGGGTGGGGCTGGGCCTCAGGGAATCAGCAAGGCAGGCCTAACAGTGTTAGCCAGGTTGATGGAGACTCAGATATGGTGCCCACCTTTGGGTGCAGTTTTGGTGGGGAGACGGCTCAACAAAGGAGCAATGGTTTCTGCCAGCACTTCTGTCTGAGAGAAAGCTGCCCCTCCAGCCCTCACTCTGAAGGCAGACAATTCTGTTCAGTTCCTCCTGTATATCCTTGGAACCTTTCGAGCTGCTGCCCCAGAGCTGGAGCTCAGAGTAAGTGAGCCTGTCAGCAAGTAAGGCCTTGCACAGGCCCTTTAAGAGGAATGCCCAGGACTCCAGCCATCCTCAGTCTCACTCAGCCACAATCTCCACTGTTTTTCACAGCCAGAAGTTTTGGGGACTTCTTTTCCCCACCCTGGAACCCTGAGCTGGGGAGCCTGGTTTGGAGCTGGGACCCCTCACTCCTCCGGGGGAACCTCCACAGCTGAGATATGCCTTTTATTCCACATCTCTGCCCCTCCTACTAACCTTGATGTGGCTTCTTCTATATATCCTTAGTTATAGGACTTCTGTTCAGCTAGGCTTCAGGTGATTCTCAATAATGGTTGTTCTATAGTTTAGTTTTGATGTGGTCATTGGGGGGAGGTGAGCACAGCATTTATCTATTCCACCATCTTCCTTTTTTTTTCTTAAATATTCTTTAAATACAAAAGATACAATGGAATAGTTCATTGGGGTTAAATAAAGGGTCAGGAAGAATTTCTAAAATATAACTACTTTAATATATTATTTTGCAATTTTGGTATGTTGGAGACCACATTGCAGAATGCTTTTTCTAGGTACATTTTGCTCTGCTGTTTTGATTCATTAACTTGATATTTCCAGTGCTTTAAATGTTTTTGTCAGTGTGGTTTTGCACACTGGCTTTGGTATAATTCAAAAACTCAGTTTGAGTTAAAACACATTCAGCTTTTGTTTAAAAGAAGTATTTCTCCCTTTTTGTATATCTCCCATCTTTTCCTATTGCCTTGTGCTTCAAAGTAGAAAGCTTTTAAACATTTGGCAGCACACTTGCAGGAGATAGAAAATGTACTAAGGAAATAAACAGTGATTATATACAAAACTAGTCTTTCCACATGTAAGGAATTAGATATAGCCAAGGGAAATGCTGAGAAAATGTACTTATGCTTCAGATATTGTGTGTCGTGTCCAGTGTAGGCGAAGGACACTCAGGGCATTGACAGAAGAGAGGAAAATCAACTTTGTCCTAAATCTCTCAGGAACATCCTGGTGTATGTAAGTAGGGATTAGATCAGAAATGCAGTGTGTGCTGTTAAGCACTAGAGTTTTGCAACTAGTCAAAAAAATGCTATTTATGTTTGTTTACTTGAGCATGACAAGCAGTTCCTGGAGAAGAGAAAAGAAAGACAGAGATTAGGAGGTGATAGGGAAGTGCAATGAAAATTGGATATATATCCTTAAGAGGGTTGTCAGGGCCAGATAAAATTGTTTGAACCACTCCAGAGCCTTCACAGCTTATGTAATTGAAAATAGCACAAAATAAGCCTCTGATGTTGGTCTTTGCTAGACCCTGCTGGTGCTTTCCCTGCATGGCCTGGAGGGTGGGTGCTCGGCTGGGAGAAGCAGGCCCAGGGTGTGCTGGTAGAGAGGAAGACAGTCCATATGCTAGAATGAAGGACAGTGCAAAGCCATCATCCCCTGCTTTCATACTCTGCTGCTGAATTTTGGGGTGAGTGGTTATCAGTGATGACTACTGAGGACCTGTAGGTCACAATAGTCTGGCTAACAGGATTTGTATCTAATATTCTTGGCTGGTATTTTGGTTAAATGTACATTTAACCATAATTTGGTTAATTCTGTGTTGAAGAGTTTATTGATAGGCCCTAAGGTTAGCTGTTTCCAGGCTACTCAAAGATTGATTTGCTCTTTTGTCTGATCCAGTACTGGGTGCATATGACCAGCTGAGATCAGTGGAAATGTGAATTTCTGGAACAGAAAGCCTGATGAAAAAAATTGTATGGAAACAAAATTTTCAAATGTGTTTAGCTGTCACCTAGATTAGAATTTTCGTTGGATTGTTCAATGTAACCTCACCAGGCATTTCACTGTGCTCTTTGTGCTCTGGTTGTAATTGGTTTTTGAATTGCTCTATCACCACCACCGCCACCAACAATTATATGACACTTACAAATTTCAAGCACCGTTCTAAGGCTTTACATGGGAGACTCATTTAATACACCAACCTAGTGAGACGGTTCTGTTCTTATCTCCATTTGAGAGGGGAAACTGAGGTACAGAGCGGTTCGGTGACTTGTCCAAGGTCACGCAGCTAGTAAATAGCAGAACCAGAGATGGAACTGGAGAAGACTGTCTCTGGAACCCTTGCTGTTAATCATTACACTATATACTGTTTATTTCTAGAAAGCTGTTTTGAGTTATATATTTTTAAAGAAGTTGGAGTAGAAATAGAATAAATCCTGTTGCAATGCCTAGCAGGATGTTCACGATTAAGAGACGGGGTTGTTGTTTTCTTCCCCTCCCTCACTTTGATATTACCATTTGGAAAATATTTCTCAATCTTTTGGATTGAGGTAGGCAATGCTTACATGGGTTCTGGGCATCTTCAGATATCATAAATACCCTTTAGCATCACTTTTTTCCCCAGAAGATCCCTTTTCTTAAGAATAGTTTGTTTCTCTAATGTTGCCTAATGGTAGCCCCATGTTAATTTGTAAATATTTTTTAAGGTAGCACTTTAAAGAACTTTACTTTCCAGTTTTAGAAGCTGTTTCATGAACAAAATTCTTGGATGGTTAAACATTAAATCCAAATTGGTATTTGATTTTATTTATAGTGGAAGAGCTGGTTGTTTTAAGAACTTAATCTGCACTCCTCTGAGGGAGACTAGCCAAGAGTAGAGAAAATTTGAATTTCTTTAAACAATATAGTCCCTGTAGGACAATTGCTATGTAATTGGCCCCATGAAACGCTCAACTGAATTACTCTTCTTAAAGGCAAAAAAACACTTTATTTCTGTGACTTCCTTTTACTTCTAGCTTTAGAATTCTGGAACTATTTATTCAAAGCATCTTTTAGTTTATAATATTTGCTTTTGTCATTAATCAACAGAGAAAATACTTTATGGTATGAAAATTAATCTGAAATCTTCTTAGCCTCCCTTTTCAGTTATATTTTTATCTGTATGTCAATATTTGCAGGTTACTTAAAAAGTTTCTCTTTAATGTAATTAAGCATAATGGTTTTGCCTATGCATAATGCTAAAACTTAAATCAAGAGCCAAATCTTAGGAGTTAGTCACGTACATATTGGGAAAAGATAATAACTCTATTATGTCTGACTTCCAAAAGATTGTTTCCCTTTACTACATATTAGAATTTGGTGCCCATCAAAATATTTTCAATATTCAAAACATTGTATTCAGAATATTTCGTCTTGGCAATGTTTTGTTTAAAAAAATATAGGCAGCTGTGTTAAACTTTCAACATTTTTTTTTCTTTTTACATATGGAAAGAAAATAGAAAATTTCCAAATAAAAATCAGTGCTGTAGTTAATATTTAAGTAAGTCTTTAAGAAGTGAGTATATGATAATTTCTAATGTTTTACAAATATTCCACAATTCAGAAATGGGCACCTTATTTGTGTAATCTGTTTGGAAAGAAGCTTTGCCAAAGCCCTTCAGGCAATTTCCCATAAAACTGAAACTGGCATTAGATACTGTAAACTTCAATGACAAAGAAGTATTTGAAAAGGGAGATACATTAGTTTACTAGGGCCGCTATAATAATGTACCATAGACTGGGTATCTTAAACAACAGAAATTTATTTCTTTACAGTTCTGGAAGCTAGAAGTCCAAGCCTGAGGTGCTGGCAGGGTTGGTTTTTCTGAGGCCTCCTTTCTAGAGGGTTTTCTTTTCCCTGTGTTTTCACAAGGTCTTTCCCCCATGCGTGTCTCCTCTTTTCATCTTCTGAGAATACCAGTCATGTTGCATTAGGGCCCATCCTGATGACCTCATTTCATTAGCTCTTTGAAGGCTCTACTTCTAAATACATTTTAAGGTAATGGGGGTTAGGTTTCAATATGAGTTTGTGGGGTGGGAGGGACAATTCAGCCCTTAACACAGGTTATAAAATGATTATTTTTCTCATTGCAGTATTTTTAGGTGTCATGAAGGCTTTAATTTTTCGTACACATACCAAAGTTAAACTACAATTTACCTACATTGTGAGCTCTTATTACCTGGTTAGGGAAGTGAATTGAACTTTGTTAAAAAAAAATTGCATAATAGTAAAATTGTGATCAGTATCTACATATGAGGTCTGACAATTATTTTGGGAACTTGTTGCAATGATGTTGCTAACCTTTTTTGATGTTAGAGGGATTATTCATTATGAATTTGTGCCAACTGGACAAACAGCTAACCAAGTTTACTATTTGGAAGTGCTGAAAAGGCTGCATGAAAAAGTTAGACGACCTAAACTTTTTGCCAACAATTTACGGCTCTTGCATCATGACAATGCACCAGCTCACACGGCACTGTCTGTGAGGGAGTTTTTAACCAGTAAACAAATAGCTGTATTGGAACACCTTCCTTCTCACCTAATCTGGCTTCAATGACTTCTTTCTTTGCCCGAAGATAAAGGAAATATTGAAAGGAAGACATTTTGATGACAATCAGGACATCAAGAGTAATATGACGACTCTGATGGCCATTCCATAAAAAGAGTTCCAAAATTGCTTTGAAGGGTGGACTAGGTGCTGGTATTGGTGCATAGCTTCCCAAGGGGAGGTACTTTGAAGGTGGCCATAGTGATATTCAGCAATGAATATCACTTTTTCTAGGATGAGTTCGTGAACTAAATTGTCCAACCTCATGTTTTTATAGATATAGATTCTGTTAACAAACCTATGTCATAGAAATTAGGGCAGACAGTATTGAGTCGGTAGATTCATTGGCTATATTTCCAAACCTTGGCCTTCATTAGGAGTTTTGGGAACTTCGAGCTCTCTTTATGATTGGGAAGAATATTAGATGCCTTATTATTGGATTGCTTAAATGAAACCAAAGCTGAAGTGTTGGGAACATTTGTTGTGCTATGGAATTATTATCCAGATATATCTATGGCAGTTTGTAGAAGTCAAAATTGGGAAATCATTGGGCAACTCTTTATCTTCTAGAATCTTGACTATCAGTTAGGGGAACATTTTAAAGGAAACTGTAATATTGCTTGTTCTCAGAAATCTGTGTCTTCACAAGAGTATAAAGAATTGGACTCAAAGGCTTAATTTTAATCTTTCTCGCCGACTAGTGTAGATGATTGACTTTCGCCTTCTGCAGATTTTGTACCAGGAAAGGGAAACATGCCATTTGCTTGGAGAGCCTGGTGAGGCACGGGTGTTGACTGCCAACTTCCTGATTGCATAGTCCTCTGGGGGCAGATTGAGTGTGTGAGCCAACTGGGCCAGGGCCATTCCGCCTTAGCACACCAAGCACAGTGCATGGCAGGAGAGCAAAACAAGCAGGTCGGAGCAATCTGAAGCAGCCAGCCAGCCAGCCGTGTGGCTGCCTGTTCTCCCCACCCTGGTTCGAAGAAGCTGCTGAAGTGGGAGTCCACTCAGTATAAAAGACTCCAGGGGCTAAGCCTAGCCTAGGGTCATTCTGAGCTTAAAACATGAAATGTATATACACACACACCTGTATATATAGACACATATGTGTGTCCTATGAGCCACATATTTGACCTCTCTTCTAGGACAGTGAGCTTTTATTCTCAAAGCGATTAAGGGTTAGGTTTGGAAGGGAAGTTTGTAACCATTTATGTACTAAACATACCTGAAGGATAAGGTATGCACCCATCAGTCTCAGTGACTCATGGGATAATGATCTAAAACTGGCACAGGAAGCATCACCCAATCCACAAGTCAGAATCTGAGACTGTTTCCTTCCTCCCCCCTGTGTCCATCCAACCATGCAGATTCCATTGTTAGGGCTTAAAATGCCACGGGTTCAGCTGAGGACTGTTTTTTCATGTTTGCCTAAGAAGAATATGACAACGTGGTTCAGCGGGTGGCAAACTTTTTCTTAAAGAGCCACATAGTGAATATTTTAGTCATTTTTGGGCCATCAGCTCTTTGTCACATATAGGCAACTCTGCCATTGTAGCTAGAAAGCAACCATAAACAGTGGGTAAAGAATGAGATTAGCTGTGCTCCAGTAAAACTTAATTGATAAAAACAGGTGGTCTAACTTTTTTTTTCCTCCACTTAAATTGAGGAGGTTATATTTCTCCTAGTTTGGAAATGTCATCCCTATTAATTCACCTCTAGGTGAATTAATAATGTAATATTATATGGTGTTTCATGCCATTTAGAAAAACATTTTGAATTCATGTTCTCATTTACCCTTTACAACAGTCTTGTGAGAGCAAGGTTATTGTCTCTGTTTCTCAAATAAGGAAACTTTCCTTTTTCACTTTTTATTCAGTCTCTGTGAAAAGATGAATTTAGAAAAATG
>NW_017731405.1:5299143-5370586 GCF_001890085.2 Hipposideros armiger | reverse complement strand
TAGCCAGCAGCCAGCGTGAGCGGCCAGCAGCCACAGTGAGCGGCCATCCAGAAGCCGGCGACTGATCTCCCTTGCCCGGGAAGAGCGCAATGAAAATACCAACTTGGGCCAGTGAAGCAACATCCTCCACAACTAGATTGAAGAACAAAACGACAGCAACTCGTCTGTTCCCCTTCCCCCAATTCCCCAGCACTGTTCCCATCCCCCCAATTACCCAATTAAAAAAAAATCTTTAAAAAAAAACAATAACTGTAAATTGGGGAATATTTCACTCAGAATGGAAATATATTCAAATATTATCTTTATGTATTGGTCTAAGAGGAGGTGTTTGTTAGTATCATCAGAACAGTCCTTTCTATAGAGGAAAAAGTTACATCAGTCAACCATGTTTTCAGAACCAAATGCAAGAAATTTCTGGCAACAAGACTGAACATCTTAATTTGGGATGTAGAGGGTCGATATCTATAAAACATCCAACCCTCATTGGTTGCATTATATCAATATCTTCCCGGGACAACTTCTAGTTGTACTTGGGTTCTCTGAATAGTCTTTCCTATTAGAAAGAAAATGTGGAGAACAACCAACTGGAGTAGTTTCATTTAAACCATTTCTCACTTTAAATTTTAAAATTGTGTTCTGGTTTATGACCTTAATCTTTTTATGAGTTTGGTTATCCTGAATCAGCCTGTCCTTGTTAGTCCTGGATAAACTGATAAAAAAAAACACCCCCAAAAAAACAAGGTTCAGAATCACCAGGAAGCACCTCTTATTAGCACTTATCATAATTGGAATTCATTACATGTGTAATAATTTGCATAATGTTTGTCTGCCCCATTATAGAAGAAGCTTCATGGGGATAGGGAACTACGTGTATATTCTTTCATTGCTGTCACAAGCACCAAGAACAGTATTTGGCATGTAATGAACATTCGATAAATATTTATGACATGAATGAAGGGTCAAGGTTTGCACTCTTTAGCAGACATGAAAGCAACTGGGAGCTTCAGCCACACAGCTTGACTCTACTGAGGCACTGAAAGAGGTTGAGAAAAGATAGCAGAACCATGGAGTATGCTGGTGGTGAATACGGGCAGGCTAGATGAGTGCCTCAGGCTAGCTAACGAGTGGGTTTCAAAACTTGTGTAAGATGGATGGATGTTAGATGGCATTATTGAAATGTCAGGGTGACTAACTGCCTTTAATACCTGACTGGATTCTAGGTAGCAGACTTTAAAAACTACCAACTTTTCTTCCTCTTTAATGTTGAAATAAGTTTGTTTGCTGCTGTACAATCCTATTTGTCAGTTTGGTAAAGTACTCTTTGTACAACTCTAGAGAGCATCTTTTTATATGAACTATTTTTCCATTTAGAACATTGTACACATAGTCCCATATGGCCATGTGTAGCAAATAAAAACTTAAGTTAAAATATGTTCTCCATAAAATACTTTAATTTATCCTAACCAAGTAGAAATGAATTGGTTGCTTTCATTTTCGGAAGGCACATAAACAATTTAGCACTTAATTGTTATATCAATAACTATTAGTCAACCTGTCTGTTCACTGAAGTATTTCTCTTTTAACCATAATGTTGCTTGAACCCCAGTAAATGAAACATGGGTAGCTAGCTCAACATCAATGAAACACTTTCTTAAACCCTTTTTCCTCTGCTAACTCCAATTTAAGAATCCAGTGTTATCTCTCCAGGCAAAACAATTAGTATTTGTTTAGTTAAATACACTCTAGAATGTGACCCAATTTCCCTGGCCAGGACCTTCAACTTGTCAGCCTTAAAATATTGCCTGAAAGATCACATACTTATTAGAGCAATCTTAAAATTAAGTGCAGTGGCATCTTAAGAAATATATCCCTTTGCTTTACCCCATACTGACTGAAAGGCAGATATGTGTTCTCAGCTGGTCAATTCCCAGATACAGCTGGCTAAGGGGTAGAAGCCTTATTCTGTTGTTCTACTCAGACTTCAAGCCAGATAATGAATAAGCCTGGACCTGAGTTGTGATCTGTGGAGATGTTAATTTGCCATGATAAATCACTGGTGAATTACCTTGGATAAGGGGCCAGGGTATCCATTCTCTTTTTGGATGAGACATTAATTTGATTTAATTTGATATGTTAATACTTGGTTTGAAAATTTACGTAAGGTAAAATGCAGTCTTACAAAGGTTCCAGTTATGCAGGGTAGGACTCCGAGCCTTTGACTGAACCATTTCACAATAAGGCTCTGCAAAATTATTTTTATGGTGACGCTTTTCCACAGCTCTCTTTGTGCACATTTCATTACACTACAGCTTTTTCTTCCTAGAACATAACATGCTAAATGTTTGGGTTAAATATAGGATATTTGGATCATCCGTCAGAAATAGAGGAGAGACTGCTTCTCTGGTGAATCGAGGCCATTTTGGAAAGAATGGTGCTGTAAGGCTTTGGAAGAAACATTTACAAGCAAAACATTGGCACAGTTAATTTTATTTAATGACCTACTTCCTACCAGTGATCTTGGCACCCTGTGCCGTGATTTGCAATCAATTAATCATACAGAACGTTGTAGCACTGCAATAAGGGCATTGCACTGCGTCTCATAAATCCACCAGCAACAAAAAACAGGAACTGCGTGCTCAAAGCCCTCTTCATGTGAAACCCGGAATGAGAAGGTGATTTTAACATTCTGTTTTCTAACATGTCCCTGGAAGCCTCAGTACTTTCTTGTAGGTTGAGGTTTGAAGTTCTCATTTCTCAAAAACAGCTTGGCCCTCTCCCGGGCTGCCAGTATAGGAGTCTATAAATGTTCACCTTGTTCAATGCAGGCACTGGTCATTCAGATGAGTAACTGATTCTAGATTCTTCTGGATTACTGAAAGAAGGCTATGGTTTTGTTTCTTTCTCTCAATTCAGGGCAGCCATGTTCAACTGCAGTACGCCATGTTTTGGGGAGTCTTTGTAGGAATGATTCAGAAAGGAAGCATGTTTCCATCCAGGGAATACACTGACAGTTGCTCGAGGCAGATGGCAGAAGATGGGATGGGGTGATATTAGAAGTCGAGGATACTTCACACACTTGGCTTTGCCAAAAGCTTCTGGAATCTGCATGTTGAGGATCTTAGGCTTGTATTCTTGTCACTTCAGATGCACCCTTGCAGTTAACTGTTTAGCTATGCTGGATTTCTTTTTTTTCTTCTTCTTCTTCTTATTTTAGCATAGTAAAAATGGAGCTATTACATATTCTTAAAATTATATAAGCCTAAATGTATGGATGTTGTGTTGTCTCTACTTGCTTCCATATGGTTCTATTTTGGGGATGTTCTTATAACAAGAATATGGAAGCTTAATGTATACTCCATCTGATTACAATTGAGCCCTCTTTTAAGAAACTAAAGGTTTTCAAAGCCACGCTACTTCCAATGAGGAGGTTAAACTTCTGACTCTTGATGAATTTATTCCTACCAAAGTTGTACTATTTTTGATGACTTGTTAATTTATCCAGATTGGCATGACAGATTATATGCAAGTGGAGCTCATCCTGTATTTTTAGATGCTTGATGCTTCTGTTCAGCATGAGCTCTAAAATACGCTCACAAAGTTCTGCATATGTAAACTACTTTTCATTGGCACACAGCTTGGAGGGATAAGCACAATGAACATTTTGGCCAAAATGTGATGGTCTGTTAGTCGGCATGTAGTAATGAGGCCATATTTTGCATTCAGGCTCCACTGTGAGAAAGTGCAGTTGCACACTGATGTCTCCCTAGGGACCATGGACTGAAATCACATCCCCCTAGAAAGGAGAATGGAGCAATATTGCAAGGGGGTTGGGGGGGGGCATGTGTTCAGCTTTCTTTTAGGGTACTTGACTCAACTACCTACATAGATTTTTTTAAAAAATTTTTTAAGTTATATTATACTGAATAAGCAGCCTGAGGTTAAAGCATTGTGAAAGATCAGATACTAAGTTCATCTTTTATGTGCAGCCTCTGTTCTTAAAGACTTTAATGAACATAGAGGGGAAAGCCTGACTCTGAACTGTGTGAGCCTGAAAGCAAAGAAAGTACTGAGGAAAATCACATTAAAATGATGCTACTCGAAGAAGTTATTGCTTCTGGTAAGAATATGGAAGCATTTTTACAAATGCTGCCGCCAGTACATTAAAATATTGCCTCTTTGGCAGATAAGAGACATAGATATATTTTTAAAATAATTTTTATTAAATTGATTGGGATGACATAGGTTAGTAAAATTATATGGGTTTCAAGTGTACAGTTCTAAAATACATCATCTGTATATTCCATTGTGTGTTCACCACCCAGAGACAGTTCTCCTTCCATCACCATGCATTTGACCCCTTTTCCCTTGTCTGCCACCCTCTCTCCCCCCTTACCTTCTGGTAACCACTAACCTGTTGTCTGTGTCTATGAGTTTTTGTTTGTTTGTTACTTTCAGTTTTATATCCCACATATGAATGAAAGCACATGGTTCTCAACTTTTTCTGTCTGACTTATTTCACTTAGCACAATAATCTCAAAATCCATCTGTGTTGTTGCAAATGGCAGTATTTCATCTTTTCTTATGCCTGAGCAATATTCCATTGTATATATGTACCATACCTTCTTTAGCCAATTGTCTATTGAAGGACACTTTGGTTGTTTCTACGTCTTGGCCACCATCAATAATGCTTTAATGAACATAGGGGTACATATATCTTTATAGATAAATATTTTCAGACTTTTGTGGTAGATACCCAGAAGAGGGATTGCTGAGTCGTATGGTAATTTGATGCTCAATTTTTTGAGGAACCTCCATACTGTTTTCCATAGTGGCTGTACCAATTTACATTTCCATCAGAGTTTACTCTACAATCTCTCTAACACTTGTTATTGCTTGTCTTCTTGACAATGCCCATTCTAACAGGTGTGAAGTGGTATCACATTGTGATTTTGATTTGCATGTCCCTGATAGCTAGTGAAGTTGAGCATTTTTTCATATATCTGTTGGCTGTTTTTATGTCTTCTTGGGAAAAGTGTCTGTTCAGGTCCTCTGCCTATTTTTTAATTGCATTGTTTGTTGTTTGTTGTTGAGTTGTATGAGTTCTTTATATATTGTGGATATTAGCCCCATATCAGAGGTATTGTTTTCAAATATATTCTCCCATTCAGTTGGTTGCCTCTTTGTTTTGTTGATGGTTTATTTTACTGTGCAGAAGCCTTTTAGTTTGATATAGACCCATTCGTTTATTTTAGCTTTTACTTCCCTTGCCTTTGAAGTCAAAATCATAGAATCCCCTCTGAACTCAATGCCCATAAGTTGAGTACCTATGCTTGCTTCTGTGCAACTTATTGTTTTAGGACTTTGATCCATTTTGAGTTAATTTTGGTATATGGTGACAGCAGTCTTGTTTCATTCTTTTGCACGTGGCTTTCCAATTTTCCCAGCACCATTTGTTGAAGAGGCTTTTTCTCCATTGACCGTTTTTGGCTCCTTTGTCGAAAATTATCTGCCATAGATATATTGATATATAGATATGGCACATACGCTTGTATGCTTGTCAGTTTAATCTCTTGCCTAATTTAGTATTTAAGATCTTCAGATGCATACCCACACACATGTAGACACACCCACCTACCCACATAGGGACACAATTAAATTTTTGTAAATCAAAGTGGGCTTAAAGGTAAAACATTTATTTTTCTCAAACAAACTTATAGTACTTCTATAATTTTATAGTACTTCTACACATTTAAAGCACTTCTGGTGATGGTTATTGGTGATGATTTTCAGCTTTTTTGGAGATGATTATTTTCATGTTTTTAGAGAGACCAATGGCTAACTTTGAGAATGTATGGTTCAGGAAAATTCCAGAAAGTATGTTCCATAAAGGGCTTGATTAAATAACTAAATCAAGACTGACCCAGAAAATCCAGTTGGGTTGAAACCTGCTTGGCAAATATTAGTTTTGACCAGAATGACCAAGACCAGACATGTTCCTGTGAGGAAAGTAGGTAATGTGATATTTTTCTTGTCATTCAAAAGTAAGAAGGTTAAGAATCTACCCTCTCCTACTTCCTAAACCAAATTTCAGCAAAAATAAACTAAAAACATACTTTTCCAATGTAATGAACTATACATGAATTTATCAGTACTTCAGTTTTAAGTGAGGGATTTGAATGAATGAATAAATGAACAGATGAACAAAAGAATACACTAGATTAATATTGAACAATGGAGATGGCTGACTGGCATTGTGGTTAAAATATAATTATGCCTGGGTTCATATTCCAGCTCTACCTGTGAAACTTTAAGTAAGTGTTTATACTTAACTCCATTTATCTATAAAATTGAACTTCTGACAGTGTCTGTAGAATTGGACTTCTAACAGTGTCTAATTTGTAGGTGGTAGGAGACCTACATAAGTAGGTCTTATTACATAAGGCAAAACATAAAATGCTTAGAACTTTGGAAGTACTCCATAGACATAGTTATTATCACTGTTAGTATTATACCTTGTGTTAAGAAAAGGGTTAAATCATTGGGTCACTTGAGCCACTGGACTGCTTCCCAAATGGTTACTCTGGTGACCTGAAAGACTTATGTCTCTTTTGGGTATTATCTAAGAAGGCACTTCTTAAAAAACGTTCCATAATTCTGGCTGTTATTAGGTTTTAGATGGTTAAAAGTTCCCACAATCAGATAATATTGGGAAATGCTGGTTTTGAGACTGGACAACTTTTCCAGAACTTTCATTGTGCTCATGTAAACTGTGGATCTCCAAAAGTAGCACTTCCCACACGTATTTAACCACAGCATCCTCTTCTCCCAGCATCTTGCAGGACTATTTCTTGAAGTACACAGGAAAAAAATACCGAAGTAAGTGGAGGTTGAAATAGATTCATTGCCTATAGCACACCCTTCAAATACTTTTTTTTTCTCCCTTGGGAACAGTTGAAAAATCCAAATGACACATGACCACGGTTTACCACATGGGTTGTCTTTTGAAAATCAAATCCAACCTGATGGATTTAAGATAGAGCTTTGTTTCGTCCCCAGGCCAGCATTTGGGCCTGTGGATAAGGGTTCATGTCCAGTCCTCTTAAGGCTTGTGTGGGTCAGCTTACTTGGGCTTTTTCAAATGTGCCATGTGCTGAAGGCAGTCATCCCTGGTGAAGCACAGGCGGTTATACGCTTGGGCCTGCCTCATCTCATTCTACTCCACCCTTTCTTACCCTCTGGTCCAGGCATATGAAGTTCCCTCTGTTATGCAAAAGGCCAGCCCTCCTCCCCCATCTTTTGTACATCTGTTTCCTCTGTTGGGAGTATCCTCTCCTCCATCCTTTATCCCCAACCTGGTTCACTCTTATTCATCTTTCAGGATCAGCTCCAGGGTCACTTTATTTCACCCTATCCACACCCTCTCAGTCTAGATTAGGAGCCTCTCCTGTGTGATCCTGAAGTGTCCAGCAGACCTTTTTACTACTTTCCACAATATTTTGTCCCTTTTTTCTCTTTAGACGCCAAGATGCTTTGTGTAGTTTATTGATTGAGATAAAATTTGCATACAGTGAAATGCTCAGATATTAACTCTATTATTCGATTAGTTTCATGGGAAGAACGTTTCCATCACCCCAGAAAGCTCCTTTGTACCCCTTTCCAACCAATCCCCATCCCCAGAAGCAACTCCTCATCTGCTATCCATCACTGCAGGTCAATTTTGCTATATTCTAGAATGGAATGGAGTCAGACACTATATATCTTTTTGTGCCCATCTTTTTTCACCCGGCATAGTACTTTTGAGATGCATTTATACTGTTGCAGGAATCCATGATTGGTTTCCTTTTATTACTGAATGATCTTGCACTGATGCATTTACCAGTTACTTATCCATTCTTCTTTTGATGGGCACCTGGCTTATTTCCAGTTTTTGGCAATTATGGATAAAACTTCTGTGAACATTCTTATACAAGGCTTTTTGTGAATTGTGTTTTCATTTCTCTTGGATAACTAGCTAGGTGTAGACTTGCTCCTAGAATCGGTGCCTCTTTAACTTTTTAAAAAGTGAAATCATTTTTGAAGTGCTTGTATGGAGTATAAACTTCCTGGGTGCTGAGACGAGCCCTTCTTCAACTCGGTTTCCCTGTTGTCCGTCCCTGTGCAGGGCACACACTAGGCAGTCAGTGCTTATTGAAGGATGAATGGATAAGAAGCTTAAGCCTGCTTTCATTCTGACATACCTCCCTCTACTAATGGACAGAAAAAAATGAGTGTTTTATCCATCAAAAGGCTGAAAACTTGACTGGCTAAACGTGGGCTCATTCCAGGCAGGCGAAATACAGCTCCCTTTTCACCCTGCTCCTGGAACTAACGTGTTTCAATGTGCCCGTATATGCACATGAAGTGTGTAGACTGATATTGGACCACAGAAAGTCCTGATCCACCAGTAGCTGCCAAGTTTACCTCCTAGAGTTAGAACTCCCAACACCCCCATTCAAGACTCTCCACCACCTATTCTTCCTTTTTTCTTTTAAATATTGGGGAATTGGGGGAGGCGTACAGCGTTGTGGAATCGCGGAAGGGGAACAGACAAGTTTCTGTCCTTTTGTTCTTCAGTCTAGTTGTGGAGGACATCGTTTCACTGGCCCATGTTGGTATTATCATTGTGCTCTTCCCGGGTGAGGCAGATCGTTTGCCGGCCATTGGACGGCCGCTCACAGTGGCCCTTGGCAGCTCACAGTGGCTGCCGGATGCTCACACTGGCTGCCAGCCACTCATGGTAGCTTATGGCAGCCCCACTGCAGCAGGGTCTGCAGCCTACACCGTCACTGGTGACTCACAGCAGCCCAGCTCCAGGTCGAGCTGTTGTTCACCTTCTTAGCTGTAGAAGGCGCAGCATCACTGGCCCTCATGTGGGATCCAAACTGGGGCCCTGCTGCTCAGAGCTGGGGCTCCCAAGCCAGCTCTTAACCAATGAGCCACTCGGCCGGCCCTATTCTTCCATTTATTCATCTGCACAAACTCACATTTAAGCCAAGCTTGACAACTTTTTTTCTTACAGCACCTAGCATTTTCTCCCTTTTGCAAGAGTGGCAGACTCCACCTGGAAAACCTCTGCACAAAGCCATCTCTCTTCCTGTTGATATTCTGGTCAGCTTTCAAGGCATGGTTCAGATGCTGTCTCTGAAGTCTGTCCTGGCCACCACATCTGGAAGCCCTCTCTGGAGGGTTTCTGAAGTGGTATACAGCTGTGGTCAGTATTGATTAGCCACTGAGCAGGCTGTCCTGTCTTTACTTTAGTCATCTGTGTCCATATCTTCCTACTCGAAGGGAATGGGCTTTCTCAGGGCAGCATGCTTCATGGCCCCCTGCTATCTCGGAGTGGGGGCTGGAGGTCACAAAGGGAGTAACCGAGGCTGCTCTACATGGTCCTTGCTCTTGGTGGCTGATTCTGCTAAAGAGAAGCTCAATTATGTGGTAATGCTATAGCTCCTTCTTGAGAAGAGTTGTTTATAGAAGAAAGAGGTCTGTCTGAAAGAAGCTTGGGAATTTGTGTCACCTGGTAGATAATTAAAGGGAAATTAGCAAGCTTGCTTTAGGCTCCAGTATTAGTCAGAAAGCACAAATATTAACAGCTAGAGGAGCTTCATATGACATTTGTATGCATGAGACAATTTAAAATCATTTCCTATAGGGAGAGATGGCTCCAAGTAGTAGAGCAGTTTATTCTGTGATGTATATATATATTTTGATTGCTCTTTTGGTAGTTTAAAATCCTACTTTTGCCTCTGTTCTGCAAACTGCCTACTTTTCGTACAATTTCTAAAAATATTTTAAGTTTAATTTTCAGAAATCTAATATAGTAACCTTTACTCTGATAACAAATGTAAATGTGAAAAAAAATGCCAAGGGCATTGAAAATCTGCATTGAAGAAAACATTTTCTATATGTTATGTTGTACTTTTAAAATTGTGGTCATTTTTTGAGTGGCATAAACTCAAGGCTGCAGTTGGAAAAAATATTTCAGGGTTTGGTTTCTTGGCAAATGTTATTTCAAACAAATAAGAATTATGAAAATACTGTCTCTCATTTTTAAAAAAGCAAGCATTTTATGTTGCTTTGAAAACTTTACATATCTATTTCTCAGAACACAAAAGCCATGTAAGTTTTTTGACATATCATGGTTTTGTAGTTGATCAAAAGAAAAACACTCATTTGTAAACCTTTAAATAATTGGATGCCATTTTTCTAAAGTCTGGTAATAACATAATTATTAAGAAGCAGGTAGGACTAATTAGCTTGGGTGCGTTTGATCTAATTGCTTGCCTTCCTCTGGTTTAAAGAAAAACACTGGATCTTATGTGCTTAAGAATTTGAACAGCTGCTTTTCCTTCTAGTGAACCAGTAAGAAGTAAATGCAGCATTAAAATTCCTAGGTTGATTTCCTGCATTATTCACCTGGCAAAGAAATGAATTCAATTTTTCTTCTCTCAGCAAAATGAGAGGCATAACTCTTTCAACGTGGGTATGGTCATGTAGCAGGCCATTTCCAGGTCAGCTTTATTGGCATGGTACTTAGAGGTCCCTGGTCTCTACATCCTTCAGAGGAATTCAGTTCCATGAAAATACTGCCCAGTCCTTGTCTCTGGAGACCTACACATCATTTCATTCAGCTCACTCTTAAAAAGTTGTCCTTGCTTCTTAACAAGGACTCCAAGATTTGAATATTTTATTTTGGTTTGATTTTAAAATTGAACTTGGCATATATTTTGAATGCCTGAATGTATTAAGGATAATTTCACATGTGTACAAAACTAAACAGAGTGTAACAACCACTCATGTACCATCATCCAACTCTAAAAGTTTAGGAACTTAAGGCCAATGCTGTTTCATCTAGACTCCTAACCCCCCACCCCATACACTCTGTATTATTCTGAAGCAATATCTAAAAATTGTGGAAAGATCTATTGATCTATAATATTTCAGTATAAATCTCTAAAAGATAAGGCTCTCCTTTTTAAACTATTATCACACCAAGGAAAAAAGTTAACAAAAATTCAATAATATCAACATATAGTCAGTACTTAAATTTCCAATTGTTTTGTAAATATCGTGTGTGTGTGTGTGTGTGTGTGTGTGTGTGTGTGTGTTTGCAGTTTGTTTTTTTTTGACTCAAGGCCCAAAAAAGACCAAATATTGTAATTGGTTGCTTTGTATTTTAATTTATTTTTAATATAAACATTTTAATTATGAAACATTTCAAACTTACAGCGAAGCACAGGAAATATAAATCAGGCATGCATTTAACAAATGTTAACATTTTGCCATATTTGTTTCAGGTAACTCTTTGCTTTTTTTTAAAGAAATGTTACAGATATGAAGTTTCTCCCCCTTATCTTTTTCTTTTTTTTTCCTATTTAGAGTTAGCCAATATCCTACAGCTGGTGTACATTATTTCCACAGTATGTTTTTATTCCATCACTTCTTATATATGTATCCATAAATAATACATTTTTGGTTTTTAACACTTAAATAGCCTACTCCTCTCCTCCCCTCCTCTACTCCTCCCCTCACCCTTTTCTCTCCTCCCTCCACTCTTTCCTCTCCAACCTTCCTCCCTCCCTCTCTCCATTTATATGTATGTATGTATGTATTTGTGTCTTTTGCAACTTGTTTTTTTCACTCAATGTGCCTATTCACACATGCAGCACAAACAGTTCAGTCAACTGCTGTATGCTATTCTATGAATAAACACCAGCATATTCATTACCTACTAATGAGCAATCAGGATGTTTCCAATTTTTTTCCTATCACAAATGTTCCTTAGTAAACATCCTTGTATGCATGTCTCCTTGTGCATGAATGAGAGTTTATTTAGATTATAACACCTAGAAGTGGTAGGAAGGTCTTTGGTTTTGCCAGGTATTACTGATTTCTCTCTGAAGTTGCATAATATCACTTTCAGCAGCTGTGAGTGAGGTTTCCAGTTTCTCCACATCCTCCCCAACACTTAGTATTGTTAGGCTTCTAAATTTTTGCCATTATCTTTGGTATGAAATGGTAACTCATTCTTTCAATTTGTACTTCCCTAATTAGTAGTGATATTTAGTACCTTTTTTGTTTTTATTGGCTTTTTAGGTTTCTTTTTCTGTGAATTGCCTGTTTGTAAAGGTTTTTTACTAACAGCAGGTTTTAGAATTTTAAAAGTGTCTGCTCTTAATTATACAGAGACATTAATTCTTTTTTAATGGGCTCACTATATTTTGTGCTTTGAGAAGTAGTTTTCAGAGAAATCATATTTAAAATTATGTCGGCACTTTAAAAATGAATAAGGACACTTGCGAGAGCTCAGCTCTTTCGAGATGGAGAAAAATCAGTTGCATGTACAGAAGATACTTTAAATAATGTTGTTATTGTCTATTATGTTCTATTCCACTGAGACTTTAACCATCTGCTTAATTTTTTTCATTTGCTTAGTTTTTTCCTTCCACCCACTATGTTTCCCTCCAAAGCTCTCCACAACTCATCAATATTATTTTACACACACTTAACATATACAATATCTATCAGCTTCATTTTCCTTCCTGGAAATTTCCCTTTTTGGATCCTCTGTCCTCCTGTTGCTTTCCAGATCTGCTATTGGGTTTCAGAAAAGTCATGACGCATGGTTGCAACAGATGGCACTAGTTCATTTTTGGAAGTACTAGAGTCACTCGCATCTATGTTACTGCTATGTCATTTGACAGCTGACAGTTCTAACTTCATTCTAAAAAAAACCCAGTGATTTGGTTGAGTTTTGGAGATTTTACAACAAGTTGAAGATGGAAGACCAAACTATGCATTTTTGCCATATTTTACTATTTTACTTGCATATGGGGAGAAAACGCATCAAGCTTGTGAAAAGTTGCATGAAGTTTACGGTGACAATGCTCTACAACAACGTCAGTGACAATGATGGTTAACAAAATTCCGTGCTGGTGATTTTGATCTCAACGATGCTCCTCAGTCAGGGAGGTCCACCGGGGTTGATGATAACAAAATAAAGGCATTGATCGAGTCAAACCCACATTACATGACACGAGAGATTGCAGAAACATTGACCATCCATCATTCAAGCATTCACGACCGCCTGAAGAAGCTGGGATACGTATGCAAGCTTGATGTTTGTGTTCCACATGAACTCAAAGAAGTTCATTTGACAGCGCGTATAAACATCTGCAATATGCTCATTAAACGTGAGGAAAAAGATTCTTTTTTGAAGCGACTGATAACTGGTGATGAGAAGTGGATTGTTGACAACAATGTGGTGCGCAACGGGTCTTGGTCCCGATGTGACGATTCGCCTCAAACGACATCGAAAGCAGACATTCATCAGAGGAGGGTTATGCTCTCAGTGTGGTGGGATTTTAAAGGTGTTGTGTTTTTTTGAGCTCCTACCAAGGAACCAAACAATCAATTTAAATGTGTACTGTCAGCAATTGAACAGTTTGAATGAATCCATCATCCAGAAACTTCCAGAGCTTGTTAATTGTAAAGGAGTTGTGTTCCATCGCGACAACGCGAGACCACACACAAGTTTGATCACCCGTCAAAAATTATTGGAGCTTGGATGGGATGTGTTGCCACACCCACCATACTCACCTGACCTTGTGCCATCAGACTTCCCCTTGTTTCACTCTCTTCAAAACTCCTTGTGTGGTATAACGTTCAATTCAGGTGAGGCTGTAAATCAGCACCTTGTTCAGGTTTTTGCAAATAAAGACAGGTCCTTCATGAACGAGGAATTATGAAGCTCACTGAAAGATGGCAAAAGGTTATCAAACAAAAGTGGCAATATATCATTGATTGATCTTTGTTCTTTATATAAATAAATGACCTTTGAAAAACATAGACAAAATACCTCATGACTTTTCCAAAGACCCAATATACAGCTGCCACCTGGGGCATCCCTTCACATCTCTCCTGTGTTGGAGTCTATGTCCTCAATCCCATTCTTCTCTATAATGGCATATGTCTTATTTGGTGGGCACATCTCCAAATTCCCTCAGAAAAATGAAAACAATGAAAGCAAATTTTTTTCAGATTGGTTGAGATGTCTTTTTCATTTCATTTATTTATTTTTGCTACTTTTCTACTTGGTTTTTATAATGCACCTGGGTTTAGAATTCTAGATCAAAAATTATTTTCCTTCAGAATTTTGAAAGATCTGATTCTTCTACTTCCCAGGGTTGCTGTTGAGAAGTCTGATGCCATTCTGATTGCTAAGCCTTTGTTTGTGACCAGTTCTTGATTTTTGGAAACCTTTAGAATTATCTTTTTGTCTCCTCTTGGATGAATTTTACATTATGCTTTAGTGTGGTCTTTTGTTAAAATCATTTTTACTCATTATGCATTAGGTTCTTTCAATCTAGAGACATGTTTCCTTTGATTCTGGGAAATTTTCTTTTTCTTTAAAAAAGTGTTTCTCTTCCTTTTTATCTTATTGGAACTGTTTCAGGTTATAAGTTGGACCTCTGGGAGCCTCTGATTTTTGTGATTTTGTTTGTTTGTTGTTGTTGTTCTATTTCCATTTCTTCATATTTTTGTTCTACTTTCTGGGAGATTTTCTTGTCCTTAACCTCCTACTATTTCATTGATTTTTTTGTTTGTTTTTTGTATTCAGCTAGTGTATTTTTAATTTCCAAGAGATATCCTTGTTCTCTAATAGTTCCTACTTTATGGAATCTTGTTTGGTAGCTGAAATATCTTTTAAATATCTCTTTGAAGATGTTAATTATGGTTTTTGGACATTTCCTTCAGCTTCCTGTGTTCCTGAGTTGTGCTCTTTTTTCCGGTTAGGTTTGTGTCTATCTTGGCTTTAAGCTATCTCATATTCTATAGTATACCTTTCATTGTGGATTGGTGTGAGGATTGAATGAAATGTTCGATTCAAGATCAAATAATGTTAATAGCTTAAAGAGAAAGAATCCTATAAAGCAATTCTAGTTTGACTTTCAGTTTAATTCTGCTAAGAAGACAAGGATTAGACTAAAAAAAATTAAGGTATTTTCTAAACATAAGAATTTCAAATTGGTGATTCCCACAACTCTAATTAGAATTTTTGAATCAGGTATTCACTAATTCATTCATCCTTTTGACAATATAGTATATTGACAACTACTATTATTATGAACTGAAATTTCCTTTGAATATTGTTAGACTAGACATGCTACTTTTACTTCTTATTTCTTAAATGTTACTTTTTAGTTTTAAGAATAGGAATCCAAATTCCAAGAGAATCTTTATCAGTTCATTGCCATGAACAAATGCATCCAGGGTATAAAATGAGATCTTTTCTGAATTATATTTCACAAAGGAGATGTTAGATTTTTTAGGCAACAGTAAAGACCACACTGAATCTGTATCATTTTTTATGGATAGCTATAAACTCAAATGAACCTCATCTATTTTATGGAATCGGTTCACACAAATTGTGTATCTTTCAAGATAGATACTATATACCCATACACAGCACTTGCCAATGACTTGTCATACATTTGCATTCAAATTGATCTAAACACACTTGGCATCCAAAGGAATTTATTGCTACAGTGTTCTGTTTATATCAGATATACAGAAGCTGTGCTGTTGTAATACCAGAGAATTTTATATAATTTTATAGCCCAACTATATGGAAGGCTATGGACTTTTAAAAATATATATCATGAAACATCTGAAACATATATAGAAGTAGAAAGAATTGTTTAATGAACCCTCAGCTTTAACGATTACCAACACATGACCAGTTCTAGTTTGTCAGTGCCCTTTTCTCTCTCCTCTCAGGCTGGATTATCTGAAAGCAAATCCAGGACATCCTATCATTTTATCCAAAAATACTTTAGTATCTTCCTCTAAAAGATATGGACTCTTTTGTGTGTGTGTTTTTTAACACCCCCACAACATCATTATTACACCTAAAAATTAACAATTTTTACTTAAAATCATACTGTCAGTACTTGAATTTATCTGATTGTCTCAGTTTTTTTCCCTTGTTTTGTTTGAATTGGGATCCAAATAATTTCATATATTGCATTTGGTTTGTGTATTTCTTAAGTCTTTTTTTTAAGTTTTATTAAATTTATTGGGATGACATTGGTTAATAAAATTATATAAAGTCTCTTAATCTAAAGTTCCCCTGCCTTAAAAAAAAAGAAAACCTTACAAGTTTTGGGAAAGACTCGGTTGTTCATTTTTTGAAGGACGTTTTTTTCTAGGAAAAATTTTTTTTCTGTAAAATTTCTTACATTCTGGATTTTGCAGATTGCATTCTTATGGCATCATTTAACATACTCTTCTGCCCCTATATTTCCTGTAAACTGGTAGTTGGGAGTAGATGCTTGATGTTTGACTAGATACGGACTTTATTTTTTGACATGAAAAATCTTCATACATTCTGTTACATATTTCCTAAATTGTATATTGTATACTTTCTATAGCATCCCATCTGGAGACTTACCATGTCTATTTCTATTTCTCTTTTTGTGACATTAAGATTGATCTGTGGGTTCAAATGTTATTAGCTTGACTTATCCATTATAAAGTTTCCCATCAGCTTCTCTCCAAGTGATTTTGCAGCCATTGGTGATTATTGCCTGGGTCCACTATAGAAGTTATATTGAGGTTTAACAGTTTCTGAATTTGGAAAACCTTACTTATATTTAGGTTCCCACCCCTGATTTATTGTGGCATCTTGTTCATTTATTGTCTTTTTCTTAGTCTCTAATAGGTTTATCTTTCTTTAGTGCGCTGTTCCCAAAGTATGTTGCATGGAATACAACACTGCAGTGTACACTGTGAGAAAAATCTTTCTGAGTTTGGGGAATACCACATACTATTTTTCCCTCTGAGAGATTTATAATACAAGTGAGCTTACTAAAGTCCTGAGGAATTTGTCAGTGAAGAAACTTGATTTACCCAGAGTTTCACCAACTTACTTGACCACTGTTCTTCTTCTTCTTCTTTTTTGTTTTGTTTTAGTTTCAGGTGTACAAAACAATGTAAAAGTTAGACATTTACACCCCTCACAAAGTGACAACCCCTCTGACATCATATATAGCTGTTACAATTCCCTTGACTCTATTCCGTATGCTGTACCCCACATCCTGTGGCTATATATATATATATATATATATATATATATATATATATATATTATAGTTGACATTTAGTATTATTCACCTTCAGCTTCCGGTGTACACTGCAGTTGACCACTGTATTCTTATTAATACCTATTAGTATCCTATTTAGAGAAACATACCTTTTTTTTAAAATGAAAAGAAACACAGTTTTTGAAATGCATCTCAAAGAAGAGGGGATAGTGGAAGTACTTGCCCTATCCCCCCTTGGGGCTTGCTGATGCTAAGGTGATGACTTCTTAACACTGGTACCCTTCTGGGGAGAAATAAGAGTGTGAGAACAAATGAAAGTTCAGCCTACAAACAGAGAAAATGGACATATAATGTGTCTTGTGTTAGTCTCATTTTCATGTCATCAGTTGCTCCAATGGCTTTATTTCTTGTCAGCGTTACCTATATAACCAACAGATTATTCCAAATATGTTAATTACTGATATGAAAAAAAGTCCAACTCTAATAGTCACAACTTAAAAAAAAATAACAGTTTCTTTTTTTGTTTTTCTTTGAAGATTTTATTGGGAAATCAGGGAAGGGGAACAGACAACTTGCTGTCCTTTTGTTCTTCAGTCTAGTTGTGGAGGACGTTGCTTTACTGGCTCATGTTGGTATTATCATTGCGTTCTTCCCAGGTGAGGCAGATCGGTCGCCGGCCACTGGACAGCCACTCACGGCGGCTCTTGGCAGCTCACACTGGCTGCTGGCTGCTCACGCTGGCTGCCAGCCACTCACAGTAGCTTATGGCAGCCCACTGCAGCTTCACTGCAGCGTACGTCGTCGCCCGTGACTCACAGCAGCCCATCTCCAGGTCGAGCTGTTGTTCACCATCTTAGCTGTAGAGGGCACAGTGTCACTGGCCCCCATGTGGGATAGGAACCGGGGGCCCTGCTGCTCAGAGCTGGTGTCCCAAGCCAACTCTTAACCAATGCGCCACTCGGCCGACCCCACAGTTTGCTTTCTTACATTACAAATTTATACATGCATACCACACACACGTGCGCACACACACACACACACACACACACACACACACACACACACACACACCCAGAGCACACTTCAGTTATTTTATTTCAGGTACAATATTGGTACATGAGGGATAGGAAAGGGAATCATAACATTAATTGAAGTTGTTGGCTTCAGATATCAATTCCAGAGTGGTTTTCAAGCCAGATGTTCACATACTGTTTGTGACTCACTATGGAAAATGAAGTTGAGCAAAATAAGGGACAGAGACGAATTTTCCTTTGCGCTGAAGATACCTCGAGCTCTGCACAATAAGTGTTTTCCATTAGAAGGAAAATTCTGTGCATTAATGCTCCTGAGTAAAAATAGTGATTGCCAGTAATGCCATCAGGAAACAATTTTTTAAACATTTCACAGTGTAAGCATGAATCAATCAATCATTAAATAGGGAATGGAACTTATTTTGCAGACTTGGAACATTAATGACAAAATTTTAGGTAGAGGTATTTTAGGAAAGTGTGAATTTTGATTGTAGGAACAAGGGATATAGTAATAAGTACACGTCAGGACACTTCATTAAAGTAAACAAGAACACAGCCAAGACCCAGAAGACACAAACCTCTGTTTTGTGAGCTTTGTTGAGGAGAATGGAACGGGATAAGATACAGAGGGGCCTGAACCAGGCATCATCACCAATGAGCCCAGCAGTAGAGTCAACATGCTTTTGGCAGCATTGGGCTGCTGGGTGCCTGATCACCAGGCATATTGTTGGAGCTAAATTCAGACCTTGATAGTTGAAGATCATGATGAAAATTATATGGGTGCTTTTAAATGTAAAGCTTCTGTTTAAAAAATTATCATGATTTAAAATCTTTTCTCTTCAGAAAATGCAAAAAGAGGCAAAGACTACATTAATTATTTTTAAAAGATAGACAACACATTCTTACTTGTCCCACACCTGTTCTTTATGACAAGTTACTCTTAAGCTTGCTGTTCATAGAAGGGGAGATGAACTGCAGGTTTGGACTATGGATGTTATGTTTCCCTCAGGAGGTAGCTTTCCAAATCCTGTCATTGAGGACTGTGCATGGGCTCAACTCATACATGTTGTTTGGAAGACTGAAGGTAGAGGGGTGGGACGTATGTCTAGAAATTACCCTAAAAACATTACTTTAGATGCAACTTAAGGTAATACATGTGCATTTCTTGAGCATAACACAGTTGGAAAATGCCTACATTTGTTGCACCACTAGAATATTATTTAGTGAACCACTGAGCCAAAGCACAGATGTAAAACTTCTCATGCAGTATAAGTTTAAGAGGCCCGAATGATGATTTCAGTTCAATCTCTCCTGAACTGAAGCCCAAAGAAGGGAAATGACTTGTCCAGGGTTCCATTTTAGCTTGTGGTCTCAAAGATTTCATTCACTTCTGAGTTTAGAAAGACCTTTATTCATTTTTTAATATGGCATGGGGTTGCATTTTACACCTTGAGTTTATAGTCTGATCTTGCAAATAACCAATTTATTCAGTTGGCTCAAAAGAATAATGACGGTGGTGAGCCGATGAAGGAAAGGCTGATTTTACTTTCTGCTAGTATCAGCTTTTCAGGAGCCGATTTCTGTAGTTGTATGTCATTCCAGGCCCAAGATTCTCTCCCCTGATAATTTGACATTCCAACAGCTGGTGAGCAGAGAAAAGTGTGAAACTGAGAAATGCACATGTCAACCAACAAGTTGCAACTAAGGGCTAAAAATAGGGACATTTAGGGAACCGTCTCTGGATATCAGTGCAGAAGTTATCAGTGGGTCCAAGGAAATTTCTTGGGAAGGATAAAGTTTTAGGATCTCAATAAAAGTTCAGTTAAATAGAAAAAACCATGCACCAAGATTCTTTCTCTCCACTTGGTTTCGACAGGCTTTTGGGCTTTGGTGTGTTTCAGTGTATGTGTCCTTATTTTGAAGTTAATAATGCTCAAGTTTCCAGAGGTATGGTAAGGATCAAATTATTTCTTTTATGTCAGCTAAGTAGGGAAGGTATGTTGAGACACTAGATTCAAAGGTTCTTTGTAGCTTGAAGTTTTGTCTCATTGTACTAGCATTTGGTTTTTAGTTGACCAGATTAAGGTTGCATTAATATTGGCTTATTAAAAATGAGGTACTCTATTTTATCGTCTACCAATTTATAGGTGTTTTGATCACAAATCAAATTGGATGATTAACTTCTCAAGAATTCTGCTTTCCGAATCAGTAAGGTTTCATTTGAACAAAATGTTTTTTCAGTTTAGGGTTCTGGATGAAGATCACACTCCCTAGGGTAAAAAGTGTGGAAAAAGGTGGCTGACCTTGAGAAATATACAATTGCTGTGCTGCAGTTCTTTCAGGGTTGAAATGGAGAAATAAAATCAGAAATCACAGAACAGTTTCTAATTTCAAAGACAGACTGCCTGACCTTGCCTAAGCAGTTCAGGTAAAACCAAGAAGGAACATGGAGAAGGAAATTGAGTTCCTCTCCAGGTGACACACACCACAACCACCTCCATTAATACATCTAGGATTACAACTTGGGCCATTCACTTTAGGATCCAGCAAGCTCTCACCTAGAGATGTTTTTCTTCTGTATTTTTATTCTTATTTGAAAATGTTGTGATTAAAGTTCTATACCCCCTTCTATACCCCCTTATACCCCTCTACCACACACAGACACACACACACACAGACACACACACACACACACACACACACACACACACACACACACACACACACANACACACACACACACACACACACACACACACACACACACACACACACACACCAATTCATTTTTGGTTCTCCATCTTCCTGAACTAGGGCCTAAAATGTAACTTCAGATTAAAGAATTCTTTCTAATACATATTTTGTTCTTTGGCTCCTTTTGCACATCTTCTCTTGAAACCATTAAGGGGACTTCCCAGTTACCTAGACTCACCAGTATTTTGGATTCTTTGCTACAGGTTTCACACCCCAGAGGAAGGAAACCTACATGGATTAAGGGCTTCCATTTTGCCTGGCATGGTCACCTGTGTCAGCAGTCACCTCCCATCCACCTCATTTAATGGACGATTATTCATTCTCCATGTAGTATTTCTTGTGCCCTGGCTGGACCTCCTGTAAGCTAGGAAGCAGCACTGTAGGCTCAGGTGAACTGTTCTCCAATCTGCCGGCATCGGCTAGATGGAAGTTCTGAGGTGTGGGAGTTTTGGGGGTGGGTTTTGTTTTGTTTTTTAGGTTGTGTAATATTAAACATCAGGAGTTTAACTGGGACTATTTTTTTTTTTTTAGAGGTGAAATGGTCTTATTTAGTCAATGACTGGGAAAGGAGTTGAAATTGTGAAAGTATATTGTGACCACACAGGCATCCTTTGTCTCCCAATGTGGTGAACTAGGACACAGAACATTCTAGGTTGATTTATAGTGCTTTGATAGTGAGATCATTGCCTGGGGGTTTTTGTGTTTACCTGACTAAATGAGGGTAAGACCTGGAACAAATCCTGTGCTGGGAGAAGTCTCTCTATACATGGTGGTAGTTAGAGGCATCTTCAGTAGATATGTTTTCAGTAGTTCCCAGTATTTGAGGTACAGGATTTGGAACTGAGGTCAGTAGAATCAAGTCACCCGAGTGTAAGTGGATTTTTTTCTTTGTGCCTTATTGGGGACAAAGTCAGGGATGGCCTAAACCTTTGACAGAACTGGAGTGCAGCCGTGCTTCCTCACCTCCTCTTGCCCTCCCCTCTCCCAGGGCTCCTCCTCAGCTGCAGAGGCACAGGTCAGCTCCTCCAGGTGACCTGTCTCTACTTCCTGTGGCCCTAGCTACCCCTCTCCCATTGCTCCTGCCTCCCATTGGAAGAAGTGATGAAGGAGATGTAGCAAAGGGAGCCACATCCCTGAAGATGGAGCATTGTGAGGACGTTTTGCTGTTCATTCCTCCCAGGCCTTGCTTCCTGCTTTCGCTAACAACCACAGATCCTCCTTGTCGAGAGGGCAAAAGTCACGAGCATTTTTTGTCATTAGAATGCCAGCAGTTATGTGTATCCATCTAAATAATAGAGGCTTTGAGTAAAATGCGGGCAAGGATTATAATGACTTCTTGTTCATGGCTGAATAAAGAGCAGGTGGGCCTCAGGGCTATACACCTTCCCCGCCTGGATTTCCATTACTACGCTTCTTTGCTCCAAATGAAGCTGGGTGTTCGTAACTTTGCCATATAACAAGCCTCAGGGAGCATGGTCCATAGAACAAGTGCAGAGAAAATGGTTTAAGCAAAAGCCTTTCTTTTCTTAAAATCAGACCCCCCTTTTGCCTCCCCTTTAAATCATACGTTAGAGGGTTTTTACCAGAAAAAAAGGAGACTAGACTATGCCCTGCTGTTGCTAGGTAACCAGCAAAATTAAACCCAGTCATAGCTGGTATTGGAATGATTTTCCCTAGGAACCTGGCTACTCTTGCTAAGTGATTTGTGTGGTGTAAACAGATTTGCATAATGGTGAAGTTGAAGGGTCTCCATCCTTCAGCTCCTTTCTCCCCACCCCTTTCCCAGATCAGTAAAATCCCAGATACATTATTTGTCTTGAGGTCAGTTCTTGACTTTGAGATATTCTGAGGGAAAGTGCTATGCAGATGCAAATATTAGTTAATTGCACATAGCTAGAGTACATACTGTAGTTCTAAGATCTTGAGCCCAGTTTTAAAAATAAATGGACACCCCTTTCTCAGCAGTAGCAGTGTTTTCACAGCCTACAACTGGTGACAAGTCTTTATTTATTTGACACTTTCCTAGGAGCATTTTATACAGGTTATCTTTAGCCACAGGAGACATTTATACATATGGCCAAATAAATCTTAATGATACTGATTAAATCATTAGATATCCATTTTGTTCCTTTTTCACTGGACTCCACCATTCTCTCCATGGCTGACTCTGAATCATAGTTCACTTGCTTTGTGGGTCTCAAACTGACTCTCTTGTGACCTGTGCTGTCTGTCTATCTGTTGCAGATTTGGACATCTCTGAGACTGAGTCCCCAAGTCCCCATGACTCAGATCCACATGGCCCTCAGCTGCAGACGTTTATAGCAGAAGCAAAGCTAAATCTACAGACATTGACAACAGAAGATGGAGAAACAGGAGATGGAGCTGAAGAAAATATTGTTTACCTCTAATTGTATTGTCATTATTTTTCCAAGCAAAACAAAACACTGGCATTTTGGGGAGAATATTTTTCCTTTCCTGATGTGTGTGTGTGACTGTGCCCAAATTGCTTTAAGAGTAATATTTAATATTTCATGCAAGTTCCTTTTTTGGGCTTGAGTCTAATAATTAAATTATTGAAAGCAGCTCTGTTTGTATTATCGTTAATTTATCACACCTAATTTTAGATTTCTGGAGGAGAAATTAATTTGAATAAGCAGAAATATTTTCAGAGTTATGACTCTAGTGTAAAATTCTGCATTGTATTTTTTACTGGATTATCTGTTTGTTGAAATGCCTTTTAAGACCTAGAAGAAGCAATTTGGATGGAAAGAATGATATTCCTGATGGGCAAACCTCGCAATCACAAAAGCTGATTATGGCGAGTGGCCTCAGTGCCCCCAAAGGCAGAGGAGGATACGGGAAGGGAAAGGCCTTTTCTTGGTTAGTTTTTACGTGCTAATTTCTCTTTGGAACATCAAAGGGATTGCTCCTGGTAGTGATCTGTCATAATCATCATGCAACCCATGTGTCCTGTCTGGACACTGTTCTGACCAGGAGGCCACTCACTCTGCTGTGGACACAATCTAGACTCTCACGAACTGGGCCACATACTTTGCAGCTGCACTTTTTCAGTCCTAATGCTGGTTGTCTTTCAAGTCACAGTTCAGCGTCATCTTTCAAGAGAGCTCAGGGGCAAAGCCCCAGCAAGTCAATTTCTATGTAAATAGTGAAACTTCCTGTAGTGCCCTCGCTTCTTTCAGCTGGCCCTGTCCCTGCCAGCCCTGGGAGCACCAACAACTACCGCTCGCTAGAAGGATCTCTGCCGTGAAGTTCTTTAAGGACAAAAACCGCTCTCTCGGCAAAGCTTACCGCCAGTATGTGCTTTTCCACAAGGGAAAACTGGCACACCCTGCCTTCAGCGTGATATGGGTCTCCGTGTGAGAAAATAAACCAGGAAATGTTTTCAGCTTGTTCTTCAGAAATACTTGTATATGTTTCAATCAGTGTCAATAAACATCTTTTACCTGTCTATTTTTCTTTGAAATTTTAATATTGTGTAGGACCGTGGTAAAATACACATTTTGCACACAAACACAATTTCCCTTTATAAAAGTGAACATAAAGGAGGAGGGCTAAATTCACCCAGAATTGCAACCCTTACCAGGAGGGAGTTGTGATAGGTAGGGAAAAATAATTCACCTAGATTCTATTTTTTGTCTGTTTGTTTCCTACTTAAAGTTGCCAGTTGAATACCTACTTTATATTTTTACTTAGGCAAGTGAAATCTTAGTTTTGGGGGGTTTTTTGGTTTGTTTTTTTAAGCCTTTTGGGGGCATTCTCTTTCTGACTCTTGTTGCTTTTGGCCATTTTGGTCACAATCATAGTAACATATTCAGAGACTAATCTTTACAGAATGCATATAGCTTATTAAAATGTTAGTCAATCACTTCACCTCCAATCTGAATACCTAATTTATAAGATGCATCTTCCATTCCTAAAGGCATCTAGAGAGAAAAATCTATCTTCCCTCTCTCCAATAAAGTCTGTTCCAAAATCCTATATCCCTCGAGTAAAAACCGTACAGATATTTCAATCTAAATCCTTGCTCCAATAACTATAAATATATACCTTTGTTTTCCTTACAGTGGATATGGAAATATCCATATGTTAAAACATTAAAATGTTTAAAATCCCCATGGAGTTCTTTAAAAATATGTGCGCTCAGTTCATTTTCAAGCCCTGCAAACTCTGGGTCTTTGTGTAGCCACCTTGGGGAAGCCTTAGCGTCTTCTGAGATACCTATATTCATAGGTTCCTCTGGTAGTTTCTTATTTAATATTATGACTTTTCAACTGAATATAAGTAAGTTTCAAAGCTTTCTCGGTAAGTTCTTCCTTTTCACCTTGGCCACACTATATAATGAGCTCAGATCTCAATAGTGGTCACTCTGTGGCTCCAACAGAAATTCCAGCTTACCTTAGGAGGAGACCACCTTATTTCCCAGCATTATAAATAAGTTTCTCCCAAAGGATCTACTTTTATGATGAACTAAATTGCTTAAAGGAGATATTCCTTTAGAGATTTGTTGTGGAAAGAAAAGCACCGTTTTGCTCTGTTCTTTCCAGGCATGAATTAATGCACCATCTCATTTTACAGTCCAAGCTACTCTGCATTTCATCAGGACTGCATAATTACTGGAGTCCTGCAACGCTTTCCATCCCCCTCACAACTGAAACCCTGTTCATTCAGAAAAGGTGGTGGCCTTTTCAATGCACCCCTGTTCATTGCAGAGGTGGCCATGGGTGTATATGTGTAAGAGATATGTAAGGTGAAGAAGGTGAGCATAATGAAATCATGGAATGACAGATAAAGATGTAAAAAGGAGAATGTATTCCTTCCTTTGACCTAGATCTACCTTTCAAGTTCAGAATCAACCTGACGTTATTAAGGTTCAACCATCTCTGTCCTTGTCATTGAGAGGCATAGCAGTTGAGAGTATGGCTCTGGAGCTAGGTCTTCCACTTGCTGGGTGTCCTTGGTATGTCGCTTCACCTCTCTATGTCCCAGTTTCCTCATCTATAAAACAGGAATGATTACCTTATAGAATTGTGAGAATTAAGTGATTAATATATGCAATCTGCTTAGAACAAAGCCTGAGACAGTAATCACTCAATATATGCTAGCTATTATTATATCATTAAAACATCTCGTAATTACTCAGCCTGGTCCTAGTCCTTAGGCCGATTGTGACTGCACAGCCAGAAACAATGAATAGAGGTCGAATACCTAGAGGTGGCTAGTCATTAGACTGTACTAGGGTTTCAGAACGTTAGCTTTCAACTTATTTGCATCTCTAAACCTTTACTCAACTCATTTATTCAATAAACATTTATTGGCTGTCTGATAAAGGCCAAATGATCGATTAGGAAGATAATGATAAATAAGCCTGCAAGTTGTTGAACACAAACACATGAACAGATATGGAGACATACAGGTTGCTATGGGAACTCACAGGGAGAGCATGCTGGGGCCAGTCACTTGGGAATGGAGGGAGTTGTCCTAAAGTAGAAGATGCCTGAGGCCTGAAGGATATGTAGAGAGAGTGGGGAAAAGACATTCTGAGCAAATAGGGAAACCCAAGCAGAAGTCCAGAGGCATGAAACAAAAGACATGAGAGACACTGGAGCACACATTTGGAGGTACTGCAAAGCAAGTTCCTCCCCTCTGGATTAAGGTGTCCGGTGAGAACATCCATCTATCTTTGCCTCTTTCAATCACTCTTGTACAAGTTGTGAGGTACACAAAAGTTTCTCTCGCCTGTAACCTCAACTTAGTAACTGATCAGATCCCAAATAAAGACAGACTATGGAGTAATATGTTACTTCCTCATCCCCTCCCCTCACCCTTCCACACCCACATCCATCATAAATTAACTGGGTTCTGGTCAAAAGGCCAATTGAACGTCTACCTACTTTTCACAAGTCACAAGAAATCAAGAGTGAAGGGGATCCTGGGGTGACATGAAGATGTTACTGGAATAAAGGGTCCTGGAGGAAGCCTCAGGATGTTTCTGTGGGACAGACTGATGACTTATATGAGTCAAAGCAGCTTTAAGTGGAGGAAAAAAGAGAAAGTATAGATTCACTTTACTCTTCTGTTTTATTTTCTTATCCATTCCATTAAGGTCTTTTTCTGAAGTTTGTCTTTTTTTGCTTCCTCCTTTGCTTCCTCATTTTGCTTGACTCTGTCGGTTTCTATGTATTAGATGAAACTGCCACCTCTCCCAGTCTTGAAGGAGTGGCCTCGTGTAGGAGATGCACCTTATTCTTCCACTCAGCCCTAGCTCCTGGTTGTCTCTTGAACCTTTGTGACTGTCCAAGCAGCCTATTTTTAGTGATTCCCAGTAGTGAGTGTGTGCAAAACCTGTCAGTGTTCCAATGGGGAGGATTTCAGTCAATATCTATTATAGATTCAGGCTGATTGGAAGCCAGACCCTTAGGCAGCAGCTTTTAAACACAAATGTAAGTCCCACTGGCTACAAGACCAGAACAGTTGCAAAAATCAGGGATCCAGACAAGTGTTTAAGCTCCTTTTCTGGGGGATACTGCTGAGTTGTATCAAGGCAGAGACAGTGCCAAGATGGGTCCCCTGGTTTAGTTCATTGAGAGCCCCTCCATTGGTCCCTACATGTGTGCCATCCCAGAAGCAGACCCCTTAGGCCAAAGCTCCTGGACAAGCAGTAGTCCTCTTTTTCAAAAAGACTGGGGGTATGTGTCAGTCTGTTGTCTGGGCAGTGCCCTGGGGGTGGTAGCCTCCCTAGAATGTCTCTCTGATTGTTACAGTCCCATTGGACCCAGAGCCAGATGACAAAGGGGCATCCCCTGGGCTGTGGCTCCAAAGCCCAAGGCACCAGACATGTGTAAAAGCTCCTTTCCAGGAGATAGTGGTGCTGTGGAGTGTGGCAGAGAGCATGAAGAAGGTGCCCTCTGAAGGGAGAAAAATAATGGTGCCTGCCAGCTTTAGTAAAGACACAGGGAGAGCACAAAGATGTTACCGTGCAAAAGTTCCGGCTGCTCACTGCACAAAAGCCAAAATTCAAGAGGCGAGGTTGGTGGGGGGAAAAGCAGGTTTTAACCCAAAATGCCAGCATTAAGGGAAGACAGTGGAGTCCCTGTCACAAAGACTGCCTTGCTCTCTCAATATTGCCAAAAGGTTTTATAGACTCGCAAGGCGGGCAGAACAAAGGAAGGAGAGATTGGCCAGGCAACTTTAGGAAGGGGCTTCCTAGAGGCTATTCTGCCCCAGGGTCAGGAGTGAGCCCCATACAGATGCAAACAACCGCTCCTAGGTGTGCACACTGTTCCATAGTAACCACAACCTTGGGAACAGGTATGCATAATAAATGCACAGTAAGCAGAGTCATCAACGTTTGTGGGAGAGAAGAGGGAAGCAAAGAAAGGAAAGAAAAAAAACTTTCAAAATGTCCCAAGCCAAACCACTGTCAAATCAAATTCCATCAGAGGTTTAAATTTCAAAATAGAAGATATAAGGTCACTGTTACAAGGATAGCTCCTGCCAGTTGGAGGATAAAAACGGTACCAGCTGATGGAAAAAAATATGGCATCTCCCAGTGCCTCTATCCCTGAAGAATATTTCAACAGGCCCTGGCCCCTCAGGCCAATGTTTTAAGAGTAGCAAATGAATCTCCACGACAGAAAGTCTGGGTGCTTTTCCAACAGCCTCTTCTGTGCTGGGCCCTGCGGTGAGTCTGTGCAGGCCCTTTAAGAGCCTTTTCTCAGTTCATTACAGCCCTTTGGCTCTCATGGTTGCTGCCCCTGTTGGCTTTTAAAGCCAGGTGCGTTGGGGGCTCATCTCTCAGGTGCAGGTCTTAAAAGTTGATGTAGGAAGAAACCCTTCACTCTTCACGCAGAAACTCCAGGTTTGTGAGCTCCCGCCCATTGTGAGTTGCCTCACCAAGGTTTTTGGCGAGACTGCATCTCAGCTTTTCCTACCGGCCTGTATGTGGCTCTTTTCTCATTTGCTAAGGTAAGCAGCTGCTCGGCTGATTTTCAGGTCTTTTTCAGAGGAAACTGTTGTTCCAGATGTAGCTGTAAGTGCGGTGTGTCTAGGAGGAGGCCAGGTCAGGATCGCCCTGTGTGGCCATCTTGGATTGCCCTCCTGCCTTATTTTCTTTACCACCTGATGCCACCTCCTACCTTATCTTAATTTACCACTGAGGGCTTTGTGGAAAATGGAAAAGAAAAAATTTTTTCACAAAGGAGTAGAGGGGACAGACACATAGAAGGAAGATTCCAGAATAATCTTTTGATTAAAGCCAAGAGTTCACCATGTTCTTTCCTGACTGCCTCTCAGAAACCATGGGTGAGAGAGGCAGTAAAAAGATATAGAAAAATCAAAGAGACTGGGTTCAGCTTACTAAAACCCCCCAGAGCCACAAGGTTAAATAGGCCAGAAGGCACCATTCACATTGTATGGAGTCGTGTCCCATAGAGCACCTATGCTCAATGGCACCCAATGTGAGTAGAATCTCTTGGAGTTATGCATTCCTGCAACCTTGCTTCCGAGCTAAATTTGCTTATCTAGGAAATGAAAATAATAATAGCCATGCCTTGCAGGGCTGTTGTGAGAACTCAAGGAATTAAGCCCCAGACAGTAAATGCCACACAATAGCCACTCTAAAAATGATAGCAGCTTTTATATACCGGTGATAGGGGTAGGAAGAAAGTGAGCGTGGGCATGCTTAAGAATTAAAATAGATGGGGCATCATTACTTCCATTTTTCACAGACCATTTTCCTTTGCCCTGAGAGATGTCCAAGATCAAAGTCTGCCATGTTGCTGTGCTCAGAGTAAGGGCTTCATGATACTCATTAAAGGAGGGGATGAGTGGATGAACAAGAGTCTTTGGAAATCTGAAATCAAAGAGGCGACAGAACTAGAACTAGAACACTGATCCTGTTTCCATGACATTCTTTGCCTCTGGCTTGTGAGTTCAAAGCAATCACTTCAAGTTGATTGAATACCATTTGGGGTAAAGTAACTTAAAAGGGAACCATGGTTCAGTAGTTTTGTAGAAGCTGCATGGCTGAGAAACTTCAACATGGCATTAATTGAATCTTAGTTGTCTGTCTACGAATCAAACTGTTTGAAAAGCAGAAAGTCCGAAGTTTTAGATACTGCCTGCAGCCAAAAGTCTCATACAGACAATTGACGACAAAGAATGAACTTGGTGAGGAAATAGGATTTTAGTTTCTTTGCTAATTTCACCAGATACTATAGTTACATTAGAGAAATGGCCCTCATTTCTGCAAGAACCACCAGTCCTCTCCTCCCTCAATGAACTCTCTTTTATTCACAGGCCTGGAGACCCCCACAGGCTCCTGGCTCATCTTGGTTTAGTCCCTAGGCAATCTGGGGATAGATTGTCCCCAGGGTCAATGTTCCCAGGCTCCACAGGATTCCAGTCACTGGGGAAGGTTTGGGAAGCTCCAGTCCTTGTTCAGAGGCACAATTGAGTATCCCATTTATGTCATAAAAGAGATCTGATTTGCCTACAAGAAATGTATTTTTACTTACCCAAGAGTTTGTCTAAGTTCTTTTCTTGTCCCTCCTCACCTGGTTTTGGGTTATTTGCCTATTCAAAGTAGGAAGCAGTGAAGGGAAAAGGAGCTAGAACTCTGATAAATGGTTTACTTTTTGTTAGCAACCCAAGTTAAACATTTAATGACAGAAGCCAATATGAACTGAAATACTATTTGGGGATAAATGCCTGGCTTCATTTTTCTATGCTTTCTTGACCACTACTCCTCCAACTACCCCCAACACCACGTATAATGTCTGAGGAGGTTTTCTGGATAGTTGTCAGTGCTTATTTTCATAATCTCTAACATAAAAGCTTCTAATATAAACAAACATAGCGAGCATCAAGAAGAGTACCTATATAGGCCACAGAGCTAAAACGGACTCTCAGAAATGTGCCTGACAGTTCCCTTGGCAGCATTCATGGCCTCCTTGGAAAGCCTTAGTCCACCCCTCTGCTGCTGACAAGCTCTAATTTGGGTAAGAAGTTGGCAGGTGCCAGCAAAGGACAATAGGCTTTTAATTAAGGTCTGGAGAGCCAGAAGTCAGGAAGCAACCTCCTGATGAGTTTCTTTTTAACACTAGCATTTCTTCTAACTGTCCTACAAACGATAACTATATGTTCCAACAAGGTAACTGGTTATTAATCTTCTGTAGCACAGGAATTTCTTATAATATAAAGGTAGTAATGGGGTTTAAGAAAAAACAAAAAACAAAGCCTTGAGAAATTAGTGTTAATGTGTATTCCTGGTTTGAGGCAGCTGACTTTACTATGGTAATGCTGAATGTGATCTCATAACTTGGCCTTTCCATGCAAACACCCTCCGTGCGAAGTCCTCATTATATCTGACAATAGAATTAATGTAAACATATTTTGGTAATGGCCATATTTTCAATCACTCGCCTACAGGAAGATATTCGAATGCAGACAGAGCCTGTTAAGCATTGTTGCTATGGAGACTGGGAGAGTTGGATTAATTAAGGCCTGAACAGATGTTGTGAAGTGTGCAGAATGCACTGTTTTCTGCTAGTAATTAAAGAGGGTACGTGTGTATGTGAGAGGAGAAAAAAATAGAGACAATCAGAGACAAAGCAGTGAGACAGATAGATGTGCTTGGCACTGGACATGCAACATTTCCTCCAATAAAACTAACTGCTGATAACTCTGACACTGCTCTGTTTTCTCCACCACCTATGCCAGACAGAATGATTGCTTGAAATGACCAAGCAGTCCCTCCATTCTTCTCTTTTTGGTCTGATTTATAAGATGCATGGGAATATACAAAAACATGTTCTTGGATCAGTGTGTTCAAGCAACCCATCTGTCCAAACACTCAAAAATCAACTGGACTGTGTGAATGGTTTTTAAACTACCTGGCAAGGAGACTGAGTTTGCAGACTGAAGCTATATTAGTTGTCCAACCTGCTGGGGGTATTGTCATCAACGAATTGGCAGCCAAGAAAGACATTGGCAGCCCAATGCCATGGAGAAATTGTCATGGGAGTACCTTCAAGATTAGAAAGTAAATGACACATCAGTCCAGTTCAGATTTAACTTGCAGGACATTTGATTGTTTTAATTTGAACTAAATCTGTTGATTTTTAAAACACTGTATTTCTATTTTCACTTGAATGATATTAATATTAGGTTTAGGTCCAAGTTCAGCAAATTAGGTTCCACTTGACTTCTGCTTAGTGCCCCCAATGAGTAGTGTCCCAGTTGCCTCCTCCTGAAAGGCAGGAAGGAGTTAATGGGTTAAAATCCTTCTAAGACTTTTCTGCTGGATTGGCAACAGTTTGACTTGAGCTGGTAGCTTTTGAAGCATGATCATTTTTCCTTTGTCTCACAGCTGTGGAAGCAGTGTTGTCTGCAAATGGGGACTCAGAAAGCATCACAAGGGTACTTTGTTTCCTGGACAACAGTGTCCTAGAGACCAAACTCAGTCTCTTTCTACCCACAGCTCATGGAGGTGAATCAGAATGGAATGATGTAATGTGGGAATTGCATGATATAGGAGGGAGATAAAGAGAGCAATAGAGAGGGAGAGAGATAAAGATACAATAGAGATAGAGATAGAGAGATAAAGAGAGAGAGAGAAAAAAAGAGTTGTCTCAAAACTTGGTGTTTGATCATACACATATGCCCCTAAAGAGTCAGGCACCCCTCCCCACCCCCATAATTTTTGCCCAGTCTTGCCATGCCACTGATTATAGCCTGGTTCAGTCTATGAATGGGATAATTTCTTTCTTTCCTTTTTTATTTTTATTTTTTAATGAGGTTAAGGGTGCAGGCAGCACTCTTACATCTTAGAGAAGGTCAGACACGTTACACTTGTGCGTTATTGAGAGCTATAGAGATAGGGAAAGAGGAATAAATTGATTCAATGTGAATTTATCACCATCTGGGGAAAAAAACTCAAGTTCACATCTTCATTGCTGCATTGTATTTTCCAGAGGTGGCCTGTAGTTCACTCACCCTCAAGCTTTATTGTTAAAAATCTGTTGCATTTTCCACCTTTCTTCTCATTTGAGGATTATCTCCATTTATCTCATGAGAGAAGGCACTTACTGAGGCTATAGAAATAGAAAGAATTAGTATTTGCCTTTTGAATCAACAGTGGTTTATTTCTATCTCCCTGGTCATTAATCACAAAAATGACCTTTTAAAAATATAATTCTGTCTTTTTCTTCTCCCAACACGTATAGATAAAGGGGAAAATATATTCTGAGTAATTTTTTACTGAAAACGAAATTGACATGGGAGAAAAAAACAGTGGTTTGATGCCTTTGGAGGGACATCTGTTAAGTGCCTCAGTGAAAGAGCAACAATGGAAACTTTGAAACAAATGAATAAAAATAGAGCCAGCATAGGGAGTTAATTCAAGAGGAAAATCTACTTCTCCCCTAAATCGTCAAATTTTGAGAAAGTACTTTATCCTCATTAAATGTTAGTGTCTTCTTTCCCTCTGTGTGTATACATATGTATGTGTACACACACACTATTTGTGGTCACTTTAATATACCTGCTACTCCAGCAACAAACTTTACTATTTTCCTTCTATTATGCCCTTCCATGTGTTAGCATGAGACCAAAAGAACTCAATAGTCACTACGCTGTAGACATAATCCACAACCCCAACAAGCCATGAAGACAAGAAGCATAGAGACCGAGTATATTGTATTTCTTACTAAGCCATTGGCCAGTGGTCCAAAATTTAGGTCCTCTCTCTCATCCATCCATCAACTCTTCATCCAATATGAAGTCAGTGAATATTTGCTGTGCTCAGGACTCTGCTTGATGTGGGAACACAACAAGATGTTTACTCTAAAATATCTACCCTTTAGAAGGTCACCATTTACAGATCTAATCAAGACCTCCGTCAGCAGTGAAAGAACAGTATAGTTCAAACAGCATCACTATGCAATAAATCTCAACAATGAAACGAGCGTCCCCTGTATCCAGTTTTAAGAGATGAAATAAGTGAGAGAACTTTGAGAGTGAGGAGAGACTTTATGGCTGACAAGTAATTTGGTTTGTTTTTGGTCCAGTGTGAGGATTTTGAAATTTTTTTTTTTTTTAATTTCGTCTCAAAAGGGGCAGACTGGGCCTCAGGTGTGTGGAAATGTGTGGAGGTTTTTTTGTTTTGTTTTGTTTTTTTGTCACAATAACAGAATTACTGACATGAGGAGGAGCAAGGAAGCTAAGCGTCCTGCAATGGGTGGGATAGTCCTGTCCAAAAACAGTTGTCACATTCCGAAAGCCTACAGAGAAACACTGATTAAATGCCGGCTTTTAAAATATTTTATTTATTCACCTTGCAAGTTCAAAGGTGGGAAAGCATTTAGAAACCTTGCATACATTCTGAAAAGTGACTATTTATAGATACTGTTAATTTGGAGCATCTTGATTTTTAACCAGAATTCAGATTTCTAAAGGAGAGCATCATGAAGGTTCAAAAAGGAGTCTTACTGCAAGTGTTCTCAGAGAAATAATTTCCTTAACATTATCAACCAAAAAATGATAGACAAGACCAGCACAAAACCGAAGTTAATGAGGCTCTGACATTTTTTATAAAGCATCTTCTAACTTTAGCTGATTTAAATTAAAAAGCCCAGCAGTGTAGCAGAAAGCTGATTGATTTGCAAAGCATGGATATGAGATAATGAGGGCTCTGCCACACTCTTCTCGTGGTGAGGGGTAATAAATGATCTAATCCTGCCCAAAAGCAAAGAAGATGTGGCACTTTCTGCATCTGTACTGCAGGAATTTGCATTGCATTAGACCAAAAGTCATGCAAATACTCCTTTTCTTCTGCTCACTTTAGCATATTTTCATATTAATCTTGATAATGAACAGAAAAAAGGACCTTGGTAGGCTTGTCATGTGTCAAAAGCACTAATGATTGCTTTCTTAAATTTCCCAGCATGATTTATACACACTTATAGACAGATAAGCAAAAATTGGTTCTATAAGGGGGTTGGTCCTGCCTTGACTGGCCACATGTGGGAGGTTTGAAAAGCTCAGGTCAGAAAGCTAAACCAATCCACCCTCATTTGGAAATTTATCATCTGTTTTGGGAAGAGTGCTGACTTTGCGTTGTCATGAGATGTGATATAATCAGAAGGCAGTGAGCAGGAAGAGGCAGTGACTGAGAGCAGGACTTGAGGCCTTCTTTGTCACCACAAAACTTTCATACTTGGTTTCCCCATCCATAAAATGGTCTAATAGTAAAGTTCACCCTCTCACTGAAAATTAATGAAATGAGACTTGTAAAGGACTTTAACTCAAGGATCAACCCCAAGATACTTTTAAATTCTTTGGAATGAAACCGTTCTAGGGGACATTTATCTAGAAGCCAGGTTGATAGAGGCCTTCTGGAAGCCCAATAAAAATGAACAGCACAAGAGAACCTGTAGTTTCCTCTCAGAAAAAGTAGATACTCATTTTGTTAAACGGAAGTAAAAAGCACAAGAGGGCTGGTTGTTCTAAGAGTCACATCAGAAGGCACAAAATTTGGCCACAATGAAGTTTGTCCTTTTCATCAGGTATTATTCATTGGTCCCAAATAACATCAATTCTGACTCTTGTTAAGAAGCCATTGCATCTCAAAATCAGGGTGGGAGCAAGATATTGTGCCCACCAAATATGGTTCCTGGTACATCCCGTGAGAGGATATGCTGCTCCTGAGCATGTAAAAAATTATCATTCCCTTAGAAACCTGGATTATCAACAAAAAAAAAAAGCAAAAAAAGGAGTGAAGCAAAAATGGTCCCTTTGGTCTTTGAAATGTGGTGCATATTATCCTAATTGGACATTTTCTAAACAGATCAATGTGGAATAACTCTTGGGATATTTATATTAATTTGCTCCTTGGAGAAATAGTTAATTATCATTTTTTAGTTCCTTCTTAAGTTGGTGCTGTTAAACTGTGTTTGAAAATAAACTCTCCTTGATTTTCCCAGTGGGATCCATCAAGAGATTGACTTTCAGGCAGCTTAATGAAAGACAAGGGTCCATCAACATTGTTTAAGGAACTGTAGGAACTGTGCTAATTGCCAGAGGCTCTGCGTGCTGGATAGCAGCCTTGTGTAGCCCACTGGGGCACAGCTATCCCACCCTTTGCTCCAACCCTGATTACAAAGGAAGAAAGGGCTTTAGAGGACTGTGGAATTCTAACAACTGTGAGTGACAAGCCTGTTGATGGACTCATTTGGGCAACATCAGGTTACAAATTAGCATCTAGGAATGGCTGACATAATTCCAGTGAGCAGAGCTTCATTACTGGCCCTGCTCGCATACAGTGTTAGGGTTTATACTGCCTACGGAGGCATTTCGCCTCCAGTACATTCAATTGAGTTTATATGGAAGTTCCAAAGTACTCCTCCAGGGGGAGCAATCTGAAGGTGCCAACTAAGCACTGGGGGTGCAGAGAGGTAATTTAAGGTTAACTCATCCCAAACTCATTAGGCCAGCTGGAATGTGCCAGAGAGAATCCCAGCCTTGCAGAAAGAAATTTAACTACATCATTTTCTCTACTTCATAGAAATAGCTTAAATAGGATACAGTAGAACCGGGGGCCTTAACAGATCTCAGGTGAATTAGCAAAACACAGTGTGGAGTAGTGGTTATAAGCCTGGGTTCTAGAGCCAGACAACCTGGGTTTGAAGCGCAGGGCAACTGCTTACTACTCATATGAACTTAAGTGAGCTATTACTTAACCTTTCTGTGCCTCAGTTTTTCATTTGTCGGTTGGGGATAATAATATTGCCTACCTTACTTTGAGGTACATATAAAGCTCTTAGAGAGTTCCTGGTACATAGACAACCCTCAATAAACTTTCATAACTGTATTAATAGCCATTATTGGAGCTGACTTTCAGAAACTTAATTTGTATGATGGGATTCATTTTCGCCACCACCCCCTTGAACTGACTTTTATTCATAGAGGTCCCATTATCTGAGAAGTTAGAACTGGATTGCAGAATCCCTCATTAATTCTCACAATGTCATCAAGAAGTAGATAAGTGAACAAGTATAAGCTGCTTTCCCACAGTGGAAAAGAAAATGTTCTTCTAATAGCATCATTGTCAAAGATGGGGAAATAATGCGGCATGTACTTCTTGGGTTGTTGGAAAAGTCATGACACATTTTTGCAATGAAAAACATAGAAAAAAATAATGTCATGACTTTTCCGACAACCCAACAGATCATCATTACTTGGCTGGTTCTCTGGCCTGTCACAGTCTCTCACTTTTCACTGTGTTTCATGAACTTAGTGACTTCACTTGGGAAGTGCTGGTGTCTAATTCACCACCCCCAAGAAAGGAGGATAAAGGGACGAGAGATTGAAGAGACCCTCAAGTTGTCATCACTTGAGAGATTCTTAAGTATAGTAGTCCCCCTTTTATCCATGAGGGATACATTCTAAGACCCCCCAGTGGATGCCTAAAATTGCAGATAGTATCAAACCCTATATATACTGTTTTTTCCCATACATATGTATATTTAATAAAGCTTAATTTATAAATTAAGCACAGTAAGAGATGAACAACAATGAGTAAAACAATTATACTATTGTAATAAGAATTATGTAAATGTGGCTTTTCTTACTCTCAAAATATTGTACTGTACATACCTTTTCATGTAAAGGAAGCACTTATGGCATCTCTTGGGCATATCTGAATTGCCAGCATCACCACTCTAGGGCTTTGGGGCCATTATTGAGTGAAATAAGGGTTACTTGAGCACAAGCACTGTGATACCGAAATAGTTGAGCTGATAACCAAGATGGCTACTAAGTGACTGGTGGGTGGGGAGTACCCACAGCATGGATACACTGAACAAAAGGATGATTCACATCCTGGGCAGGACAGAGCCAGATGGTGTGAGATTTCATCATGCTCCTTAGAACATTGTGCAGTTGAAAACTTAAGAATTGTTTATTTCTGGAATTTTTTGTTTAATATTTTTGAACTGCAGTTGACCACAGGTAACTGAAACTGCAGAAAGCAAAACTGCAGATAAGGACCATTGAATGACCTTTTTTGGTTTGCCTCTCAGGAACTTCTAGAGTTAGCACAAAAAACCCATACAGAAACAGAGAATGGCTTTTGCCATGGCTTTGTTAAAAGCTACCTCTTAGGTAAGATGCTAATTTTAGTAGGAATATGAACTATTGTCCCAGTATATCACAAGCAATCGAGAGAAGCGGGACACTGACTATTTGTTTAATACACAATATTCCCAAGACTAATTCGGTTTCACTCTTTTTCCCTGAACCAAGATTAATATATCCCAGAATAGACTTGGAGAGAAAGGAGTCATTTCCTAAGGGCAGGGGCTTCTGGATGTCTCATATTTAGGTATCACACGAACTCCTGTTGGTTCTATCTTCTGAACCCGTGGACTCTCAAGTACAAATTGTTGGGCCCAGTGTGATATGTTGCTGAATGAAGCATAAAATCCCCTGAATCTCTTCAGCTGGATTAGAGGCTGACTGTGTCTAGTTCTAATTTTCTTCTTGGGCTTGAAGTTCAAAACCAAGTCTGTTCCCACAGACTCCATAAAGAAGACCATCTAATGCATAGTCTATATACTATCAAAAGAAAAAAAAAGACACCAAAAGCTTGACTGATGAACTAATTAAACCCAGTACCTTTCCCTAAGCTGATAATTTCAACAGAATTTCAACAGAACCATCCCCTTATGTTATAGGGTATATAGATCTCATTCTCTTGAACCAAAGTGAAGTTGTCCTATGGCCCTTGTTATGTCTGCCCCCTGTCCCCACGTTATGCTGGTGAATACTTAGGTACGTTAACAGCTTCCGTGTCACCTCTGTGGCTTGTTTATGCAGTGTGCGTTACTCATCCTACTTTAGCTGAGCTGATAAACTCTGCTGATCCTACTGCAAAGAGTGAGCCACATGCAGCAACTTGGGAGACTGGGAGGTGTAGAGCCGGGAAGATGAAAGAGTAGAGTAGGCCTTTGATTTTACTGGAAAAAAAAAATTGGCATGTTTGTGCAGATTTTCCTACGAGATGACATAACATGATTCCTAGTAGCAACATGTAATCTGGCTGAAGTGCTGTTGGTATCGCTCACCTTCCCACTGGGAAAAGCAGCCTGCAGACCAGGCTTAGCCAAATGCCTGCAGACATTTCGGCCTCAACTGCACCCAATGTGTGCTGCCGGCTCTTTGCACTAAGTTCTGAAATCCATCTGCATGTAGAAGGAAGTGTTTTCTCTCTGATTCTGTATAACAACCCTCTTGCTGAAATCAATTAATATTCTCCTTCATAATAGCCATTTGACGTCCCAGAAACCTAACAAGTCTTCACAAAAAAAAACCAAGCTGTTTTATTTTAAATGAAAAAGTCTCCACCTGCCGAGAATTCTTTTCCAAACTGAAACTCAAAAACCATAAGCAAAGAGAGTTGTCCCAAGACCAAGGCAAACCGCCTCCCAGATTCGCCTGACATGAAACCACCAGCCACCTAACAAAACTGGTCAATGACAGGCAGCACAGTGAATCCAGGAACTCCAGGTAAGTCAAGTCCTAGCATTTGAGTGGTAAATGGGTAAATAGACACACGATAGCAGGGTGTGCTTAATGTTCTCCTTCTTATACAAGAATTGGTGTGGCTTTATGCTGGGAGCTGGAATTAGTGACCAGGCTGGGCCAGAACTAAGATCTGCTCAGCACATAGGGACTACCATCCACTGAGCTCTCACAATGTGCCACATGTTGTGCTAAAACCTGTGTCACAGGCAGTATTTCTGCAGGTACTGTTATTATCCTCAGATTACCGATGAGTAGGCTAAGGCTCGGCGAGGCTGAGTGATTTGTTTAAGGTCATTGAATGGTGGAGCTAGGATTCATTCACCTACTGTCTGGCTGACTCCCAAGCTCGGGTATGGTTTAAGAGTATGCTATACTGCCACTTGAGGTAGATATGGATAAAACAGCTCACGGTGGGCCTTGAGTTCAGGGTAACCGGAGAGTTTTATGTCTGCCTCAGGCCCCCTGTTCGGGGGCATTCTTAGTGTTCTACTCTCAAATTCAATTCCAAAATGTTTATTATCTCTGAAAACTAGGGAAAATAATAGCTAATGTTTAGTGAGCATTTACCAGGTGTGAGACGTTATACCACGTGCCTTAAAATATGTGACTTCATCTAATCACTGCAGCATGGTTGGTGTTATTATCTCCATTTTACAGAAAAGAAAACTTAGGCTTGGAGACGTAACATAACCTGTCCAAGCTCATGTGATATTAGGTTGAACCATATGAAATTGCCATTTTGTGGGTCAAAACCAATCAAATATGGGTCAACTTCATCCAGGTCTGCCTCCTCACTAATTAGCAAATAAATAATCTATGGGGCAAAGTTGGATCCAGTTATCCTTGGCATGTATTAGAAAACAATGCCTCAGATCAGAAAGTAATAAGCCATCAGAAACCACTTTATAGTACGTGGACCTACTTATGCTTCTAGAATGAACAGACACAGAAAATGCTTGGGATGTTGTCTAAGTGATGGAATTTAAACTCAGCCTTTGGGTATCATACCATACCTCTATCCCCCATCTTCTTGTTTATACTTGATTCCTTCTGCTTCCTTTCAGTTCTGCCTGCTTTCTGCCTCCTGACTCCTGTCCTTGGATTCACCTCATACTTGTGCGTCTCCTGTCATGACTTGTTTTGACCTGGCTCCTCCCCTGGCTTGGCCCTGGGCCTTAGGCTCCTCCATGTGATTCATCCCCTCCCCTGGTTCCCAGCTCTCCCTCACTCTGAGCCTATGCACCTTTGCTCTCGATATAACCTCTGGCGCTTTTGGCTCTTGCTCTCAACCCAGGCCTGCCTGGGGCTCACCTTGATGTCCCCTTAGTTCCCAGGTTTTCATACCAGACACTTTTTACTCCAGCTGATCTAACTTCCTTTCTTTTCCCCCAACCCAATGTGTGGGCTGGGACAAGACAGACTTTGAAGGTCTTAGTGATAAATTTGGAGGTGGTAGGAAAGTGAGCTAGTTCTGTTTGGTTCCTGTGAGTAGGAAGGACTTCTTCAGAGAGTGGGCAACTCTGGCCAAGGCCATGAGAAGCTAGTGGATGTAGTTTTGAGGAAAGGACAGCTATGGTAAAATGGTATAGTGGTGGGTTGGGAACGAGAGGGAAAAATACAGGAATTAGGTTCTGATGGCCACCCAAGTATACAAATCATTTAAAAGCTTAGTTCTCAGAAGAAACCACCAACCAGGCAAAAGAAACAAGAAGATGATGCCACTAAAGAGAGAGGTGGAAGGAAGAAGAGCTGATTCCCACTGTTGAACTACAAAGAAAAATGCATTAGGTCTTCCTTTTTCTCTAAGCAAAAGTAGTGACTGGGGGTGGGACAGAGTGTCATGCAGAAGGGGAGCTCAACTGTTTTGCCTCCTTCCTTCCTTATGGGATATTTCTTCCTCCTGGCCAGCCCAAGCATTTGGTTTCATCTCCATAGGTCAACTAATTAAAGAGATGGAAAATTTTAAAGATCTTGTAACAAGGACCCAAAGAAAAGTAATGCTGAAAGGTTTTAGCAGAGAGAGACAAATCAACTTTATGGGAGAATAAAAAGGACCATAATGGACATATTTGGGATGTTTGTGAGGTGCTAATAGGAAACCACAAAGTGATGTGTAAACTTACCTATGGCTTTTTATTACCTGGCAGCTCTAGGAATAGACAATTGACCTTATATCTCTTTAAAGATCAGTGCAATGAGGAAAGCCCTTTCTTTTCAGTTTAATCACTCTTGCCCTCTCTGCGGCATAACTCCATGGATGGGTCATAGTTACATAACTTGGGCATGGCAGTGAAAGGAGACTTAGGAGATAGTGGGAGCTAGAAGTTTTAATTGGGAGGTGTAGGGGGCCAGGGAGCAACAAAAACCAGAATCTGAGCCTGGCCATGCAAGCCCCAGTGGGTTTGAACAACTCCATTTCTACATTGGTACCCCTCTTGGACTGGGCCCTCCCTCCAAGCAAGGCTGGGAGAGTTTCCTTGATCCTGACTCCATGGAAGAAGTTGTAGAGGGACATGGCTTCTTTGGTAAGCATAGGAACATTGATCAGTGACTTAAGGAATGGGCTTTGGAGTCAGGTGCCTCCTTCAGATCTCAGTTCTGCTACTTTCTACCATTCAAGCAAGTCCCTTTATCTACTCTTGTTTCCTTAGTAATAAAAATGGGAGAGTACAGCTACCTCATAGGATTAAATAAGAGCATGCATATATGTAAAATGCTGGGCATAGGGTTTCATCCATACGAAATCCTGGAGAAAAAAAATGGTAGGTGATGTAATAAGCATGATGATTATGATGATACTGATGCTGATTCCTAGTTTGAGAGTCAGATTGATAGCAAAAAAAACAACAACAACAAAAAATGCTTTAGTTTTTAATCTCAGAAATCTTCTTTACCTATCTATACTTAACCTTTTGATCTCCAGATGCTCTCCAAAAACCTAGGCTTTCCAGCAGTTTCTGGGCCTCAAACTAGATTCATGGATGCAGACACGATGCTTATTTCCTGTGTCTCGCGTGGCCCCCAGAACAACGTTCTTTCCCTTGCTGCCTATCCCTCTTCTGAGGCAGAGGGTGCTGCCTGACCTGACCAGGAAGACCTGAGAGAAGGCACTCCATAAAGCCCAGGCCCTTCTTCCATTTGAGTTGGAAGAGAAAGCACACTCTCTGACTATCAAAGTGATATGAGAAGAACCAGCTGCAAAGTAGCTCTATATTATTTCCTGTTTGAGATCAAGCACCATATAATGGATACCCTTTTAGGCAGCAGAGTTATTGAGCAGACGAGTAATTTAGAAGGGCCTGATTCTGAGACTGTTATTTGATACATCTTTAATGGAAACTATTTCATGTCCATTTACTAGAAGTGTTGTGTCTCAGTACTACTGGGGTTCAGTTGGACCACACTCGTTACAATATGCTTGAGTGTTTCATATGCTTGTGGTTAATGAACATTATACTCCTATGGTTGTTCTGGTTTCTGTCTTATAATGTCCAGTCCTGCCTGTGTTGTATGTGAGAGGGAGGGGATTGGGAGTGCTTTGGAGGCAATTTTTATTTTTTTTATTTTTTATTTTTTTATTTTTAGCTGAGCTACCCTGCCACCTATTGGCAGCTCAGCGCAGCTCAGCTCAGGCCGGGCATTGAACCGCTGTTGCTCAGAACTCGTACTCTTGAGTGAGCTCTTAACCAACTGAGCCACTCGGCCGGCCCTAGGAGGCAATTTTTATTGGAATCAAATTGACTTAAGGAGTTAGTGTGGGTCAGTAAATAACCTTGTGTGTGTTTATTTCATTCTGTGTTCAATGATGGCAATATTTATAGCTTGACTCAAAATGGATTACAATGAAAAAAGATGGCTATCTCCTGAACATTGATGATTTTCTTATGTTTTTACAAATTGAACATATACACAACCTCACCTGTATAGATGCAACACCATCAAATCGCTTCAGCATTGTTAGGGAACGACATTCTCCATAGCGAGAATTTTCCAGATAACTGAAACTTATTCCTTTTAAGAGTGAAAATATATTTATTTTAATCATTTAAATGAAAATCTCTTTTGAATCATAAGACATATTTTTTTATTTCCTAAACAATGGTTCTCAACACAAGTTAACCTTTTCTTGATAAGTCAGAATGAGGGTTAAAACCATCATCATTGTACTGATCCAAGACTAGCTTAAGTGTTATTGCGGTCCTTTCATTAGGGGACCCTGGTTGACCATGTCTTTGGAATTCTGATTTTTAGACTATTTCTTGTATCCTTTTTTGCTGCCATTCTGTTGGTGTAACTTCTTGCTTCTATCAGTAGATCTACTTCTATGCTTTCTCCTTAAATCGAACATTTTTACTCAACTTTGAGGGACCAGATAACCAATCTTAGTGAACGTTTAAATACCGTGAGAATAAATAGTATCCAAGTGAGGTTTCCTTAGGAATAAAACATTTACATTTCAGTACATGGGCTTTGTGAGATCTCTTTTGGCTATTCTAGTAGCTTTTGTGCTTGTTTTGGTGTTCTAGGTGGGGGAAATTACAAGATGTCTGAATTCTAGGTAATTGAGATGTTGCTGTAATCTTGAAAACAGGATCTGTCCCTTCAACTTAGTCTGCCTGTGTGTCTGGTAGCTCCTGCAGTGAATGGTGCCAGCCTTCTGATCAGTCCAGCCTGCATTAATCCCTCTGATTCTCTAAGGGAATCACTTTGATCCCACCACACAGTCAGTAGTTTATCATGCACAGTAGACCCCTGGAATTCACTAGAGATATAAGCTGTAGTGAATCCCCAAAATTGCAAATATTATTACAACATAATACAATACAATAAAATGTGGTAGAGAAATTTAAACGTTCCTTTAGACCCTTAATGACTATAACTATAGGAGTTAAGTTACTTATAAAGCTGGTTAGCTTTTATTTTAGATCCATTTCTTGCAAAGACATAAAATTTTATTATTTCACCAACAGTACTGAATGGGCCCTGGCAGAGGGAAGCAAAGCCCAGGTTTGAGGGAGATGCTGGGGGTTCCACTGGGCTCCAGCATCCAGCTAAGTGATTCCTTGTACATACCAGGTTCCCACCTTCAATGATTCAAGTTTGCATTCTCAAAAATCACAATTATAACTCATGGACCAAGGATTGTAACCCCCAGATGCCTCCAGGGCCACATAAGTGAGCAAAGTGAGACAGGTTCATGAATGCTATTCAACCTATTGATAATTAGGTTCTTGTCTATTCCAGACATAGCTTTCCATATACTGATTGTGGCGATAACATTAAAGGGCACACTCACAGCTATTTAAAGCCCCCTTCTCCTTTGTCTGTCTCATCTAGAGTCTGGAACTTGATTTCCCAGGTTCCTTGCAGCTAGGAGTAGACACAAGACAGAGTTCTGGCCAATGGGACACTGGAAGAGGTCAGGAGAACTGCCTTTTGTCCCTTTTCTTTCTTTCTGCCTGAAACATGTGAAATGCTTTTCAACCATGAACATAAACACCACACAAAAGATGGTCAAACAGTCTATGTTTCTGACAACTTTGTGGAGCCGCTGACTCTCCTACTATTTTAGCCAATGTTTCCAAGTTTTCTATTGCAGCAGAATACAGTCCTGACGAGTTCACTGATCATAGTTCTTATGATGTTTTATTTTATAATGGAAAATTAAGCTGTTTTCTTTCATTCAAACGTGCGTTTTCCTATTAAACATGTGGTCACCATCTTCCTTTTCACAAGAACTGTCGCCACCCCCAATTTTTGAAGAAAAAATAAATACACAGCCCTCTCGGTCCATGTCTCTTTCCTGTTCTTTTGAAGAGAAAAACTCTAGGATTTAAAAGAAAAGTGAAAAGATGAATAAATGTTAGCTGATCCCAGGTTCAGTGCTGGAGAAAAAGTAGGAAATGATGAGTACTATGGAAAAATGGAAGATTCACACCTTATCCAAAGGGATCTTGGAATGGGCATATGGATCTAACATCGCCTATTATTTTCCAAAAAGAGAAACATACTTGATTTTTCAAGAGAAGTCAGAACTATAGATATTTGTGACATGTCCTAGTTTTACAAAGTTTTGGCTGCTAATTTATAAATTTTTAAACACTCTCTGAGCCAACAATGTGTAGGATCGCTATACACACATGCCTGGATGATTTGTCTTGTTGCCAGTTTGTATCTTCTGTCATGTCATGGGAAAGCTCACTAAAATCGCACAGTGGAGAACACCAAGGCTCTACCATACTAACTTACATTGTTATTGTTTCATCTATAAAGTCATCTCTGCAACTCAATTGTAGGCAACCTAAAAGAAAGGAGCAGGCTATATTTTTTTGTATTATTTAGGACACCCTCTCCATGACTGTCTAGTGGGTCTTTGTAGGATGTTTTCAAAGAAACATGACATTCTGGTGCCCAACATTGACACACATTTATAGTGTGAACAGAGGACACAACACCGTGAGAAACACAAAAGAGTGTGGGAGAAACAAAAAAGAAATGGAAAAAACTGTGGTAAAGTCCTGTAGTCAAATGGAAGGAACCACACTCATGTAACCTAGTAACCCATAGACTATCAGCTCAAGACAGGGAGTGCTGCACATCTTGCATACATATGTCCTGAGGGAATGAGAACTAGGTGCGTTAGTGCTCAGTAAACCTTCATGCAGGGTATGAATCTTAAACTGGGTCTTGAATGGAGGGAATACCCACCATGCTTGAGGAATAGTTACTCAGAGTCAAAACAGGAAGCCTATTAAGGAATGAGAAACCTCTCTCCCAAAAGAACCTGAAACTTGAATGTTTTTTCTTAGAGTAAAAAAATCATCTCTGCGTGAATTGTTTATTTGTATACACATAGCATGTTTCATGACAGGTTAGATGAAAATGGAAAATGTGAATTCTGAGAGAACGCCAGATATGTTTGTTAAACACTAAAGTCATTTCTATGATAATGAATGCATGCTTACTGAGCTGTGAAAATTTTGAGTTAAGATGAATTACCAAGTACCTTGGTGCATTTAACAATGCTTAGATATTATCAGGGCTGGGAAGTTAAATTTAATGCTGTACATTGAACAACCAGCCAAACACCCAAAGAATGTGGAACGAAAGCTAAGGGAGCCACACATCTTTAGAAAAATCCCCAAACTTGACCAACAACATGTGCTTGCTTGATTCCTCAAGTTTCAGCAGGCTGAGAGCCAAATTTTCTGAATTCATTTCATACCTGCGATGGCTTCCAAAACTAATAGTTCCTGCTTTTGTTTGGTGCACAGTAGTCATGGATGATATTATGACAAGAATAATAAGATGGGGTGAAAGCCAGAAATGGACAGGGCAGCTGTTGGAAGTCTGAAGTGGAGTTCAACTGACTTCATAGGTAGAGAAGGCAAATCAAAGAGGTTTGTGAGGTTCTGGTCAGTGTACAGCTTGGTCCTGGGTGCTGTGAGGGGGCCCAAAGAAACGTAACTGATCTGTGTTTGTCCCCAAGGAGCCTGCAATATAGACACTTTAAAAATTAGGAAGATTCACTATGCAATCAGACACCTAGTTCAAGTCTCACCTCCATCACATCATATATTTGCTATATGACCTTGAGCATGTTACTTAGCCTCTTTGAACCTAACCTCAGTGTCCTCATATCTAGTATGGAGCTAGTACTTCTTACCTCAGAGGGTTATTGTAAGAGTTCCATGAGATAAAGCAGGCAAAGAGCTTAGTTTGCCTGGTACAAAATCCCCACATATTACAGGCTGGCTGGTATCTTTGTGGCATAATGACAACTGGCATTATGCAAAAGACTGAATGAATTAAAGATGATACCTATACAATGGCCTTATTATCCAGGCAGTAGAGATAAATCACATGTGGCCCAAATGGGACGCTGGATTGTATTGTGAAGGCACTCCTAATGGAGACTCTGTTTGTAGGTACAAAGCAGACTATGGACTGATGTGGTTTTGTATTTTTGGAGCCTAGCACTGTGTCTGCCCCTAAGTAAAGTGTGTTAACAGATGGTACCACTGGGAATTTAGGCTAGAACTGATTAGGAATCATGTCACCAGAGCCCCCAAACTTCTGAGTCCTAGGAGTTTGTAGCTGAGAACGATTAAAGGTCATGCTGTCTAAAGGTCTTATTTTATGGAAGAAGACATCTGCTCCACTCTGCTCATGCTCCAACACTCAGAGCAGCGTTTGCTGGTAGGAGCAGCAGCCTGAGGAGTGGTTGGCTATGTTGCTCATCTTTTAGAACAGTTCTTCCTCTGCCTGAACCTGCCATCCCTACTGCTATCACCCAACATTCCCCTTGCCACTGCTCAGTCAGTGCAGCCCCAGTTCCCACTGAGGGCAGAGTGGAGGAAATGGGAGAGGGTGGGCCCCTTGCAAGTGTCGAGCTGTTCCCCCAGGATAGTATGGCTGCCCCATCTAACCTGAGATGGTTTTGGTAAAATTCTGGCTAGAGGTAGAAGAGTAAACCAAGATAATTTTCCTAGGATGCTACTGATAATACTGAGGCAAATACAGATAGCAAAGTGAAACTCCTTTCTGAGGGTGGCGGAAAGAGATCAAGCTGGCATTTCTCTTGGGACTGAGAAGCACACGAAACTAGTCATCTTATTTGTGTCTGTGCCTCTCTAACCACTCTGTGCTTTCTAGAAAATAATTATATTAGAAAATTTCATTAATTTTATGTCTTTGGGAAATTCACTGACACTAATTGGCTTTGAGAGCATGGTGATTGCAGAGCCTGTGGGTAAAATGAAAACAACTTTTGTCAATGTGATGAAATGTAATTGAATGATGACTCCAATTTTTAATAACCCTCAGAACATTAGCACTCTGGGAGTAGAGCTATTTCTATTGATTACAAGATAGCACATTATCTGAGTATGCATGAAGTGCATGGTGATGGCCAATGGAGGCCATTACATTTGCCTAGAAATAATAACAATAACAGTTTATAATCTGCTGAGAGTTAAATACTATTCTAAAATTTTTGTGTATTAATTCATTGAAACTTTACAACCCTTTGAGGTAGGTGCTACTGTAAATCTCCATTTTGTAAATGTGGAAACCAAGGCATAGAGAAATTTAAAAATTTACTTACCTTCTTATAGCTAGTACACTTTAAAGCCAGTAAGAGAAATATTGCCAACAGCCCCTGCAATGATCATACATTGGACATGTTGGTTTCCTACTCACTTTCTTAACCACTTGGGTTTTCATTTGGCTTTTGTCCTTTTCCATATACATCCCATGTGTTAGGTTGAACCATATGAAATGACTATTTTTACAAGTAAAAAATCATTGGCTATTAGCAGTTTCCAATGGTTCAACATAATATTCCATGGTCCAGGAGTCATTCCTAGTTAATTAAGTTAATGAAGATCAGAAATACATTCCATTTTCCTGATCATGGTCACCTAGCCAGGAAAAAGGCATGTGACCAATGTAATCCAATCAGAATAAATCTCAGGACTCTTACCTGAAATGTTAGGATGGAAGTTGTCATGTACACATATAAAGTCCAGAACCCCTGTAGCTGTACTGATAATAGCTTAAAAATGAAAACTATCCATGAAGTTATCATACCTATCCATAGCCAAGAGAACCACAAAGTATAGAGCCAGGACCTTGTACAAGCCACACCTGATCATTGATCTCCCTACTTTTTCACTTAGATGAGCCAATCAATCTCCTTTTTAATTTAAGGCAACTCAGCTGACAACTGATTTGAGTTCTTATTCCCAAATACAGTTCAGTCATTCTTAAGTGGAGAGAGACAAACGAGGATTACTACTTTGCAACTAAAACAAGTGGCAGAGAAGCTATTGGGTTGTCGGAAAAGTCATGACGTATTCTGTCTGTTTTTCAAAGGTCATTTATTTATATAAAGAACAAAGATCAATCAATTATATATTGGCCATTTTGTTCGATAACCTTTTGCCATCTTTCAGTGAGCTTCATAATTCCTCGTTCACAGAAGGATCTGTCTTTATTTGTGAAAACCTGAACAAGGTGCTGATTTACAGCTTCATCTGAATTGAACGTTATACCACACAAGGAGTTTTGAAGAGAGCAAAACAAATGGAAGTCTGATGGCACAAGTCAGGCGAGTATGGTGGGTGTGGCAACACATCCCATCCTAGCTCCAAAAATCAAACTTGTGTGTGGTCTTACACTGTCACGATGGAACACAACCCCTTTACAATTAAAAAGCTCTGGAAGTTTCTGGATGATGGATTCATTCAAACTGTCCAACTGCCGACAGTACACATTCAAATTGATTGTTTGGCTCCTTGGTAGGAGCTCGAAAAACATGACACCTTTAAAATCCCACCATGCTGAGAGCATAACCTTCCTTTGATGAATGTCTGCTTTTGATGTAATTTGAGGTGAATCATCACGTCGGGACCAAGACTGTTTCCATACCACATTGTTGTAAACAATCCACTTCTCATCACCAGTTATCAGTCGCTTCAAAAATGGATCATTTTCCTCATGTTTAATGAGCATATTGCAGATGTTTATATGCACCCTCAAATGAACTTCTTTGAGTTCATGCGGAACCTAAATATCGAGCTTGCTTTTGTATCCCAGCTTCTTCAGGTGGTTGTGAATGCTTGAATGATGGATGTTCAATGTTTCTGCAATCTCTTGTGTCATGTAACGTGGGCTTGACTCGATCAATGTCTTTATTTTGTCGTCATCAACCTCGGTGGGCCTCCCTGATTGAGGAGCATAATTGAGATCAAAATCACCAGTGCAGAATTTCGTGAACCATCGTTGGCACTGACGTTCTTGTAGAGCATTGCCACTGTAAACTTGATGCAACTTTTCACAAGCTTGACGTGCGTTCTTCCCTTTATGGAAGTAAAACAGTAAAATATGGCAAAAATGCACAGTTTGGTCTTCCATCTTCAACTTGTTATAAAATCTCCAAAATTAACCAAGAAAATCGCTCAATTTTTCTTTTAGAATGAAGCTAGAACTGTCAGCTGTCAAATGACATAGCAATAACATAGATGTGAATGACTAGTACTTCCAAAAATGAACTAGTGCCATCTGTTGCAAACATGCGTCATGACTTTTCCGACAACCCCATAGAAATGACCGTGACCCTTTATATCTGAGTCCCTCTGGCTCTTCAGCTCATAAGCCACATAATGCTGAGACAAGCCTGTGTTCATTACACAACTTGCTTTCTCTGATTACCTGCAATCCTTTGAGCTCCATCTTTGCCATCTCTACAGGAACAACTGCGTGACAAAGACACACAGTGAAATGAAGTGTGCTTTTCTATAAGCATTAAGTTACTCCTAAAGTGAGATAGAAGAGGTTTAGTCAGAAGAGCCTCCTATTGTTCCTCATGTTATGGGAAACAGTGGACAGGGTGAAGTTTTACATCTAGTAAAGGGTTATTTAGGAAAAGCAGGAAGTGGGGAGTAGAAGGCAGTGTTCTGACCTTTTGTTATAAGTTTACTTTGAAATTTATAGTAAGTTATTTGCATGTAATATTTTTCCATCTGGAATTAGCAGCCACTGTATTTTCCTCCACTTCATGGGGATGTGATGAGGCTTAAGTAAGGATGACACCAGTGCTCTGGTTGCCCCATAAAAGGTAGACACTGTTGGTTGCCTACCCAATATCCCTCCCATCCTTTCCATTTCTTCCTAACAGAATCCTAACTTTGGGCAGAAATCCATGAGTAAGAATGTTTCATGGTACACTGTGCAGCTTGGGTAAGGTCTTTATATGAGCTAAAGGAAGCCAAAGCCAATTTTGAAGACGAAAATGATTGTCCTAATCGCTTAAGGGCATTGTTTCTGGTAATTGATGACTGCTCTCTCTAGGAATAGAGAGACTGTGTATTTCAGTGGTAATATGAGTAATGTTCTTTGATCATGAGTGATTTAATTATAGGCTCAAAAAGCTTAGCATCTGAAGGAGAGCCTTTCAGTGTTATTCCACTGAAAGGGTGTTAGAAACCACATGCCATTCAAACTGGAACTTGGTCCCAGGGATATTTTCATTTCTGGTCATGGGTGGGGATGGGAAGTTAAGAAAAAAATCTCCTGGAATTTATTGACCTACATTCATTTACAAAAGGTTAGGGTCCCACAGGCTGAGGGTTTAAGCTGAGGAACAAAAAGGCTGAGCCTGTTGAGATGCTGCTTTGTATTCTCACTTCCCAATAGGCTACCCCACAGTACCCAAGATGCTTTTATTTCTTGTGAGGTAGGCAGCACCAATACTTAATTTCAGGTTACTAAACACATGACTTTCTTATCAGTTTACTCATTAGAACATCTGCTCCTAGGGCTGCTGTGAGGCTGGGAACATTGTCACCAGTTGTAGAGGGAGCATATGCAAGATCTGGGAGTGAATGAAGTAAGACCAGAGCAAGGTACAAACACTGGCCATGGCACCTAGTAGCCAAGGCAGTTGGCACTAGAAAATGTTCTAGATCCCTTAAATTGCATATAAAAGAGTGAGGCCCTGGTCTTTCTGGTGAGGTGGAATGGCCTGGGTGAGTAGGGAAGGACAGAGAGTACATAATGTTCAGCATCCTCCTTGGGGAACGCAGGCCCCCTCATGTAGCACACATGCACGCTTTTGTAAGCAGTCAGGTAGAAATCAACTTCAATGCAAGCCTTTCAAAGTAAAGAAGAAATTCAGCTTGCTGTCTGAGAAGATGTGAGGAATGGAGCCTGGGCAGCCCTGTCCAATTGGCCTTGGCGCTAGTGGGGAGCAGTTGTAAGTCTTATTTTGAAATTTTGAAAGCACTGTCTGACTTTCATCATCTTTTGAAATAACTCCAGATTCAGGAAAATAGCCATGGCAAGCACTGATTTTATGTCCTGAAGAACTAGGAAAATGGGAAAATTAAATGAAAACTGCAGTTTTATTGTGTGAAAGTCAGGCCAATTATAGCCATGTGTGTGAACTGCTCATCATTTACTCCTCATGACTGGGCTACACAATGAAGGCAACTCACCTATTGCACTTGATAAAGTGAGACTAACCACGTGTTAGTTGATTCCAGTAGAAAGGCTGTTATCTATGTGCTCAATGTGTGCTACTTGTATGTCAGGAACATTTGGTCTGTGATGTAAATACTTTCAAGAGAGCATTGTTGGGGTGCCTGGTTAGCTCAGTTGGTTAGAATGTCGTGATGATAACACCAAGGTTACCACTGTGAGCTGCGCCCTCCTTAAAAGAGCCAACTATGCTATTGTAGCATGAAAGCAATGTGTGACCAATGACCATGGCTGTTCCCCAATAACATTTTTTTTTAAAGAGAGAGAGAGAGCATTACTGGGGAGACTTTAGTGCTTTACTTATCAGAATGGGCTAAATTTCCCGACAGCAGAGCATTTGGCCCATCATTGTGTCTGGATCAGGCACCAGAAGTAGGCTCTGCAGTAAGCAGGGACTCTCTCAGCCTGTGAAAAGATTGAAATGACCAACTTCCCAACCCAGAGTCACTGGGAAACCATCACAATGTTACCATCATACCAATGACATGACAACAGGCTTTTCATTAGGGCTTACTCCGGTGCCTAATATGGTGCAAAAGATTATACATTGTCCTATTTAATTCTCAAAATTACCTTATAAGGTAAATTATTATTCCTAGTTTGCAGATAAAGAAAGGGAGGCTCAGCATCACACAATTGATAAGAGGCAGAGCCAGAGGCAAAGGCAGGTGTGTGTGACCCCACAGGAAGCACCAGGCTGGGTGAGATGTCTGAAGGACACCCTGAACTTTTGAAGCCACTCTGATGGTAAGTCCAATCTGAACACCACACTGGATTCTTTGCCAGACATGACATTTAGTACCCCTATGTGGGTCTGATGGGAGGGAGCCTCCTAAAATTCACATACATGGCAAAGGAGGCCTCACAGCTGAATTCTAGCAAAGCCCCCAAGTACCCATTTAAGTTTCCAAATGTTTACTTCTTGCCTCAGAGCATTTTGGAGGGGTAACCACCTTTCCTGCTGGCTTATACAGACATCAGCCTGCAGCATGAGGCTTCTCAACGAGGGTTGCGTGTCTTTGAGCCATCTCCAGCTCAGGCTTGGAACCTCCCTATAGGAACTGTGCTTCCCAGCCAGTGGTCAGTCACCCTGCCAAACAAAGTGGCTCATGTAGGCTCAGAGAGTTGCCAATAAGATAAGGAATCGCTATCAGATTTCACCCTTGAAAGTTCTTCCTCCCTTTTCTCACTCTAGGATTGATTCCTCTTGAGTTTCAAGATAGGAGAAGGTGAGGGTCAGAAGGAAATTTATAGGGCTACTTCCCAAGGCAATTTCCAATGTTTAGCCATAAATATTTTCAGGAGGAATGAAAGCAGTTACTTTATCACTACCAGCCAGCACACAAATGGGCCCTGGGAGGGAGCAGAGCTGCCAGCAAGGGAGTGTGGGAAGGAACCTAACACTTCTCTTTCCTGTTTGCCCCCAGGGAGCCAGGGAGGCGGCCCAGTTGAAAGTGTGGAGCACAATCGACTCCCTCCCAGTTTGTACTTAATCTCTTTAGACTAGTATGTTCTTTCATTGCCAGGCCTGAATCCATGACAATAGTTTCCATTTTCTCCCCATCTCCCAAGCAGTGAGCAACAAAGGAAAGACAACCTAAGAGCCCATGAAATGATTTTACTGAAATCCGGTTCTCCAGAGAAAGATTGAGGAAGAGATTTAAGCAACCTTATTACAAAATAAAAATGTATCCTCCGGCTCCATGACAGGAAATGGGAGAGAGACAAGCTCATAAAATTAAAAAAAAAAAGCACTGAAAAAAAAAAAGAGTCTGCAGAAAGACTGGAACAATACAGAGATGTTAAATAATTATGCATTAAAGCAGCAAAAAAAAGCATGAGACTCAAAAGGATCTTTTTTTTTTTAAGTCTACACATAATGTTGCTTTAAGGGGGAGCTTCTTTGGGACATTATGCATTATATTTCAAACTTTCTAATCAAAAAGATTCATCAAGCTGTGTATAAAAACCAAGAGGAGAATTCCTATTCTTGAACAGTATACCTTATGAGAGTGCTTCAGGTGTTCTACCGTTGACTGTGTTAAGAGAGCATTTGGCAATGCTACCAGAAAATTTTCAGGTGCTTCATCGTGTTGTCATAACACTTGTTGTGTTATACCATAATTTAGTGGCATCTAAATAAACCTGCTCATTAACGAAGCTGATTAAAAAACAGACACAACATATCACCATAACACGGCTACATTTCCTCTACTGCCTCACCCCTCCCACCCCAGGTTTGGCTGAATATTCTGCTGATAAATGAAGTCAGCCGGAAGTGTGCTCTGCTGAGCTCTTTTTTAGAGATCTCCCTCCTTCCTTCCTTTCTCCCTGATTCCTTCCCTCCCTTCTTCCCTCCCTTCTTCCCTCTCACCGTCCCTCCTTTCTCCATTCCTTCCTTGCTTTCTTTCTTTTTTTCTGATTTACTTGGCTTAGACATTGGTATTTGATGGCTAATCTCTCACTAGATCCTCCAGGCATTTCAGAACCCATGAATTTAGTGAATTTTTCACAGGAAAACTGCCTCCTGTATTGTATAATAACATACAGCTTCTTGGGGAGTCCACTCTAAAGTGGGCTGGGATGGGTAGAAATACTTGGAATATGTAGGTGCAGCAAAGCAAGGCTTTCCTCAGAAGGGCTTGTTTACTTTCCAGTCATAAATCACGTTTCTCCTATTGGGCTTCGTTTCCTTCTTCTGCTCCAGGAGTACTGCTAAGTGCTTTTCCTCCCGTGAGGAGCGAGGGATGGGGTGGATTGGGGACAGAGGCCTTTCCCTCTGTCCCTATGTGTGTCCACCTGCTGGAAATGGAACTTGTGACTCTGCTAGTATCAGTGTTGCCCATGAGTGGTGGTCCTGGGGCAGACAGCGTACAAAGGCCTGACCCCCTCGATGTGTTGGTTGGGGAAGGGGGAGGGGGGATAAATGGGGGTAGGGAAAAGGGCAGGGAGGTTGGTGGGGTGGAAGCAGGTCAGCAAGGTGAATGGCATGGAGAAAGGGTGATAGGTCTCATTTACATAAAGTCTTATCTCCTAGTCCTAACCTCTTGGGGGTAGGGTCCCCAATTCAAGCTTCCCCGGTTCATGCCTGCAGATGTGGCAGCTAACCAGTGACATCCACATTATTTAGATGCAGAATCCAACACGTGGCTTGTGAATTCCCCAAATCTCAAAGCACACTATAGAGTAGTCACAGCATCTGAGCAATACTTGATGACCTGAATGGCCGGATTTCTCTCCTAAGAAGCTTTTAAGCTTTTAGGAGGAATAAGGCTGCATAAAATTGAAGTAGTAAGCAGTATTATTCCTCCAGGCATGTTTGAGTCAGAAAGAGCCTGAATTTTAAAAATAAAAACTGCTGCCTTGCTTAATATATTCACTCTTCTAACAAGCCACCAAGCAGCTATTGGACTCTCCCAAGCCGATGAACATATATCTTGCTGAGACACATGCATCCCAAGTCAGGATATTATCTGAGAAACTTGAGCCCTCAGCTTGTGCAGAAGCCACCATCACTGCATAATTCCTTCCAGAAGAATCGGAACCCAGGCACAAGGCAGCAGTGCCGAGTCCCCAAAGGACACATTGCCATTTATTTTCAGTGTGATTATTTTCCATGACACATTGTGCAAGGGGCGATTTGGAATGCTATCTCACTTTCTTTTCATGTCCCTTCATTTACTGCACCCTGAGAGACCGTCAAAATCTCCAGGCCACACTAGGCAATAAAAACTCAGCAAGTTTGAAAGATACAGCGTAAAGCTTCCCAGATGGCCAGGAAGTTCTGCTGACGGGACTAAAATTCAGGAGCTTCATCTAGGATCCCAGGCAGGTGTGTTTATTTAGCGAAGGGGGAGCTGGGAATGTTTCCTTTGAGGATGGCTTCCCTTCTTCCTGTGCACTAAGAGCTGGTGGCTTTTCCCCCTGGACTGCTTTGATCCCTGACTTTGCCACTTCTGGATCTCAGACCAGTTTCTGGGGGGCTTTGTGTGGATTCTGAAGGTTACTTCCCTCAAGACCTTCTGTACTGTGAAGGGCAAGGGTGAGTGAGTCCTTTCAGCAGGGGTAAAGGGCAGTTGATGAACGGTGATCTAAGATCAGAATCTTTTCCCACTGAGGGCTTTTTGTGGACTGTCCCTGAGTGCATAATGACCGAAAACCACCACATGTTAGTTCCTGATCTGTAAGCTCAAGGCACTCTCTAAATGTATTTGTGGCAAAATATGTTTCCCCACCAAAATAAACTCATGGACACACTCTCAGATGAAGTGGCCCACTTTGCATGTCACTGAGAATACTCACCAATTTCTATGAATTTCTGAACTCTGAGTCTAGGTCACTTTGGTGCATTTTGGAAAAATGCCACAGTTGTATCAAAATTAGTGCTTCTCAAAACTTCCCAGCATCAGAATCACCTGGAGGGCTTGTTAAAAATGTCCCCAGAGTTTCTTATTAATTAGGCCTTGGGTGGGGCCCAAGAATTTGCATTCATAAGTAGATCCTAGGTGTAATGTGTTGAATAGTGTCCCCCAAAATTCATGTCCTTCCCAGGGCCTCAGAATGGGATCTTATTTGGAAATAGGGTCATTGCAGATGCAATTAGTTAAAATGAGGTTATACTGGAGTAGCATGGACCATTAACCCAATTTGACTGGTGTCTTTATAAGAAAAGAAGAGACCTCTAGAGACACAGGGGAGAAGGCCATGTGACAATAGACATGACTGGGGTGACACATGTACAAGACAAGGACCTCCAGTGACTGGTAGCAACACCACAAGCTAAGAGAAAGGCACATGGATCAGGTTTTTCCCTAATGGCTTCAGAGGAGCATGGTCCTGTCTATCTCTCAGGGTTGGACTTCTAGTTTCCAGAACTGTGAGAGAATAAATTTCTGTTGTTTGTGACATTTCATTTTGGCCACCCTAGGAAACTAATATGCCCGAGATTCTGATGTTGCTGGCCTTGGAATCACACTTTGACAACCGCTGATCAAATTAATCAGATCATCTCCCGCTTTCAACTCCTATTTTTCCTTACCACCTCCTTGATAAACTTTCTTTCCAGAATAATTTCTACTTGCTTCTGCCAGTGCCTGCTGAATTCCCTAAGAAAAGTTTTCACCAGCTCCTGGTTCTTGAATATGTTCCTGTTTTTTGTTCCTGATCTTTTTACCCCCATATAATCCATGGGGCTCTCTTCAGCTATATTATGGTCAAATCGTATCTCTGACACCCCACCCCCCAACCTGGTAGAGAATTGTGACTCATGTGGTTGGGTTTTCATATACTCTAATAAGAGAGAGATGCAGGTAGCAGGAAGCTGTTGCAAGAGACATCAGGGAACTGGAGAGGTGGGGTGGGAGTGAGGGGATTTTGGCCTCAGGAAGACAAGCATTAAGAGGGATTTATCTACCTTCAAATATATGAAGTGTTACCATGTGTACAATGCAGACAGCCTGCTCTCCACCCCTCTGAGAAGGGGCCAAAGGAAAGCAGGTTTAGGAAGGAGACCTTCCAGTGGACAGAAAGAATTTTCTGAGGTTGAAGGTTTTAAGTCACTGGAATGTCAAGGGAGAAGTTTAAGTGAAGAGCAGACACCTCTTCATTAAATTTGTTTTAAGTTGGGCCCTTCCTGGAGCCAGGAGAATGAGCCAGAAAGACTTTGGAGGCTCTCTCTGCTCTTTGATTCTACAATCCTACAACAGAAGAAAAATGATCAGTTGGGAAAAAATTAACTCAAAGGGAAGAAACAGCTTTCTGCTGGTATGCTTTTTTTATCCTACATAGGCAATCTGCCCATATTTCTTCTCTTCTTCTTAATTTCAGCTTTATTGAGGTATAATTGACATATAAAATTGTAAGATATTTAAAGTGTACATTGTTGTGAGAGATATATATATATGTATATATATACATTCATATATATATATATATATATATATATATATATATATACATATATATATATATATATATATATATATATATATATATATATATATCCCTCCCCCATGTAGTTAATGAACATATCCATCACTTCACATGTCTATCTATTTTTTTCCCTTGGTGAGAACATTTACGTTCCACTCTCTTCGTATTTCTCATTTTGTACTTTTTTATTTAATACCTGGATGAGGACATCCTCTTGTGCTATGTTAAGGAGTTAGATTAGTTAGGAGGTTTGTTTTTTTAATTCCTCCAGTATTATCTAGTCGTGTCAAGTTTAATTTGTCCACTGCATGATGACAAAGGCAGGGTATATTCATTTTTCTATTGCCGTGTAACACATGACCGTAAATGAAGTGGCTTAGAACAACACCTATTTGTTATTCTGTGGGTTAGGAACCTGGGAATAGCTTAACTGGGTCCTGTCCTTAGGGTATTGCAAGACCACAATCAAGGCGTTGGTGGGCTGCATTTTTTTCTGGATCTCAGGGCCTTCTTCCAAGCTCACAGGGATGTCAGCTGAATTCAGTTCCTTGTAGATGTAGGTCTGAAAGCCCCACTTTCTTGTTGGTTGTCAGTTGGGGGCTGCTCTGCAGTTTTTTTGCATGTGGCCCCTTTTCAGTCTGTCTCACGGTAACGGCAGCTTCCTTCTCCAAGGCCAGCAGGAGACCCTCTCTCTGTAACATAATCACAATGGTGACATCCATCACCTTTGCCATTCTCTACTGGATAGGAGCCAGTAATGGGTTCCACTTGCACTCAGCGGGAGGGGATTATGTGAGGGCATAGTCTTTGGAGGCCATCTTAGAATTCTGCCTACTACACGGAGGTTGAGAAGGGGCTCTCCTTCTCTTGCTCTTCCTCAAGGCCCCACTGCCAAGGGGCGCTGGAAGCCAAAGGCTTATACTTCATTTTGGATTTATCTGATTAAATAAATATACAAATGGAATTCCAAATAGAATGCAGAAAGTGTGAAGGATCCCACTTTGACATACCAGCTGTGCTCGAAAGCTCAATCAGGCAGTAAATAGTTAGAATTTAAATTCTTGAATCAAGAAAATATTAAAATTAGTGGTTTTCTACAATTTATTTTTGGCAGTATAGTATAGAGGGTAAACTTTGTAGCCGGACTACCTGGGTTCAAATCCTGACTCTGATACCAACTAACTGTGTCATCTGAGGCAAGTCATTCAGCCTCTCTGTGCCCAGTTTTCCTCATTTATAAAATGGTGGTAATAATAGTACTTACTTCATGGAATGCTGGTAAGAGTGAAATGAATTAATACGTGTGAAGTGTTCAGAAGAATACCTGGCACATCATAAACCCTGTGTGTTAGCTATTATTTGCGTTAGGATGCCACCCATGCCGTTCACCTGCATGACACTGCATGGGCATTCGTAGGACTCTGAACGTTTCTTGGCTTGTCACTCTGGCTCTGCTCCTTCCTCTTCCACTCAGACTGCAAGAAAAGGTGATATTATCATAGGGCTAAGTTTGAATCAGGACTGATTTCTCAAAATTAAATTACTTATAAATATCACTTTCATAACTAGTAATAATAATCATGATAGCTGAAATATATTGAGCACTTCCTGTATGCCAGAAACCACTACGAAGCACAGCAACAGGAGGTAGCTACTATTATCCCCTTTTACAGAGAAGGATCCTGAGGCTTAGAAGTTATTTGCTCAACCCAGCTGATCAGTGGCAAAGCCACTCAAGCTGCTGGACTCCAGAACCCTCAACTTGAACATGTCTTCTGTCCCCTTTTCCCATTTTATTTCTGGCAACTCAGCTCTCAACTGATGTGTTGTAACGTTACAGTCAAGCAATACTAACATACCATATTTTGCCATGTATAATGCGCACTCTTTAGCCCAAATTTGTGAGGGAAAAATGAGGATGTGCATTACACATGGGTAGTACTAATTCCGTATCTACATAAATGTTTTTAATTCCTTTATTTATGCTTATGAGTTAAAAGTGTAACTCTAGAAATCAATAACAATATTCGTATGCAAAATAATATTTTGGAATGCAATAATTGGCTTAGTTGAACTCACGACAAACTTGCAACAACTATGAGTTCTTGGCCTTGTGTTACGTGTAAATATCATAAATTTGTTACCGGTACATAAAATTTCTTGTATCACAATATGTTTAAAAAAATAAATGCTAAAATTCATTTATAATACAAAAAACAAGTACCTAAATGTAAACAAATAAAACTTTGAATTAAAAAATTAAAATGAAAGATTTATTTTCCCTGAAAGTGTGGGCCAAAAACATGGGTGTGCACTATGCATGGGAGTGCATTGTACATGGCAAAATACGGTAAGTGACCCAAAAGGAGAAAGAAACTGTTCTTGTTTGTCTGTTTAGCTAGGTGGGCATTGTAAATAGAGAAAGAGGGAGACAACTCAAAAGACATACCTAACAGATAAGCACCTGCTGTGGATCAGGCATGTGCAATGTTCTTTTCTCACCACTCTCACTGAATCCTGAAAAAACCACTGCAAGGGGCTATTATTATCTTCTTTTAGCAGATAAAGAAATTGGAACTCAGAAATTGCCAGTGAGAAGTTGAATCAAGAGTCAAACTCAAAGTCTTTCAGGCCCCAACGCCGGCACTGTTCCCACTGCACAATGTTGGCTGAGTGGTGAGCAATGGCAGAGAGGAAAAGGAACTGACATGGCTCATGGTACCCTCTGGGTGGAGAGGGAGAAGGCTCAGCAGGCAGCAGGGTGCCCTGCCAGCCTTGACTAGCTTGGTTGAATTTCTGACAGATTTAAAGGGCTTTGCTGAGTCCTAATTCTACGGGGTACCACCACTTTACCACAGGGCAAGTCACTCAAATGCCTTCAGTATCAGTTCCTCATTTTATAAAATAAAATTTACTTTGTCTGCAAGACAAAATGAGATCATTTCTGAAAGCCCTAATGCTAAAACACTTTACTCTTATCATGGAAACAGATACTCCAAGTGTGAAGGTAGAGAGTGGGAGAGAGAGATGAAAAAAGGAGACAGGCCGCAGGCAGAGAAGGAGAGGCAGCTTTGATGAAGAACAGGCAACATCTGTGAGATGTTGTTATGACCCTTGGATAAGACAACAGCTCTATCCGGGAGCCTCAGGTGTCACCCAGGATGCTATTTCCACTTTTTCTCAGTTTGCTTTGAGAAATTAGACAAATATATAAGTAAACAGCAAACTCCCTGATAAACAGAAGCATGCGAAACATATGGTGCACAGCCCAGTGATGGGCACTGGGTGGGAACTCAAGAAAAGGCTTCTTGACATCATTCGTTTCAAAGGGCAGACGCTGACAAAATGGATTTGGAGTCACATACGCTTGGTTCAATTCTCAGCGCAATAACCGAGCTGTTAAACTGAGTAAAATCTCCCTGAGTCTGTTGTCTCATTTCTAAGATGGAGATAGTAAGACCAGCCTTGCCAGGTGTTTGAAAAGATGAAATTAAGGTACTGATTCAGTTAGCACAGTGCGTGGCTCATAGAAAGTGCTTGTTTATGGGACTTGCTGCTGCTGTTTCTACTACTCCTGCTATACCATAACTATTAAAATAAGGATAAAACTTGGAAAAATGTGGTCACTTTGGTATAAGTACTGTTTAGAGAAGTTCCGATTTGAGTCCCACCCTTGGATTCCAACATGTGGGAGACCGAGGAGTGGTGGGACCAGGCAGGAAGGGGCATGTCCCAGGTGTTGTGTCCACATGTTAGGTCTGGCATGGGAAACAGGGTTGTTGAAAAGACAATTCTTAGTTTCAGGAATAATTGGGTGATGACATTAGAAGAGAATTGATGAGCCATCTTTCGGGTGCAGTGGAGGTGACAATACCTGTATAGGAGTAGGGTGGAGACAGAAGGGGACTTTCCTATACTCATGTCAACAAGCCTAGGAAAGTTGCTGACAGTGTCACTTAGTGGTCAAGGGCACAGACTCATAGGTTTGGTGCCTGTGTCCTCAGACAATTCAGTAAGCTGCTCTTTGCCTCCACTTTCTCACCTATAACATGGAGAGGGAGAGTTGTAATAGTGCCAACCATACAGGCTTCTGTAGTGACTAAATGAGACAGCACGCATCTGAGAGCTTTAGCAGTGCTAGGTACATAGTAAGCCTCAAAAATATTAACTCTCATTATCACTACCCCTATTAGTCAGAGGAAACTGGGATTCATCAAAACCAAAACAATCAAGTGAAAAATGAGAAGGCAGTAACGGTGGGTTTTGCCTTCAGATTTGTGATTCCACCTCATGGGTGTGCCTGCCCCTCCTGTCCTGCTCAGAGTTAAGCATTCCCTTCATGTTCTGTCCCCTGTATGTCTGTCCACATTGTTATTGAAACACATATTGTAGTAGAAGTGTATCCAGAAAAGGGATTTTTAAGGTGCCCACATCTTCCATCTTCTGGCAGTAGGAGGGATTCTGAATGACTTTGGGGGGAATTTAGGGCTAGTTAGGAAGGTCAGTAGTTCTTTGAAGACTGTGATATTACAAGAAGGCCCCATTTGATCAACCAAAGAATCACGGTTTATTAAGTATTTTCCCCAGAGGTGAAAATTATTAGTTTCTGATTCTTGTAGATTCCCAGTGTTCCAAATATGATGTATATAATAGCTGAAAGCTAACTTCAAAAGCCAATTTCAAAAGAAACCATTAGGTGTATCCAGAAAGAAATCAGTTGATTTCATCTGCTTGGAAAAAGCCTTTCAGCACAATGTAGCCTAAAAATGAATGGTCGGCCTTTTATGAAAGGCCAGTTACTGCAGGGGTCAGCAGGAAAAAGCAGAAAGGCAGGTCTGCTAATGATTGGAAATAAGTCTGAGCGAGGCTGTGCCCGTGGCCTGAGCATGTAGCCTTGTGCCTTACACAAGAAGATTACATTCTAGGGAGGAAAATGAAAATTATTATCCCTGGCTTTCAACTGAGTGCAACTCTAAAGGAAAAGCTCACTTCTCCGTGTGTCTCTCCTTTACTGCTCACATAGAACAACACCTCACTGCTGACATTTCTGGGCAGCAAAGGTATGGGGTTTTTTGTTTTTTGTTTTTCCCATACCAAGCAATTCCCAGAGGCATCAGCCGGGTGTCCTGTAATTCAATTCAATTCAATTCTGACACTATCTACCTGGACATTTTTTACCCTGAGATTCAGTGTTAATAGATTCGGGTGCAGCTCAGAAATCAGGATTTTTATAAAGCGCTCTGGTTATTCCTGATAATCATCTAGATTAGGGAGCCAATGGTCTACATTGGAATCTCTGTGTCTCTAAGGAACTAAATAGAGATTAATCCTGTAAAGAGTGAATAGCTAAACATTACCTTGATCTATAGAACTTCTGACCCCCTCAACTCCCCTGGGATGAAGGAGATTAAAATGAAATGAGCCCGTGGTGTGTGCACATTATTCGGCAAGGTGACAATATCTGGAGACTGGAGAAACACCTTTATCTTTTTTTCAGGAGGACACCAGACAATAGAAACACAATTTGCTTACCCGTGAACAGATGAAAAGCCTTGGGGGAAAGGCCTCACATTCTGTGAAATCAAAGTAGTGGGCAGGCAGGATTAACTCGAACGCCTCCAATGTGCAGAATTGGACAGTGAGTGAGGAATCGGTGACATGGCTGGATCATAGGCTCCACCTTAGAGCAGATGGTGTAAGTACTTCCCTCTCTCAGGCTGCTCCATGTGACAAGAGTAGCAAGTTCTCAGAGTTAGAAGCTTTAATCTGCACCCAGATGCTCCCCAGTCTCCCCCTCTCCATCTCTCTGGACCAGGCTGAGTTAAACTCTGAGCTGGTTCCTGGCCCACAGAACACGCTCCTTTGCTTCTCATCTCTGCTGGTGAAAGAGGCTTTATTCCCGATGACCCAAGGTCCTAAGCCCACATCAAGAGCAACAGCTCAGAGAGGCACTGACCAGAGCCTGTGGCTCAAATTGTAAAACAGCATCTTCCAGAGAACTGGGAGGAGCTATGTGGAAACGGGCTGGGAAGGGTTTCAATTGCCTGCTGTTCTGGATGAAGGATTCTGTTGGCTCAGAAGAGGAGCCCCTCGGTTTCAAAGCCATTATTTTTTTTCACAGATAGTGATTTTCCCACAGAATCATCAGTCATGTATCAGGTAGGCGCACACTGACCTCATTTCCCCTCTAGATGGGTGAAGACATTCCCAGGTGTTAAGTGACTACCAGGTGCCAGGCACTGGGTAAAAACTAAACATACTAATTCTGTTCTTTTACCTCAGTGACTCTCTGAAAGAAGACATCATTATCATGATTATCCCCTTTTCTAGATCAGCACACTGAGGTTCAGGGAGGTGAAATGACTTTACCTTCCCGTAGAGAGCAAATGGCAGAGGAATGATTCAGTCCTGGTCTGTCACCTTCAGTAACCATTCCTTTGTCTCCTGTGCCTTGAAGCACAGATAATGGATCAGGGTAAGAAAAATATTTTAGGAGCTATGAAGGTTGCTAACATTCCCAAAGATAAGAGCCTTCTAGTAATATCCAAGTCCAATTCATTTTGCTCTAGTTCAAACTTATGTACCAGTAATTGTAAAATGACAAATGCAGTTATTTTCCAAAATGCTTAGAGATGATGAGTACCTAAACATGAGCATCTACTGGTGGGCCTTGTTTTTAGAAGACATTAGAGAGAAAACTATAAATTTATAAAATCAGTTAGCATGAGATGATTCTTGTCATGAGGAGTTTGGTTTACAGAAGGATTTCCTTCAAATTAGAGTAGGCCTTAGCAGTCCCACCCTTGCCCCACCAGTTGTTAACTTGGTGCCTACTTAAAGCAGTGATTCTAAACCCTGATGCCCGATGCCTGGGTCCTACATTCAGAGCTTGTAATGTAATGGACCTGAGGTGTGGCCTGGGCATTGGGAGTTTCCAAAGCTCCCCACATGGGTTCAAGGTGTAGCCAAGCTGGTGAACGACTGATTTAGACTGGTGGGGGAAGGAGAGGAGTAAGGGAGGAGAGGGCCATAATCTAAAGGATTAGGAAGCACTTGAGGCGTAACTGACTCATCCCAGTTTGCCATAGACTGTCCTGGTTTTAAAACTGAAAGCCCTGTGTCCTTGCAAACCCCTCAGCCCCGGCAAACTGGGTCTGTTGGCCACTCTCATATACCGCAAGTGTTAAGCAAAGACAACAGCTCTCAAATAACAGTTTCTGTCCGTGGGAAATGGACCTGCTTGCAAACCTTCTCTCTATACAACACTTTAAAACCACATGGCTCCTACATGGAAACACACAATCCCATTCTGTTTGAATTCTAGCAAAACAAATGTACATTTCTGCTTTCAGAACCTGCGTTCCCTGTGTTTGCACTTTGGTGCAGGGTCTACCTACTGTCCATAATGATTCAAGCACCAGTCTGGCTCTGTGGATTCACTCCATGGCCCTGTTATATGAGAAAAGACTTGCTGATAAGCCTGTTTTTTTTTTTCTGATTGCCTTTTACTGAGTAATTGCCAACACCTGAAGGTTATCAGGGCTCTTTGAAGTTCCCTATGATTCCGATTCCCATCAATTTACAAGAGATGTGAGATAACTCTGAATTTACCCAAATTAATGTACAACTTTAAAATTTATTCTCCGCCCACCCTCCCATGAACCTCCTAACCGAATTTCATGGAATCTCGTTTGCTTCTTACTTCCCATGGGGTCCGGAATCTGGCCAGGGAGAGAGGGAGGCAGTCATTACTGCTCACTGAGCATGTTTGGCAGCTTTTGCAGGAAACACCAAGGAGACGGGCCTCTGCTCTAACATGTTTCCAGTGTTGAATCAAACTACAGCTTTCTGGTGGGTCCTGCTGGCCTGGTCTGGAGCTGGTCTCCTGAAGGCTCAGATATCGGCAAATGATCTGCAGTCACAGACCAGAATGGCCACCTTCCTTGTCAACATGATATCCTGCGAAAAATTCCACACTTGGAAACACATGACACAGGAGTTCCAGGGGGTTCCTTTGTGATATAACCCAGGTATTGAGGGCTCCCTTTGTGCTAGCCATCATGCTAGGGGCAGCTGTGACACAGCCATTCTTCATCCTCACAATAAACATGAGAGGAAGATATTATTACCCCTGGTTTATAGGTGGGAGAGAAGGCTTGATGAGAAATGAATAAGTTTCACAGCTGGTAAGTGACAGAGATGAGCGATCACAGGGCTATTGCTATGGACTCCAAGAGCATGCATTCTAAAAAGGGCAGAGAAGATGCTGGAAACACAGTACACAAAACAGATGAATTTAGATAGAGAAAGAAATTTAAAATGTCAAGAATGCAGACTAATGGTTATATGCCTGGACATGGATCCAAACTGCCTACTTCCAAATCTTGGCTCCACTTATCTATAAAATGGGTTTAAATAAGTTACTCTAGTTAGAATTGCATTAAGATCAGTGTGCACACTCTCAGTGGTAGTTGTAGTGTTTGCTCTTATTACCTGTATTGCTGTTGTTGCTATTTATTATAATTATTATTACTTTCTTAAGTGTCTTTGGTGAAGACATACCTTGAGCTCCTGGAGAGATCATAATGTCAGGATTAATAGGACCCTGGAAAAAGAAGCCATTTTACACTTCCTGTCAGATCATGGCACATTTGTTTTCCTAACAATTTCTTGAAAAAGGAGAAAAGATCCTCAAAACTCAAACTCTGCTAATTCTCATTAAAGAAGTGTGAAGCCAGGACTGTGCTCAATACTTAACAGTTGATGCTAACTAATTTGCTACTGGAGAATTTTGCAAAGGGGACTTTTCATTGGTCTCCACCCTATTCTTTGGTCCAGCTTCATTTCATAATCAGCAGAGCCACCTTGGATTATGAAGAAACACACTAATCATAAGCTTAAATAGACACCTGTAAGTCATCTAGTTCAATTTTCTCTGTTCCAGGCATCCCTTCTCTAGTCTCTCTCTTGGCATCTGAATACTACCAATATTTGGGGCGCTCACTGCCTAAGATGAAGTCTGTATTATTCTCCAGTACTGTAAGTGTTACAAATTCCTTTCTGGGTAAATCTGAAACCTGCTTCCCTCTAATCACATCTACGAACTGACTGCAGTCCTGCCACCCTAGCAACATCGAGCACTGGCACATCCTCTTCCACAAGAGGGAGATATCTCCTAAACCCATTGTGTATATCGTTGGCAATTTTTTTCTTTTCAAAATTTGTTTCATAGGAGAAAAATGCTCCAATCTTGGAAGACAGGTCTTAGTATTATATGAGAAACAATGCACTTACTGTGTGGACTGTTTTTTTGGACATAAACAACAAGCATTGCTTAACAGTTTTGTGCAAACATGTTCTAATGGGCTTAAGTATGAGATTTGGTGATTTTTAGCCCAAGGCCAGACTGGCCAGGTTTCAGGCTTCCAATTGAATCACTAGCTCATAATCACTTTTATCACCTGGCTTATTGAAGTTGTTTCCTGTAGATGAATCCTTTACCCATTCAGATACCAGGGGAACCTGCTCGTTTTTTGACTATTTACATTTTTCAAGGCGAAATTGTTATTTTCACGCTAATGTCTTTGTCTGAAACCTAGAAATAGAGACGGTGTTCTGTGCAGGAATCTGCAAGGCCGCTGCTTTCTAGGACTAAAATTACTTATGAGAGGAGAATTGCTCTGGTTTTCAAAAAAGGGCCATCCCATATTCACCCTAATAATTACTTTCCTCTTTGTAGTCACTTCCCTTCAATAATGGAGTTGAAAATGCTTTACAAGCATGGTGTAATTAGATCATTTATTATTATTTTTATTAAGTGTGAGTGATGTGCTGTATTATTATCCCTCCTTTATAGAAAGGGAAATGAGGGAAGCCTGGAGCATGGGAAAGGAGGAGTTGGAAGTCTGCACCCAGGACCTCACTCTGCCTACTCTTCAGCGTGCCCATGTCCCTCTACATGCCCATGTCACCCATTCTTTAAAGGACAGACCATGTGACCTCAACCTGACGAAGATTTTCTCTTTCCAACCATTTGTTGCATGCCATGTCACTTCATTGGGTTCAGGTCTTTTTTTCTAGGTAGGTGTTATGGGACATTTTGATTCAAAACAATTTGTTCCAGTTGTTTATGTTTCATTCTCCAAATATGGAATGGAAGTTCCTTAAGCCAAGGGACTATGTAATCTATTTCTTGCAGAGCCCAAATAGCTCTTGCCTAAGGGGTGGCTACATAGTGTTTATTCAACAAAATCGTAACTATCTTCCTAGGATATTAGATGATAGGATAAGCCACAGTAGGGATGTTTGATTATTCAGGCATGGAATGCGTGCCTGGAGAGGAAGAAGCTCAACCAATCAACACAATAGAGTATCCTCCACTTGTAAGGCGTTGTGTTATGTTCTGGAAAATGATGCAAAGAAGGGCAGGATTCTGCCTCTGCCTTCAGGAACTTCCAGTTTCCTTGAAGGGTTAAGGACCCTATTGCAGAGTGGTTGATGGCAGGGTTTACAACATGGACGTGTGGCTTTGAATCTCTGCTCTGTCACTTACGTACGGCCTTCGCAGATTGTTTAATCTCTTTGAGCTCTGGATTTTCCTTTATAAAATACGAATAGTAATAGTGTTATGATGATAAATAAAATAATGTCTACAAAATCATTTGACATAGTGGCTCATACAGAGTTAAGAATCAATAAATAGCCATCGACTAAACATTGTTATTAAATGGCTAGTAATTCTAGGTAAAGTAAAAAGATAGCCCAGCAAGGACATATGTGGGAGTTCAAAGGAGTGACCAGTGAGTCACATGATGAAGGCGGGACCTGCAAATAACCTTTAAAGATAGTAAGACTTTGGTTTTGAGAAGTAGGAAGGATGGTTTAATCTATTGGTTTATAACAGTTAGCATATACATAGCACAAGCACACGCATACACATATGTAAATAAATAATAGGGGAAAAAAACACCACACACTACAAAAGGTGGTTATCTCTGGATATTGGGATTATGTGTGTTTTTATTTCCCTCTTTATGCTTGTAGCACTTAGCTTTTGCCACAGTAATGCTTTTGCCACAGTAATGCTGTGTAACAAATCAACCCCAAACTCAGTACCTTAAGACAACAATCATTTTTTTTCTCAATCACAATCATGTGTCTATGGGCCAGCCAGTCTGAGTTGAGCTTGGCTTGGCTAGGTGTGGCTTCAAAACACAGGTCCACTCTATGTCTTTCATCTTCCTTAGAACCAGTGAGCTAAGCAGGGCATGTTCTCGTGGCAATGGCAAAAGTGCATTGGAGCAAGTGGAGACACACACTATCTCTTCTGGCTTTGGTTTAGAGCTGGCACACTGTTCTGCCCATGTGACCAAGTTTAAGTCAATAGGGGAAGGAAATAGACTTTGTTTCTAATGGCAGGATCTGAAAAGTCATGGCAAAAGGCATGGATACAGAGAATGGTGAAGTCTGGGAACTATAATGCAATCTACCACAACTTAGATGTGTTTCCTCCTTTCCCCCATTGAATGTATATTACCTATGAAATAAGCATCTTATTACTCCTCAGAAAAATGGGTAATAAAACAAGGAGTTGGGAGCAGCAGTGCCTTGCTTAACGCTCCTCTGGCTCAGCTCCAGTCTATTGGTTTTGTGAACTCTCTTTAATTTCATCCTGCCAGTTATGGCTTCCACCAGTGTCCTTCAGAACCACCTGAGAAGAACTTGTCTTCTGATTTGGACAGCCTTGCAAGCCTCATCTTTTCTTATCAAAATTCCCCCCGAGTTGGGAGAGTTCATGTACCTTGGGAGAGTGCCTTGGAATGCTATCTGATTTTCTAAGGAATATAAAACTATGAGCGAGAATGGCAGCCAGTCACTGTATTCTAAGGTGAACACACAACAAGGTTACTAGAAGCCCTTTTGTACTGTTTTGTAAATCTCAAATGAAACAATGAAATGTATACATATCAAGTCTTCTGGCTTCATAATGACAAGCACTAATGGCAGCCAACAGGCCATTATCTCAAGGCACTCAGCAATGATACTGTTTCGTCTAAAAGTCAAGTCAAAAGACATGACTTTTTCCATGTCTCATTACATGGAGAGCAACAAATTATGGTGATGAGAGATGATTATAAACCCCAAAGTTCACCTACACTGCTCTCCTTGCCAGCATACCTATCCATAAAAGACGATATCACTTTTGGAGAATGTACCTGGGATAGAAATCCCTCCTCTTCTCACCCCTAATTTCCTTCTGCCTCCACTAAGGTAAACTTCTGGTTCAAATACTGTGGTTCATTTCCCCTGAGAGGAGCTACTAGACCCTTTCAGGTGTACAATAAATCTTCCACCAGTATATGAATTTTAAACCGCTTAAGGGGCAGACATTTAACCCCATCTGTTGGTGTTTGTATATGTGTGTGTGCATGTACATGTGTGTGACAGAAACATTTTCATGATGCAAATACTTATGGACGTTTTAACCTTCCCCTCTAATCTAAGTAGTGCCTTGGCCGAACTACCTTAACTGCTCTAATCTTTCTTCATAAATCACTCAATGCCTCTTCCTTTTCTACTCTAACCTATCAACCTGTTTCTTGTTTCTCAGATGTCCAGCATAGAGGGCAGAACTGTTTAGAATTGCTCCCAAATGATGTTCTGGGTCCACGTAGTTTAGTCCGTATCAGAAATGGATCCGAAAGCTTTAGAAGCGGAGGACTTTCTCCTGCTACTTTAGATACCAAGTGCCCAGTTAACTCAAAAGAGACAACATCTCCATTTTGAGCAGTCAAGCAACAAAGAAAAGACCCTTGAGGCTCTAGTTTTAACATCTGAGGAACCTGTCTAAGGTGGCTGGAGTGTGAGGGGCTTTGTGCCAATGAGTGGTATAGGAGAGAGCATATGACAAAGGCACCACATTTTTCAGTTTCTCAGGCC
>NW_017731405.1:5296820-5297924 GCF_001890085.2 Hipposideros armiger | reverse complement strand
TTTGCAATAGGTCACCTAAAGAAACTCTTCTGATTCTCTGCTATTAGAAGACATCATTGTGGGGGTTTCAACTTCTTTCTCATGATAGCTGATGCCAATAAAGTGACCTTGGAAAATTATTTAATATTCACATTTTAGTTAAAGCTAAGGGAACGTTCCATAATGCAGAAAATGCAAAAAAAAAAAAACCCAAAAAACAACAACAAAAACACAAAAAGCATCTTGTTCTGATTATTTTAAAAGGAAGCATTTTTTAAAAATAACCAAGTACTGTAGTAATCTGCTAAAGAGGGGCCGCATTTCTGGGCAGGGATTGTGGAATAGACATACCACAGGTACCATTCTACCCAGGCTGGAACTACCAGAGATGGAATAAATACAATGCTGGTAAAATTCAGATTTTATGCAAGGAATTGGCAGGGTTCACAGTATTGTTCAAGGATTAAGTGTTTAGGAATAAAAATAGAGGGGAAAATATGTATTCCCTCCCAGTGTTCCAGACCAGGAGAGTTCCTGGGGGAGCAATAGATATTTGTTTCTGAGGTTCCATCTTTGCCTTGGCAGTGATTTTCCTCACCTGTTTGAGGTTGATTTCAGGTGAGAAAAGTCCTGTGAAAGTTACAGAGCAGCATTTCTGAAAGTGTGCTCTAAGGAATACAAGTTCTGTAGAATTGTCATTAAATGTAATAGAGATTTAATCACACAAACTTGGAAAGACTGATTTAAACAACCTTAAAAGCTTTCCTTGCTTCACGTCATTTCAGAGCCTTGTAAATGCTGAAATGCACTGTGAACCTCCAGGTGGAAGGGGTGTGTGTGAGCTTGGATGGATAAAGTATAGTGCACATACTGCTCCAAAAACTTATCTCACAATAAACCTCCCTTCTGCCCAGAAGATGTCCTGGAAAATCTTCTAGAACTGGTGCTCCCTGAAATATTGTGTGACCCACACTGTTCAGGTGGGAAAAAGCCCAGGATTAGGAATTAGTTTCTCAGGGTTCCAGTTCTGGCTATTTAATTTTGAGCATTTATTTAATCTTCCCAAACCTCAATTTTCTTATCTGCAATAAGAATGAGTTGGTTTTAATGGTTCTAGAACCCTAT
>NW_017731405.1:5288979-5292800 GCF_001890085.2 Hipposideros armiger | reverse complement strand
TTACAGTTAGTAAAGAGAAGCCCTGAAGGGTTAGGTAACTTTCGGAAGATGATAGCTAATAAGTGGCAGAGCCAGGATTTAATGCAGTTCTATGTGGTTCACACTTATAACCATGATGCCATCTGCCTCACACCTTAATGAGTGGTACGTCCCAAGCCTCTAAGGGTACCCATATTGGAAAGGTAATAAAAGTGTGTCTTCCCAAAGGAGGCCTTCAGCTATAAGAGGGATAAGAAAACACCACATCTTATACTACAGTTGCTCCAAATCTTCATTTCAATTTTGAGTTTGTGAACCCATGCCTTTAAGGACAAGACACTAGTAGAGGAGAAATATGTCCTGGGCCCAGTATTTCCATGGTAAGTGAGCTGAGATGCGAGCCTACGAAGAGCTATGCATCACTGCTCCCAGCAAACCATAAATAATAATGGCAACTAATAAAACCCAATTCATGTGCACCAGTGTGATTACTTGAGCATTAGCCTTTCCAGGGAGAGTCCAGCACATTTGCTGTTGTAACTCAAAAGAAATCAGACTCCTGGTATTTCTAGTGGGCAGTTTTGGATAACTGCTTTAAAAAAAAATAAATCTGGAATAATCTTACATACTTTGGTGAGTATGCAATTGACAGATAATTTACTTCCCATTAATCAATATCCTCAATGAAGGAAAAATGTTGGAGTGATTAATATGATGATTTAATGGGGGAGGGGAAGAAAAAATCAATCTGGAAACCTGGTATTTGGATAATTTATGGGCAGTATGGCACAGAAAAGGCTGCGTCAGTTTTCGAGCATGTACGAGTTATGTGCTCAATAAGGAGCTTATAAATAAACATGAAGGCCTAGCAATCTTGAACTTCAGAATTAATCTTATCTGAAGCAGTAAGGGACTCAGTTTCAAAGAAGAATCTATAGGACAGAATGCCCAGCCCAGTAGACAAACTGAGGAAGAGGAAAGCTTTTGGAGAAATTAAAATCTTCTCCTATTAGTTATTTTTATTTTTAAGTTTAAACACAAGAGTACCAAAGTTCTTCACATGTAATCTCTGAAAATTTGAAATAGATTAATTTTTTTAGTGCAAAGGGCTTTAAAATCCATCNCAATACTAAATACCCCCAGATGCCAGGCACAGCCCCCGGTCTTCTCTCTGCCCAGTCATGGTGCTAGTGTGACATCTTCCACCTCATGCCCACTGCCCTTCTGCTGCTATGAGTCCCTTGTGACTTCTCAGAGTGGTTGGTCTCCTGGACTGTGGAGGACACTTGCAGGGCAAAGTATATTCTGTCTCTGCACAGGTGGGATACACCTAATACCCAACAACTTTATTTAGGTATTAGATTTTTCCCCCCTTATTTATCTTCTCTTCCTTGTGCTTTCACATGAATTTAGAATTCTCATGGGAGTGGAGCAACATAAACAGCCCATCTGTTTAACAGAGCAGAAACTCATGCTTGAGTGAATTCCTCCAAAAAACCCAAATCCTCAGCAAACTTTGAAGTCAGCCTCTTTGCCTCGTTTTATTCTTTCCACATCCTTTATGTCCCATGTGGTGCGTGCTCCACAGAGGTGTCACACGCAGGGCTTGCATGGCAGCAGGCTCATGTGGAGAATCTCTGTGGTTCTGTGGCCCAGAGGATCTGGGTGGACAGCCACCTTTCTGATGGTGACGTTCTCGTCGCCTACTCGAACCCTTTCCCACTAACCTATTTTTTCTCCGGCTTCAAAAAGGATTTGAAGTTGCAGTGAGCCCCCTTTCTGGCCTGAAGAGAAAGGAGTCTTCCGATTTCTCTCTCTCCCTGCACACTGCATTAACCAGTGAGTTCAGAATTTGGTTGAGGACTTGTTCCAAGGCAAATCCTTGATTTACAGGCTTTATTTTCCCAAGTTAGAACAAGATGTTTTCTACCTCAAGAGGTTTAAAGGAGCCCTGAGAGGAGCCTCATTTCACAAACATATGTCAGGCTTTGAGGTTTGATAATGACTCATGATTGCAATCACTCCCAACCTGTGACTATCATTGAAATAAAGCCATTCTCTTCCTGCTTTCATCTTGGCATGAATTTGTTGAAGGCTGACCTCCTCTTACTGATGGGACAGCCATAAAGTTAGGATGATTTCTGTGTAGCTCTAAGACATCCAACATGTCCATGTGATTATGAGGACCAAGGACATGCTAAGGCTGGATATTTTATGAGAGTCTGGCTTGTTGGGGATGGTATTCAAAGTGAAGTTGGTATGGGATTGAATAAATAGTCTCCCAAATGTTGTTTCTTTCATTCTTCGAGTTGACTATAGTGTTATTCATATTCCTTCTTTCTTCTGCTAATGACCCATGTCTAAGGATAAGAAATAGAAGTTTGAAAAAGAAAACCAGGTTTGGACCAAAGTACCAACTTTCCTTTCTTTTTACATCTCTCTCATTTAAAGACTTGTTAGGGCCGGCCGAGTGGCGCATTGGTTAAGAGCTGGCTTGGGACACCAGAGGGCCCTAGTTTGGATCCCACATATGAGGGCCAGTGACACTGCCCTCCACAGCTAAGATGCTGAACAACAGCTCAACCGGGAGCTGGGCTGCCCTGAGTCTCTGGTAAAGGCATAGGCTGCAGCCCCTGCTGCAGTGGGTTGCCATGGGCTACTGTGTGTAGCCAGCAGCCAGCATGAGTGGCCAGCAGTCGCAGTGAGCGGCTGTTCAGAAGCCGGCGACTGATCTGCCTCGACCAGGAAGAACGCAATGATGGTGCCAACTTGGGCCAGTGAAGCAACGTCCTCCACAACTAGACTGAAGAACAGAAGGACAGCAACTTGTCTGTTCCCCTTCCCCCAATTCCCCAGCTCTGTTCCCATCCCCCAATTCCCCAATAAAAATCTTTAAAAAAAATTAAAATTAAAAAAATTTTAAAAAGACTTGATAGTCAACTTGTAGCCCCTGACTTGGCTGCCTTTGGTAGAGTGCCATGCTTGTAGTTCACACTGGCAGAGGAGGAGATGGAAAGATGGACATGTGAGAAGAGAAGCAACTGGTCCAGAGAGCTGCTCATTAAGGTTAACTCAGCCAATCCCAGGCTCTTGACCACGATACTATACTACATACCAGTTGTGTGACCTCTGACAAGCACCACATTTTCTTCATTGTTAGTAATGGGAGCAATTATTGTACCTATCTTGTAGGGTTGTGGAAGAATTGAGAGAGTTAATACATGTAAAATACTCAGAACAGCATCAGGTATATAATAAGGGCACCATAATGTTAGGCATTATCATTATTATTGTTATGATGATGATGATCATCAGAGTGGCTCCAGTAAACTGCAAATGGAAGCCTCTGGTCTCCCCAAAGGAGAGGAGGATATTAAATGTGAAGGTGATTCATGGTACCATGAACCACTGGTTTCAGATTTACTGACCAACTGCAGCAGGAAACACATTGCTTAACCTCCTTTTTGCCTTAACCTCGTAGTTGATAAAACAAGTTTAAAGTATTATACTTCTACCCATCTCCTTGGTTTTCTACAAAAATAAAACAAGTTTTGCAAAACACTTTGGCAAGGAGAATGCAAGTTATCATCATTGTGGGGGGTTTTTTTCCAGTCATGAAGGTAATTTTTTCCAGATAATTTTTTCCCTTTCATTAACACAAGTAAAATAAACTATTTTTGTCTTTCTTTTACTGTATTTTTATTTCTTTTTATTTTTTTAAATGGCTTTATGATGTTTGGAAGTGAAACACTTGCTTTTAGGCTTATTGGGTTAAACCAGATCATTCAGTCAACTCACTGCCACAACTTGTGTCCAGAAAGGTATGAACATAAAGAAGCACT
>NW_017731405.1:5277117-5287379 GCF_001890085.2 Hipposideros armiger | reverse complement strand
AAAGTGACAAATGCCTATTGCAACAAAATAAGAAAAAAAATGGAAAAGCAAAGGAAAAAAACCCCTCATAATTCCACCCCTCAAATCATTGTTCCATTAATATTTGGGTATATTGCCTCCTGTCCTTTTCTATACATTTATATTGAGCTTGCATTTCACTGACTAGAATCATGCTATCCTTTTAAAAAAGATTTTTATTAAAAATATAGCTAACATACAATATTATATTAGTTTCATGGGTACACCATAGTGATTCAACATTATATACCTAAAGAAGAGATCTCCGTGATAAGTCCAGCAACCATCTGACACTGTACCACAATATTATTGACTATATTCCCCATGTTGTACATTATATCCCTGTGACTTATCTGTTTTATACCTGGAAATTTGGACCTCTTATCCCCCTTCATCTTTTCTCCCCTTTTTAAATTTTTCAATTACAATTGACATTAAATATTAATTTAGATTAATTTCAGGTGTACAACATAGTGGTTAGACATTTATATATTTTAAGAAGTGATCCCCTGACCAGTCTAGTACCCACCTGGCACTATACATAGTTATCACCATATTATTGACTATATTTTCTATGCTTTACTTTATATCCCCATGACTATTTTGTAACTACCAAATTGTACTTCTTAATCCCTTCACCCTTTCACCCTGTTGTCCAACCCCTCTCCCAGCTATCACCCCAACAAATCTAGTGCCCTTCTGACATGATACATAGTTATTACAGTATTATTGTCTGTATTCCTCATGCTATGCCCAGTACTCTGGGCTGGGGAGGGCAGTGTGGGCTGACGTCTCTTGCTCCTCCAGGGGGAACCTCTGTGGCCAAGATATCCCTCCCAGTTCTCAACTGCCACATGGAAGTTTGGGGCTTGTTTCACGTTTCCACCCCTCCTATCAGTCTCGACATGGCTTCTTTTTTGTATTTTTATTTATAGGACTTCTGTTTGGCTAGACTTCAGATGGTTCTCCAGGTTGATTGTTCTATAATTTAGTTGTGATTTTAATGTGTTCATGGAAGGAAGTGGGCACAGTGTTTATCTACTCCGCCATCTTGGATCTCTCCCCACTACCCTTTTTTTAAATTATGATCTGTTTTGGAGATTTTAAATAAATTTAAAATAGCTTTATTGTTTTTTTATTACTATAAAAGCAATACATGTTTATTCTAAAACATTCAGACAATACAGAAAATATAAATTAAAATGTACAGAAAATATAAAGAAAATAAGAGTCACCAGAGCGCCACCACCCAAAGATAATAATTGGTAATATTGATTTATTTTCTTCCAGAGATTTGTCCTGTCACCCAAATGCTCCCCTGCCTCACCAACTTTAGCTTATAAGTTCATATAAAGTATTTTTAAAATGTATACATTTGCTGGCTCTTCCTTGCCAGCTAAAACCTGTGGGATCTCCAGTGCTGCCTCAGTCTCTCCCCCTATCATTTCTGGGGGTACTTGGGTCCCATGTACTCACCCTCTCTTGTTTTGCTCTGTGGTTGTCCCCTGATCACAGAGCTATGAGGAAGACACATGGTCATCCAGCAGGGAGTGGGTGCCTTTCTGAGAGGAGCCCTGCCTCCTTGTCCAGCATGCTGTTTTCCTGGGACCTTGATTCTGCAAAATATTCATGGTGTCTGGAGTTTCCTGGGCCTCCTTCACTCTCTATATGGCCTATTCAAGAGTATGATGTCTCTCTCTCCGCCCCATGCTTTTGTAGGTTCTGCATCCCTCTTTTTAAGGGAGGCCAGAGTGCTTAAAATCAGCTTCTCCCAGCATTCCAGTCCTAATGCAAATCACCTCAGGCAAATTAATGACTGAGGGCCTCCTGGCCTTAACTAACTTTAACTCCCCTGTGATCTATTTTGGGTTGAATTTTGGATATTTTGAGTAAATTTTTTAATGTGGTATGGATCAAAGTGTATTTTATTATTATTATTATTTTTTTTTGTATATGGATATCAATGATTCATCATATATATTGAAAATATTATAATTTCTTCACTGAATTGCCTTTGTACCTTGTGGAAAATCAATTGTCTGTTATGTGGGTGTGTATTTCTGGACTCTTATTTTGCCCCCTTGATCATTTGTCTATCTTGATGCCAATCCCACGTTGTCATGATTAGTATGGCTTTATAATAAGTCTTGAAATCAGGTAGCTTTAGTCCTCCAACTTTGTTCTTCTTTGTCAACATTGTTTAGACTATTCTAAGTTCTTTATATTTATATGCAAATTTGAGAATCAGTTTGTTAATTTTTACAAAAAATAGTGCTGGAATTTTTATTGTGATTGTGATGAGCCTGTAGGCCATTCTGGGGAGTGTTGACATGCCAATAATATTGAATCTTATGACTCAGCATGATATACCTTTCCATTTATTTAGGTCTTTAATTTATCTCAGCAATGTTTTGTATTTGTCCAATTTGTTCTTTTTTCTTTTTTCCTCTTTTTTATGTCTTGTTTTGGATTAATTGAATATTTTTAATGATTCTATTTTATCTCTTCTGGCTTAGTAGTTATAACCTTTTTACTTTGTTATTTAAGTGGTTGCTTTAGAGTATATGGTATGTACATCTTTAACTTACCACACTCTACCTTCAGGTGATATCATATGACTTCACATGTAATATAAGAATCTTATAATAGTATACTTCCATGTCTTCTCTCTCAAGCTTTGTGGTATTATTGTCATACAATTTACTTGTACATCTGTTATAACCCTAGACTTCATTGTTATTATTTTTGTTTAAACAGTGACTAATCATTTAAAGATACTTTATTATTAAGAAAATCATCTTATATATTTACCCAATGTATTGGGTTGTCGGAAAAGTCATGACGTATTTTTTCTTTTTTGTTGTTGTTGCAGAAACGCAGCGCGACTTTTCTGACAACCCAGTAGTTACCACTTCTGTTTCTTTTCTTTCCTTTGTGTGGATCCATACCTGATATCATTTTCCTTTTCCATGATTAATATTGTTTAACATTCTGCCAGTGGGGATTTGATGGTGATGGATTCTTTCAGCTTTTGTATATCTGAAAAAGCATTTATCTTGACTTGGCTTTTCAAAGATATTTTCCCTGGATACAGAATTCTACGTTGACATTTTTTTTTCTTTCAGTACTTAAAGATCTTTTCCTAAAGATATGTTCTGTTCTGTTTTCCTAAAGAAATCTGATGTCATCCTTACTTTTGTTGCTGTGCATATAATGTGTCCTTTTTCTCTTGCTCCTTTGAAGATTTTTCTCTATCACTGATTTTGCTTACTTGTGTTTATTGAGAGTCTTGTGCTTGGGGTTTGTAGAGGTTTTTGGAATTTGGGATTTATAGTATTCATTGGTAAAACTTTCTTCAAACATTATTTCTTCAAACATTTTTTTCCCTTATACCCCCCTAATTACACATATATTAGGGTACTTTAAGTTGTCCCACAGCTCATTGATGCTTTGTTCATTTTTTAAAAAATTATGTTCCCTCAATAGTTTCTATTGCTACATGTTCAAATTCACTATTTTTTTTCCTGCAATGTCCTATCTGTCATTAATACCATTAGGTATATCTTTCATTTAACATATTGTAGGGTTTATCTTTGAAAGTCTGATTTACTTTGAAAAGTCTTTCAAAAATCTTCCAGTCCATTAATAAATATGGAAAAGAAAAAAAAATCTTCCATGTCTCTACTTAACTTCTAAACACATGGAATATAATTATATTAACAGTTTTCATGTCCTTGTCTGATAAATCTAAAGTTTATGTCATTTCTAGTTCAGTTTTGATTGATTATCCTCCTCATTATGGGTCATGTTTTCCTCCTTCTCTGCATGACAGTTAATTTTTTATTGTATTCCAGAGATTGTGAATTTTACTTTGTTGGGTACTGGACATTTTTGTATTCCTATTAATAATCATGAGCTTTGTTCTGTGATGCAGTTAAGTTGGTCAGAAATGGTTTGATCCTTTCTAGTCTTGTTTTTAAGATTTGTTAGGCAAAACTGGAGGAGTGCCCAGTCCAGGGCTTACTCCCGACCTCTGAAGCAAGATCCTTCGGTGTGTCTACCTAATGAATTGTCTATGGGCACATGCTTTACATCAAGCCCTGTGTGAGTGCTGGGCACGTTTACCTCTAATCCTGTTAACTGGTCTTTCCCCACCATGGTAGTTTCCTCACATGCATGTGCTGATCGCTAATCAGCTGAGTACTCAGGGGAGACCCTCTGCAGATTTCTCTGCCAAGCTCCTACCTCTCCAGTGCTTTGTCCTGAGGACTCTAGTTGCCTTGGTCTCCCCAGACGTTCAGCTCTCTCTCCTCAACTCCGGAACCCTGTGGGCTCCATCCACCTGGGCTCCCTCTCTCTGCACCATGGTCTGGGAACTCATCAGGCAGTCAGCTAAAGCAATTTTATGGGGCTCAGCTCATTTCTTTCCTGTCTTTTAAAAAGTGTCTTGAAGACCATTGTCTAACATATTTTGTTTAGTGTTTTCCCTCATTTTTTTTTTTTGGTAATTTGAGGCAGGAGGGTAAATCTGGTAGGTACCTTTTATTCTTTTTGCACTGGAAGCAGAAGGTACATTAACATTTTAGAGGTGTTTTGCCAAATGGCTGTCCACTAACATCAATCAATAAATAGCACGGCAGTTGAACCAAGCTTATGTATCTTCGGTGACCATTCTTTTATTAAAACTGTGTCAAGTTGATAAGTGGCAAATATGTTGTGACATGCCATTCTTTTAGCCACTATTGAAATATAATATACTTTCATCTCTTTATCATCCGTTCACATTTCCGCTTTGGTGGGTTTGACTGTTTGTGGTCTTTGTCTTATTTTCATTAGTTTCAAGGAGCACTCACAGGATCTGAGTCAGCACCAAGGGTAGAGAGGCCCCTCAAACACTTCAGATTTCTGTTCCAGAAAGGTGCTCTGTGTACAGAGAGGCTGTGAAACAAGAAGAGAGGTAGCGTGGAATGGAGAAGCTAAGCCAAGGTGCTTTGAAAGCCAGCGAGAGCCTATTACCTAATCCAGACATAAACTAACTAGATCTTTGTTAGCAGCTAACAGAGGTGTAATTAAGCTCTGAGAACCAAACTGTTCACAGTCCCTTCCAATAGTGAGCTGCCTTGTGTGCGTTTGCAGGTGGTAGCCAGCAATCTGGATTTATTCCAACTTTGTGGAAGTGATGGGGGTTTTGGCAAATAGAGCTGTGTTGGTCAGGTCTGTGATTAGTCAGACCCTGGTTTGTAATGTCTACTTGGGCCAAATAACACTCCTTATTTACAATAAAGTTTCATTTATCTTTGGCCCATTTCATTAAAAAAAAAACTTTATAATTTGGCTGATTTCCCCCATCATCCTGCTTCAGAAGCAGATAGATCAAAGGTAAGGAGAAACAAGGCTATCTGAAACTCCAGATTTACTTCAACAAATTCTGATAGTTCATTTTAATAGCCTGCATGTCTTTGATTACACTGAGTCTATACAAGTATGTGCAAGGACATTTTATATTAATCATGGCAATTCCTGAAATGAATAAATATTTTTGAATCAAACTGACAGTTATATTTCATTTGGCAGATCAAGTTGAAGTAATCTGCAGATTGTCCAATATCAACCTTCTTGACAATCTGTGTACCAAATTAAAAAGTCAAAGTAATACATACATTTAGGCATACAAACATATTCACACCTATCCCAGAGCCATTATTTGTTTGTGCATTTACCATGAAGAACTAGGAAATGTTTAAGGCTATTTCAGCAGTTCATTTGTGTATTAGACTGCCAGGGCTGTCATAACAAAATACCACAGACTGGGTGGCTTAAACAACAGACATTTATTTTCTTACAGCTCTGTAGGCTGGAAGTCCAAGATCAAGGTGCCAGCAGAATTGATTTCTACAGATGGCCTCCTTCTTGCTGTGTCCTCATGTGGCCTTTTCTCTCTGTAGGTGTCTCCCTGGTGTCTCTTCCTCTTCTTATAAGGACATTAGTCATATTGGATTAGGGCCCCACACTCTTTGACTTCATTTAACCTTAATTATCTCTTTAAAGATCTGATCTCCAAATACAGTCACATTGGGCATCAGGGCTTCAACATATGAATTTTGAGTGGGAGACAAAATTCAGTCCATAACAATTTGAAAGGGAGTCCCTCAGCTTTGGAGGGGAGATGGAGGAAATACAGAAGAATTTAGGTTTAGTTCCAGGTTTCATGATATTTCTAGGAAAACACTGCTAAAAAGTTGCAAGGGACTTGCTATTTCAACCCCTGGATGGGGAAGTCATGATAGGTTTGGAAGGAGTGTTATCTTTGGGAACAAGAGAACTCACCAAGATACAACAAAGGGACAGTGAATCCAGGGTCTGCTCTACAGTTAATATGGAATATTACTAAGGCTTTATTTACTTTCTTATGGCAACTCTAGGGAGCTTTAAATGATGCATATAGGATTCTTAATTATTGAATCCTATAGTTTAAAAGGTTTACTAGAAAAACAAAAGTCATGGTAGTACAGAAATAGTCACAGAAAACCAACCAATTTAAAAATCAGTGAACACTAAAGCATCACTTCCTACTTAGCACTGGTATCAATCCAGTGAAGTGTTGGAGCTGGCTTATAGAAGCTCTCGGAATCAGTCGGTGTACACATCTCTTTCCAACTATTCATTCAATAGTATCATATTGATCACTTGGAATTGGTCATGGTAGAGTATTTACACTGGGCAATTGGGAAACACTACAAATCTTTGTTTTTCTGAGAACTGGTTGTCAAAGGTTTACCAGCAAATCACTGGATTGATTCATGCCCATTGAACAATATCATTGCTACACCACTTACTGCCCACTGTTGAAAACATTTCAAAGAAAATAAAATTTCAGTGTAAGTGAAAGGCAGAATGAATCTCTATATCTTTCAAAGCACGTAAGGTTTTATGGCGTTGTTGAAAGTGATATCATGCTACTGTCCAAAATACACGAATAGCTATTGACAAGTAAAGATGTGAGAAAACTTGGTCAGTTATCAACTAAAGAAGGGAAATGAACAAAACGCATATTTAAATGCAATGAGTTACACATCAAAATATAAAGGAGGCCCTGGTGAAAAACGATAAAATCTTGAATTTTTTTCAAGTATTCCTTCTACTTATAGCACAGTGGTCCAACCCAAAATTTCAATGTATCATACTAGATGCCGTCAGAATTTTTTGAAAATTTTTACCCCCCAATATTATTTCTAAAATATAGTGCCTACTTAAACATATAATCTACATTTTTATTATAAAAGAACTTACTTTGATAAGTTAAATTTTATTTTAACATAAAGTTCAAGTTAAATTTTTTTTTGGTCATTTATATTTTAAATGAATTTACTGAAAGGGTTCTTTTTCCAGTATCAATCCAGCTCAGATAATAAAAACACTAATACTTGAAAATGTGTATTGAGTATCCATTCATGCATGCATCTGTCCATTTATTCATCAAATAGTAACTGATTATATGTAACATATTAAGTATTCTAAAAGTGTCTGGGAATAGTGAGATGAATAAGACAATGTTCTTGTCCTTAAGAATTCATTGTAGGAGGAAGCAGATATGTAATTAAATTACAGTGAAACTAGAAAGGAAGTAACAATAAGATTGTGTACAAATTCACAGAAGCTTTACAGTAAAGAGAGTGATTATTTCTATGGTGTGAGACTAGGAACGACCTGAGATAAGGAAGGCTGAACTCAAGCATCACTTCTGCGGAGAGCCTTCCCTAAACCCCTAGTCTGTTTTAGATGTCCCTCATCTGTGCTCTGACAACATCCTCTGCAGTTCTATTGAAATTGTCAGTTTATTTGTCTGTCTCTCCATTTAGACCAAATACATCTTGAGGGCAGAGATGGTTTTTGTGTTCCTAGGATGTAGCAAAAGCTCTGCTACATGCTTGGTACTCAGTTGAGGTATGATGAATGAACAAATGAATGAACAAATGAATGAAGAAAGGATGAACAGCATTAAGATGTTGCTTAGGAGGAGAATATTAGTCAGTTTGAGCTGCTATAACAAAACGTTATGGACTGGGTGACTTAAACTACATTTATTTCTCTCAATTCTGGAGGCTGGGAAGTCCAACATCAAGTTACTGGCATATTCAGTGTCTGGTGAGAGCCCCCTTCTTGGTTTGCAGATGGCTGCCTTCTTGCTGTGTCCTCACAGGGCTGAGAGAGAGAGGGAAATCTCTCTCTTTTCTCTTTTTATAAGAGCACTAAAGGATCCACCCTCATGAACTCATCTAAACCTATTACCTCTCAAAGGTCTCACCTCCAAATACCATGATATTGGGGTTTAGGACCTCGACATAGGAATTTTGGAGGCACACAAACATTCAGTCCGTAGTGAAGAGTTTGAAGAATAAATAGAATTTTCCCAAGAGATTTGGGAATGCAGGGTGGAGAGTGAAACCTGAGGGATTAGCATTTAAACACAAACCATAAAACAGCATACAGCACGGCAAGCTTAGAAAAACTGTAAGTTGTTTTTGTTATTGATGAAATTTAGAAGATAGAGTAGTCAGAGAGAAGGCAGGGACCATGTTCAGTAGCTTGTATATTTTACATAATTTTCCTCTTTGCAAGAAATGGAAATTATCAAGGATTTCAAGCAGAGACCATATCTACATTTTAGAAACATCACTCTCTAAGTAAAGTAGAGAAAGGACTGGAAATGGAGAATTGAGTCCAAGAGACAGGAAACCAGTTTGGAAGCTATTGCAACAGGCCAAGGAAATTATAATGAAAGTTTGAACTAAAGGTTTGGTTTTTGTTTTGTGTTGTTTTTGTAAGGGGCAAAGTTGAATTATCTCTCATAGATCAGCTGAGAGTGAGAAAGAGAAGAAACTTTCCCACTATGGGAGGAATAGTTTGTTATGCATGTTTGGCCTGGACTCAAGTCTTAGAAACTTTGGATAGCAATAAGTGGTAGCTGCCATTTACTGAAGGTTTATGATGAGCACTGTGTAAGATGTTAATGACCGTAATCACATTTAACTCTCGTAAATGACAATAGGGCTGTAATTTCAAGCCAAGTTTGACCCCCAAATTAATGCTCGTCACTATTAAGGTCTACTACCTGCCACAAGCAGCCAGAGAAACTGAACTGAAAGCTTATCCTGAGATTTTGTGAGGAAGCTATGGCCTGAGAAATAGGATATCATGTAGATACGCGAATGCATAGACGTTTGTGTATGTGTACCCTCGTACACATAAAGTCTTAAGGAGAAAGAATGTCATTGCTGCTGGGTTCTCCAGGAGCAGAAGCTGAGATGCTGTTTGCAAGACATTTGTTAGAGATCAACACCTGTGAAAGGAAATGGGCGGAAGCAGGACTGGGAAGAAGGAAAAAGCATACTGTGATCCAGACCTAACAACGTCTCAGTTAGTCTGGGGTAAGTAGCACCCATCAGACTTGTCCAGCATTGGGTCGAAATGGCTGGCCTTTATGCTCCCTACAAGAAGGATGTGACCTCAGGAGGGCAGCTTAGTGCAACTGAGGCAACCCTGAGAGTTGCTGAAAGCAAAAGGCTGGACCACACTCCCCCAGTTGGGTGGCATGTCCATCCTTGAAAAGATATCTGAATGGTGTAGCTCCATAACTTCCATGGACATAAGTGTTCATCTTATCCTTTTGGGAACAGATAGCCTTGGTTCAAAGCCTGGCTCTGACAGTGGTAGTTTTCTTATCGTCTCTGTGCCTCATCTATAAAGTATGTATGTATTTGTGGTGAAGGGTAATAATAGTACCTCACTAATGATGAAGTTATGGTGAAGATTAAAAGTGATAATACTTGTTAGAGTGTCTGGCACATAGTAAGTTTTCAATAGATGTTAGTCATTATTCAAAAGACATCATAAGCTTTTAAAATTTGAATTTTAAGGGCCGGCCGAGTGGCGCGATGGTTAAGAACTGGCTTGGGACGCCAGAGTGCCCCGGTTCGGATCCCACATATAAGGGCCAGTGACACTGCCCTCCACAGCTAAGATGTTGAACAACAGCTCAACCTGGAGCTGGGCGGCCATGAGTCGCCGGTGACGGTGTAGGCTGCAGCCCCTGCTGCAGTCGGTTGCCATGGGCTACCGTGTGTAGCCAGCAGCCAGAGTGAGCGGCCAGCAGCCGCAGTGAGCGGCCGTCCAGAGGCCAGCGACTGATCTGCCTCGCCCGGGAAGAGCACAATGATGGTGCCAACTTGGGCCAGTGAAGCAAC
>NW_017731405.1:5253594-5276039 GCF_001890085.2 Hipposideros armiger | reverse complement strand
CCAATGGAAACGTGATTTGATGCCCCCAGGCCTGATTTATTCCTATGCCAGAAGAGCACGGATGACCATAGTATTCAATATTTCTCCCCAAAACCATCCTGTTTGGATTCCAACATTTGGCTCAGTAGCATTCATTCTATAAACACATACCAAATCAGCCACCTATGGTAGGAAGCCAGATAATACTCTATGACCGAGATCCTTTCTTCTTTAAAATTTAAATTGACTTTTCTTTGGATAGCAAATCCCTATAAAAATGTCTCTTTAAAGGAGTAACTTCGCTTCCTCTTTCCCCGTGTACACAAGCAAGCATCTTTCTTCCTGAATATGGATCTAAAGCTATGGGAGCTGAAAGGTCCAGGATTGGAGCCTTGACCAGCTGAGCCTGTCTGGGCCCAAGCAGCCTGGCACTGCCCAGATTACTTATATGACTGTTGGGAGCAGGGAGGAGGTGCACGGATGTGGTGGGTGGGAAGAAGCAAGAGTCCCAGGTGCTTAAGATCATAATTATTAGAATGGATATCCATTTCTCGTTAACACTGTGGTAATAATACCATTAACTCTTTTAAAGAGTAAATTATAATCCAAGAGACATTGTCCAACATCCTGCAGTTTTCCTGCTGTCTAATATGTTGCAAGGTGATGGGAAATGCTTTTTTATTGTGTGCAGGTCGGCATGTGCATTTGTGCTCCTCATTCCTCCTGATGTGTTTCTGCCTCTTTTGTAGCACCTGAAAATCCTCTGCTTCCTTCATAAATAGACAGGCTTTTTAAACATAGCCTCCCTGTGAAGGTCAACGCCTTGGTTGACACCTCCTCCACCACACAGACCTGGAGTTACATCTTTTCTGTTGTCTCCCATTTGAAAATACCCAGGGGCTACTATACTTCCCTGCAAGATGGGACTATCCTCATTTCTCAAAATTGTTTCATGGTTTCCGCCTCCTTGTTGATTTTTTTTTTTTTAAACACGAGAGTACTTTTTTAAGAGCTATTTTGAAGTCTAATTTAAAGACTAATTATGAATACACTGGGAAGTGCACTGTTATGAAATGAATGAAAAAAACATTGCGCACGACTCAGTGGGGCCCCTGGGCATATTTCCGTAGGTTTCCCGGGCTTCTCACAATACAGGGTTGTCTAGAAAGTGGAGGCTCTGCCCAAGTGATAATTGCATAGACTGTGAGTTTGCTATAAACTGGCTCCAGAAAAGCCCTTCACAGGAAGTTCTGGTTAGAACAGCTACAATTTTGTGCCTCTTCTGTCTGACAGGGGACTTTCCGCTGGATTAGTCCAAGGTGTTCCCTGTGGATTCCAGCCTTTGAGGGGCCTCATCATCCCCGTCTGAGCCCCACCTCCCCAGTCCTGCTCCCCGGCCCGCTCTGCCTCTACCACTGCAGTCGGGCTGGGCCTCCTTGAATCAGCAAGCTCCCCAAGATACTGATCGTCCTTGAGGCCCTGAAACCCAGATTTGGAAGGAAGGGAGGGCAAGCACATGTGTTTTGGAGCCTGATCCTTGTTTCCAGAAATAGCCAGCTAGCTAAGCAGGAGGGGCATGAATGTGCAGCTAGGGGAATTAGGTTTGAATCCTGCTCTCCAATGATGAGCTGTAGGACTTTGAACCTTCCTCTGGGTTTCAAACCATATTCTCCAACCATGTTGAGGCCTGGAGCTGAGAAGAGGGGCTGCCCAATAGGAGATCTCGTTCTAGAAGGATGTAGGCACCACCAGGATGATAGTGCTGAAGAAGACAGGGGCACAGGGGGAAATACTTTGAGCTCCCTCCTTCTGCCCTCCAGCCTCCTGCTGGCAGCTTCCATTGACTACCAACTGGCAGCCAGAGGCAATGAGGCCCCAGTGAAGCAGAACATAAGGATCACTTCCCAGACCCCAGCTTGGAGTCACGGGCTAAAGATGGAGGAGAATCTGGGGAGGGAAGATTAAACAGAAAAACCAGCACAATGAACTGGATGGTGCCATATTATAGGGAGAGGAGGAACTCGCTGGATGTCGTCTGTATCTGTAGTAAGTTGATATAGTTTAAAGTACTTCTGCTGTACTTAATTTGAAGTGGAAAACTTACCAAACTCTGGGCACATTAGAACGACCTTAAAAATAAGACCCGATAGTAAAAATGACTCTGTGTATCTTGCTGCTATTTTCTAGGAAAGAGCAGTACCCACTTTTTTGCCTATCACCTCTGATGTCACCTCAGACATTTCTAAGGGTTTCTCCTTCCCAGCATGAGGATCTGAACTCGCCTCCCTGGACAGGGCTTAAAGCTCAGCTCTCTGCTTGCACGCATGGTTAATTACCTCATAAGCCATAACATTTGGGGTCTACTGGCCCCCTCCTCAGCCTTCAGGGGAACAGGAACAGCACTGCAGGTTGTGTATCCACAGGGAGATGGGCTTGGGGAGGGCTCACACTAGGTCTCCGGTACTAAGGGGCAGCACTGTGTGCTCACGGGTCCCCTTCCCTCTCGCACTCATCTGACTGACCTGTCTCCTTACACAAGAGTCACCATAAGCAGAGAGAAGAGCACCCGCTCAGAGGATTTTCCAGGAGCTGTCTTTTGCCTGAGGTTCACCATTTCCACTCAGTCTGGCTCCCCACCTTCTCTACTTCACTCACTCTAGTTTTTCCTCAGCTGGGAGATGACAATGTAAGAGGGGAGTAGATAGAGTTCTTTTGTTTCTCTGGTTATTAAAGTACCTGTGGTGGGGAGTTTCAGAATAAGAGTGTGGCTGACCCCAAAAGCTTTTGAACTTTCTAGTCTTTTAAGCTTGTGGTTAAGGCAGAATCTGGGGTGGCCAACCCCATGAGCCAAGGAGATATTTTTCTCTTCAGCTTTCTAGACAGAATGAGGGGGTTCAAATGGAGTTAGAGCAGGGGTCTCAGCAGGGCTGGGGGAAAACAAAGAATTCTTTTGACTGAGGCTGAAGGGGGGCTTAAGGAGTTGTTAAGCAGGCAAGTGACGCTGTGGCTGCCTGGAGAGGGCAGATGGGCTCATAAGGGAAGAGAAAGAGGGGACCAGGTGCAGAGGGGGCCAGGTGCCTAGAATCTGTGCCTGAGCCTCCTGTGTGTGTGTCTGTGTTTTGGGGTGTTGGGGGAGTGAAGCAAAGGCCTCTTTGGCCTGAGGCTGCAAAAATTTTTTCCTTTCTACATCTGGGGATTGTGAGTCATGGGGTTGCCTGAAATGGGTGACCTCAAGAGAGTAGGGAGTCACTAGATACATAATACACATACCCTGTTAGGTTGGGAATTGCTTGAGGGAAGGGGCTGTGGTGTCTTTGCAACGCAGTCCCAGCTGATTTACAACGTCTGATGCTCAGTAGGCGCTTAATAGACAGCTGTTGAACGAATGACGAATGAAGGCAGTTGGTGTTTTTATGTTAACTTCGTCTTTAAACACTGTGGTAAAAATGCTCACCAGCTGGCTTGTCAAGCAGGTAGTGGATTTCTTTATGGATCCTGAATGGATGTGCCAAAGTAGAGGAATTCCCCTGCCCCTTACCCTTCTGTGTTTCATTCTCTCCCTACCCCCACAATAAAAGGTAACCTGGGACTCATGCAGGGACCAAGACAGCTTGCTGAGCTCCAAGTTCCAAACACGTGTGTCTACCCTGGTCCTCTGATAATCCTGTGCCTAAGAAAAGCCCACAGGAGGACTGAGAGTCTGACCTTTTTTGTTGTTGTTGTTATTATTCAGCTCTCAAGTCCAAGGCTATAAAACCAGACCCAGAGCTCTAGACAGGGGCGTGCCCACAGTGTTTTGAGCATAGGCTCCAGCAGGCAGAGCCTTCCAGACCACAGGCTTGGTCCAAAATCAATCTCCCTCTATCTGGGGGACAATTGTGAATAACCACCCCCATGCCAAAACTGGAGATTTCCAGGGCCTTAAAAGGGTAATTAATAATACCCTGAGAGTACCAAGTATATTGCCATAAAAACCAACGGCCCTGTTGCCTACTCCAACTCAGAGGTTTTATGACTCACAGGGTTTGTGACTCAGAGTGCTCCCAGGCAGGTTTTAATGGGTTTCAGGAGCACCCCTTCTCACTACTGTCTGAAGACAGGAGGGAGGCTCTGCCCAGGTGATAACTGCCTTGACCTTGAGTCTACTAAAAACTGGCAGGAAAAATGCTATTGTAGCCTTGGAGTCTCCAGTGCTTGAAAAAAAGAGGAAGCAAAGCCAGGACACATGGAGACACAGTAAAACCTGGTTTCACAACAGGGTTGGGAAATTGAATGATCTCATGAGATGCAGTAGAGAAACCTCTGGCTTCCACGAAAAAAGCCAGACCCAGTTAGTAGGCATGAAGCCATAAAGGGGATTTATTATGATGGCTCAAAGTGAGACCTGCAACCTCAAACCTTCTAGCAGAGCGCCTCCTACCTAAGTGATTATGACCTCCCTGAGCCTAAATTTACTCATCATTCAAACGGAGATCATTGTAGCATGTTCCACATAGGTTGTGAGGATTAAACAAAATAGCAGAGTGCCTGGTAGGTAATACATGGCTAATAGCACTCACTGTCTTGGTCAACCCTCAGTAGGAAGGTAACATGATGTTGGTGATTGGGCAAGAAACTCTTTCTGAACATTTACATTAAATAAAACATTTTCCTGTTTTTCCACCACTGATATCAAATCCAGAAAAGGTAGACAGACAAAATAAATAAGCTGCAGCTGGAAGGTTGATTCTCTTGCTGATGTGCAGCAAATTCTTCCCAGAATCACTATACTTAAGCAGTACTCCAGGCCACACCAAAATACAACTGATGAGTATTCAACAAGCTTGTAGTAAGCTCTGGTTACAAGATGGCCAAGCCATATGGCAAGCCCTATCCTTAGGAAGTTCATCATCTAGGTAGGGAGACACATTCAAATACATAAAGTTGACACTCGGGCGAGCGCTCCAAGGCAATTGTGCTTGAACTAGCCTGTCTCCGAATCATCTGGCAAGCTTGTTCAAATATAAATCCTGGACTCTACCCCCACTGATTCTGATTCAGTAGGTCCGGGATCTGGCCCATGAAGTTACATTTTCATAAACTTCCAGGTGATACTGATGCTGCTACTCTTCGAGTAGCACTGCTTTAATACAAGTCAAAAGTTTAGGGGTAATTTATAGAGGAGGGAGAGAGTAATGGATTATTTTGGGGGTTGGATGGGGTAGGTCAAAGAGGGCATTATCTGGAGTGACTTCATGGAGCAAGTAGTATTTAAGCAAAGCCTAGAAGTATAGATAGAACTTGAGCAAGCTGCAACTAGAGGAAGTGTTTTCATGTAGAGAAAATATTTTTTTAAAAGTCAGAAAAAAAAGGCAGAGTGTATTCAGCAAGCTGAAAAATGCCAGATGTATGTGTTGGGGAAGGGAGGGGAAGGTGACAGGAGGAAATGTTGGACATTGGTCTCTAGAAGACCTGGGTGCCCAGGCTGATTCTGTAAATAACAGGGGACCACCAGATGGGTTTTAGGAGAGGAATAAGATCATCAAGTCAATGACCTGATGCTTTATGTTTGTGTATGGGACAGATTAGAGGAAGTGATGAGAGATGGGAAGACCAGTTGGCTGACTGACTTTTGAGAAATTCTTTAAGAGATAAGGGGGTGGCCCAGAGCCTAACCTAGGCCAGGAGGAGTAGAAAAAGGGATTCAGACATGAAAGACAAAGTGGAATAAATATCATCAAGATTTTAAAATTAAATTGCATATGGTAGATGAGGGAGAGGAACAAGTCAAAAATGGTCCTAAGGAATGCAGCCTGAGTACCAACGCCAGTAGAAGAGTTAGACGTTTTAGGAAGAAGAAAGATTTGGCAAGGAAGATAATGGCTTTGGTTTTGTATCTGTTGAATTTGAGGCACTTACAAGTTATGTAATAGCTTGCAATGCAAGCCTGGGTTCGGAAGAAAGGCTGGGTCTGGGCATTTATATTTCTGTGGAACGTATAGAAGATTGTGGAAACTAGGAAAATAGATGACTTCATCAAGGCAGAAAACATGGAGTGAGGAGATGAGGAGGTAAGCAACACAACCTTAGGGAATGTCTACATTACGTGGTTTGTAGAAGAAGAGCCAGCAAAGAAGACTCAGGGATTGTGGTATTGGCGAGGCAGTTGGATGCTGCCAACAAAAACATTGAAAGATAATGAAGATTTTAGGAAAGGAGTGATTCAGTGTTAACTGCTAGATTGGTGGAGAGGGAGAGGCTATTGGCTGTGTCAGCTAGGACCTTCAAGAGTGCACTTTCCAAGGTGGGGCAGGATCCAGGCTTCAGAGAGTCAAAGCAAAATAGGAGGGAAGGAAGTAGAGGACGTGGGTGTTGAGTGGTGACAAGAAGAAAATGAGACAGAAACTTGAGAGGGAAACATGTTTGTGGAAGACTTTTGTTGTTTCAGGGTTTGGGGGACCAGCGTGAGTTGTAGGCCAAGGGGAAGGAGCCAGTGGAAAAGGAAAGATTAAAGAGGTAAGGAAGAAAGGAGATGATTGATGCCACAGGGCCTGTGAGAAGATGAGAGGGTGGGACAGAAAGCCCAGGGACAAAGGACCACTTTATAATAAGGTCCTCTGGGTGTTCTGGCAAGGAGACTACCTTGGACGGGCTCCAAACAAGATTCTCCTTTTCCTAAAGCAAGCACCAGTGCAGTCCCAAGAAGCTCAAATACAGAGGTGTCTGCTTTTTCCCAAGACCAATCTCTCCACTTTCAAGCATTCACAAAGGACCAAAGGTTAAATTCGAGTTTCAGTACTCTAATTTTCCAACAAATTTATTTCCTTCCTGGGTTAGCCAAATTATGGAAACTTTTCCCTCACCTGGGTTCCCAAATTTAATTAGCCAACTTCCTCCTTCCCCTCTGAGAGTCAGAAAATAGACCTTATTCTCTCCTTGCCTTCCTAGTTTTGCTTATCTAAACTGAGGGCCCCACGGGAGCTTTCGGCTGATTTATTTCAGCTGGTCCCTTATAGCCACAATGACTCTGGGTTAACCTTCTTGGCCCTGCTGGGACCATTTTTAGGAAGGTTTGCTAGATATCCTGACCTACTAATGGGTCCCTGAGGGCAAGTCCACACTGTCACAGTAGATCTTACTACCTAACACCTAGTGAAATCCTAGGCTTTGCTGAGCTCAGCCAAGACACTTGCAGGAAACACATGGGCTGGGGTTCCCAGAGAGATTGTCTCAATCGCAAAGAATAATACTAAACAGATAGAGTACAAAGTTGCCTGCAGTCGGAGGCTTTATGGTTTTATTTTTAAAAGCTCTCTTTTGTCCTAAAAATTTGAAGGGTGGGGAAGCATTCTAACGTAGCATGAGAAATGGATGAAGTGTGTCTGTTTCTTAGAGTTTGTATTATTTTCCGGTAGTATTATGGCATTATTAATTACGAGACAAACAAGGAACTGTTTGGTGAAATCTTACCAGAGGCGTTTCCCCACATTTCTGTCTGTCTGGAGGGAGTGGCCTTCTCTGCTTGGCCTCCTCCCTGCCATGTGCTCATGCTTTTTTAGGGGCACATCATTAGTTTGAGCGACAGAAACATGTTCTGCACCCTACATAGAAGTACATTAATCTGTATTCTTAAAACGTTTTCTTGAACATCAAGTTCTGTTCCATACCATTTACACACCATAGCACGGGGAATAGTAACTCTATCTCATCTTTCACATTAGATTGGAGATGTCAAGAGAAAGAAAACGGCCAAACATGATGGATAAATATGGCAAATGGGACATGAACTTCTGCTCTAAGACATTTGAAAAACATTGCTATGACATATATGAGTTTATTGCCTACTGTCTTTAATTTTTGTTTTAGATTTTAAAACTAAGATATTGATTAATATTATGAGAAATATGGATTTAATAAAATATAATGAGCTGTGCTTTAAAATTAAAAGTGGAGTAAGTAATATATATTATTGCATGGGAGATGGTCTTAGTCAATCTTTATGTTGCTGTCATGAAAAATATTTATTACCTCTTTGTGAAATACTGTAGTCATTTTGCCTGATGGGTGTGACTGCTAACCTAAGTGACTTGGTGGATGTGTAAGGAAAAGAATTTGCCCATTTCTGCTGCTTCCAGCTTTCCCATGTGAAAAGCGGGTTCGGAGGGAAGTTAGGCATGCATGGTAGAGTCAGGCTGTCTTGGTTTAAATCATGGTTCTGCTGTGCCCTTCATCGATTTTCTTTTTCTTTGTGTCTCAGATTCCTCTTCTGTAAAGTGGGGAGGGTAATAATAGGACCCTACCTAAAACAATGTGGAGAATAAATAATGTAACATCTGTAAAGTGTTAAAACAGATGCTGTTCCTACTCCACGCAGATGCCTTTCACAGACACCCACACCCATTCCCACCTGCTGCAGGTTTGGGCTCCTAATAGCTCACACCTACACCCTTCCTAAGAGACTTGCCCTTGGCTGACAGGAGCTGTCTTGCTGGTGATGCTTGTTATGTGCTCTACCCACCCTATCCCACTGGAGGTGGCCCACATCCAATGGTCTGCTAGTTTAAGGATGTAAGAGCAGCACTGTTGCTTCTGGAGGGGATCAGTGCTGGGGTACACTTTACCATTCAGAGCTCACATGGAATCAGGCTGAAGCTAGACTTCTCTAGAAAGCTCCCTTTTCTCAGTGTCTTTCCTTGCCCTGTCCTGCTTCTCTCACTCCTTACTGGTTTCTCCTCAGTAACAGCACTCCCTGACTTGCACAGGAATCTCTTGCTCAGGCTCTGCTAAGGAGCTCGACCAGAGACCACTAGTACATCAAAGAGTGCTTGGCACTTAGTACTCGTTCAATAAACGTTAACAATTATTCAGGATTTCAATTCATCACATTTTTTGGTCTAAATCAGGTGTATGAACTGAAGGAGACTTTATTATTTAGAACTTAGTTGCAAATTTGTCATCAGAACTAAAAGTAAGTGTTTCGCAATTGTCTTAATTATTTTCCTTTTAATGGCTATGCTTGAGTGGCTGAAAAAGGCAGTGCGAGAGGTATTAGGGAGAGGTCAGGGCAAAGGATGAAGGTGCACAAGCACAGGTGAGAAATGCCAGGCCCAGCTCCATACCTGATGAGCAGGTGGGGTCTCAGGTGTCCTAGGTGTCAGGGTTTGAGGGCTATAACAGAGGATGAGGGATGTAGTGGGGGTAGAGAAAAAGCAGTGATGACTCGGTAGGAGAAAAAGTCCAGCTCTTGTTCATTTCTTGACAGGGGACAGGTTTGAACCCTGGGGCTCAGATGTTCAGGTTAACTAGACCTGAGAAATTATTTTGTTCAAATCATCAGGGCAGAAGACCTCCTCTCAGTATTGGGAAGGAAGAAAGAAAGGGCAAGGGAGAAAGGAGAGGAGAGCAAGGGAGCTTTAGCTATCAGAAAGTTGTGACCTTCTAGCATAGTGGGAAAGAAAGGGATTGTTTAGATTTAGGACAGTGGACACGAGAATTCTGAGTAAAGCTTAACTTCTAAGTCAAATCACCTGTGTTGAAATACTGGCGCTAGTCTTCCCTGCAATGTGTTGCTTTGGGGGGAAAGCCATTGCAAAGAGCTAAAGGGGCCATGTTGCAGGAGGAGCATAGTCCCCCAAAGGAGCTATGCCACAAGCCCTAGGCGACAGCGAATGCCAGAAGTGACAGTCAAAACAGGCAGCTGAGCCTGGGAATTTCAGCTTCATAAATCCAAATGCAGTCTTGAAGAAATTCTCTTCCATTTAACATCTCATGGTCAGGAAATCAGAGACCCATGCCCCACCTTGCAGTTGTATAACATCCATGTCATCAATTGTTTTCCTCCTGGAAGAAGTGCCGTTGTCATCCATATCATTTACAGCAGGTAAGTTTGAGATACCAATGCATAGGTCAAAACCTGGCTTCCTGGGACTTAGAATCCGACACTGATTTGCTTTAGTACCAGGATCACTCATATGATCAAGTAAAAGCAACAGCCAGGAGTAAAGATGTGTTCATCTCAATGTAAGATAGATGGTAAGGCTGTCTGCATTAGGGTGGGAGTTACAGAAGAACTTCTAAGTGTCCCACGTCCATTCATTCCAGGGAGACTTCTTAGAGAAGGTGAAATTCAAAGCCAAAAGCAGGGGAAAGAGGGCGCTCTGCAGCTTGTGTTCCTGATATTTGGCCAGCCCATGCTCAGGCCCTCAGAGTTTACTGCACTGGAAAGGCAACAACTGCTATGCGTTGGGACTATTGTAGAGTTAACCTTTCTCTTTTACACATTATCTGGGTCAACCCTCAACACAGTGATATTGTTATTTCCTCTCTTTTTTATTTTATAAATGAGAAAGCTGGGCTTGAGAAAACTTAATCCAGGAAACGGGAAAGTCAGCATTTGTACTCTCCTGGCCATTTGCCTGAGAGTCTGGTGTTTTTCTTTGTTAGAGAAAAGGGTGCAGCTCTGCTGTAAATATGTTCGGAGAGGAAGTTGTGTGTCTTTTAGCATAAGACATGCCACTTTTATGTTTTATTTCTTAATTACTATTACATTCACATGTATGAAAACCCCAAAGTGGTAAAACTTTCCCTAACATTCTGTCCCTCATTTGTCAAGTTCTTCCTTCCTATCACCACAGGTACCCGTCAGTATTAGTTTCTTATATACTCTTCTATAGACGCTTCATGTTTTATAAGGAAATGTAAGATTCTGCTTCCTGCTTTCACACAAAAGTTAGCATATTATAAACATCGTTTAACACCTTTTTTTCAATTAACTTCTGCATGCTAGAGATCTTTCCATATCACTTTATAGGGAGCTTTCTCATTCTTTTTTTTTACAGTTGTGTAAAATTCCAATATATGGATATTCTGTAATTTATTGAATCAATGCCCTACTGATGAAAATTTGGCTTCTTCCCTATTTTTCACTATTACCAAATGCTACAAGGAGTAACTTTGTACATTCACCTTTTAGCATATATATGCGTATATCTGTAGGTTATACTGCTAAAAGTATAATTGCTGAGGAAAAAATGTATACATGTGATATATGTGTTTGTATATTTGTGTGGCTAGTCACCAGAAATTTTGATGAGGCCAAAACGAGGCCCAAAGTACTTTCATCCCTCATGCCATAATAGTTGGTTTGCCAAGGTCACAGTCAGGTAAGGATTAATTACCAGATTGACTCCATGACCACTCCAGGTCTCTTATCTTTGACCTTCAGATCTCTTTCCTTTCTGTGGAGGCTGTAAGGCCAGGAAGCTGGACATATTCTTTGAAATTCTTCCTCTTGCCCTTAGATGCATTGTACTGGGAAACAGAGCTGAGACATGCAGCTCTCTATGACCTGTTATAGAAAAAGAGAAAAGGCACAGGCTGGGGGGGGGGGGGCAGAAAGACCTGAATTCTAATCTTAGCTCGGTCACTTTCCATCTGTGTCATCTTGGGTGAGGTTTTTATCCTCTGTGGGCTTCAATTCCTTCACCTGAGAAAGAGAAAAAATAATGGAACCCATCAAAAGCAGTTGTGGTAAGGATTAGAGAGAATGTGTGAAAAGCATACCAAATACCCAACAAATGATTACTGTGGTTTTGTAGAATTATCCTAAAATCCATGCTTATAAACACACACATTATATCTGTGCCATTGAGGACCCAGCACTGGCTCTTCATGGCATCCATATTAATGACTCATAACCTCAACTACAAAACCGTCTCATTGTTAATGGCTTGACTCTTTGTAAGCAGTTTATGAGTGGTTTGCCACAGTTCACCGATGCAGTGTTCCTCATGATACAGCCACATTAAGCTCCAACCACCCTCTCATAACATCAAAGGACCCTGGCTCATTAATTAGTCAGAAAGCAATTTTTCACTATTCGGTCTAGCACCTAAGCTGGCCCTTAGAAAGCACTAAGGTTTATCTAGGGTCAAATGAGCTTGGAAATCCTACAGATATGGCTACCCTCAGCCTTATAGCTCCAAGACAGGCGTTTGGACTCACAAGGAGCAAGACCCATGGAATACAGAGCAGACATTTTCCATGCTGATCCGAGAGCTGCTGCTTCCAATTCTCTTCTTTCATCTTTTCTGTATTTCTTGACACCCAAATCAGCACACAGAGGTCTGTGTCCTCCAAGTGAAGGAAATGAACACTCTCTGAAATACAGACAAGTCCGGTGATGGCAGTAATGCAATGATGGATTACCCTTATGTTTCCTCATGCTCTGAATCCATTAAAAGGGGGGAACTGAATTCTGTCTAGTCAGGACCCTCATTCCTTTCCTTAATTGCTTTTTAAACTACTGAAATGAAAAGTTGCAAACAAGGCACATGTTAGCTATTCCTCCCATCTTCAGCCCATTATTGCCACAGTCCCATTTTCTGCCCTTCAGCTCAGCAGCAAAATGTTCAAAACTGTGAGTCACTCATAGATTGTTCAGATGACCGAAGAAAAATCTGTTAATGGGATTCGCAGTTCTTACAGCAGAAAAAGTGAGATATGGAATGGCCAATGTGTAAAAGGATTTTTTCCATGTCATTCAGAGTAATGAGATTCTATTGCAGCTTCTTCCTGAATTGAAATTACTGACAATGTATTTGCATATTCATTTTTGGACACTTTGATCTAAAAACCTGTCCATGGAAGAAGTCAGTCTAACATCAGAGAACTGTAGGCACTTGAAAATAAAGGAAAAATTCTCTCCTAAGCTTATCTCAACATGTTTATGACCTTGAAAAAGAGTTTGAAAACTAGCTGAGTATCTTGGGTGATATGCTTGCTGCCTATTTTAAAAATCTGATAAAGATTTGTGGTAGGAATACTGATCTGTATTTGCAATTTTTTACTTTTATATCAACAAAGATTAGTTGCAGCCTTCTATATCATTGTAGAGATTTGAGTGGAGATGTCCTTTTATGTGCACTGTGCAATACGGTAGCCACTAGCCACATGTGCTATATGAAATTTGGCTAATTAAATTAAATCAAATTAAAATTTCAGGTGCTCAGTAGCAGTAGCTACATTTCTAGCATTCCATACCCCCATGTGTCTATTGGATACTGCAGCTCTAGGGTGTGGAAAGTGGTAGGCATCTGTGTGAACAGACATTAATCTCCCAGACTGAATGTGTTGGAGTGCTCTACAGTGGTTCAACAACAAATTGTCAGCCTCTTGCAAAAATCTTTTCTTCTTATTAGTGTGAGACTTTACTCAGCCTTCATAACAGCCCTAAAGATGGTTAGCTATGGAGAGATAGGCTTGCAAATTAAACCTCATGTATTCATGGTTGAAGACCTAGTTAATCGTAACTGTGTTATATATAGCAATCAATCCTTCTGAATCACCAAGTTTATCCAAATTTTGTGATTTTAAAAAAGAAAATTGTCCTGCTTTGGAAGACAATGTTCCTCCTAGAAAAAAAAAATACAGCAGTATTACATATTGATGTTATTCAATTTACAAGACTTCCCAACATTTGAATAACATGAGAGTTGGGTCAGGTGTATGCAAAAACCGAGCAAACAAAACCCCCAATACTGAATAGTCTGCATTTTCTGATAATGAGTTCACTCTTAAGCTTGATGACTAAGTCTGTCTTACCCTGATGCATAAAAGGATATGAGGCAATAGTATGTGTATTTTATGAGCAAAAGCTACCTATTGTTCAATGTCCATATGTTCTTTCAAAGACATCTCTTAGGGAGTTAATGGCTGTTATGTTTCTCTCCCTCACTACTTGCTCTCCCAACACCACCTACCACCAGCATTATTATTCTAGTAGATATCATCAAAATCAACACTACCAAAAGAAGTCTTAAAAGGAGAACAAAAATTCAAAGGGTTAAACATGAACATCAATATGAATTATTCTATGAGCTTAATCTAGGGAAACAAAGGGGCTTATTTGGTGTATATAAAATAACTAACTTTGAGAGGGCTTACTCTGAGCCAGGCACTGTTCTCTATACTCATTTTTACTCATTATCACAGCAGCCCCATTTCTCTGATGAGGAAAGTAAGACAGGAAGAGGTTAAGCAATCTACCCAAGTACACATCCAGGCTACAAAACCAGGCAGTCTTGTTTTAACCATGAAGCTAACTGCTTCTCTGTGTCTTATGTCTGCTTAAGCATCTGCTGAGCTGTGTCCTTTGTCCTAAGTAGTCTGATAGGATAGGCCGGTTCCTGAAGCTATAATATATGAAAGCCTTAGAATGCAGGATGTGAGCCCTGTGGCATGTGTCATGTCTTTTCCAGAAGGTGGAAGGTGAGCTGAGTAACCACTGGGATGTTCACTTCCATTTTGCCCTCACCTGGGCTGCTTGTGTTGGCCAGGTATGGTGGGAAGAGAAGCCTGCTCTATAGCCCTTCCCCAACAACCTCTCCTTGGCCCAGGCCTAGGCATCCTCAGGAAAAACCAGGAGAGGTGTGGTTCCAGTCCTGCGAACATACTCTTTTTTGCCATTTTGGTGGACTTGGAGTAACCAGGCACTTGTGAAGGCTGGAGGGCATGCAATGTCCCTAAGGAATAGGAAATTGGTTTTGGTAGGGACCAGGCGGGGTCCACAGTCCCCCTTGAGTAAGATGAGGATAAACACGCTCCCAGCTCCCAAACACTTCTGCTTTAAAGCCCCATATTAACAATTAAAATCCAAGATAGAGTTTAACAAAGAAAAAAGAAAAAAGGCTTTCCGTTGTAGAAGCACCAAATTAACCCATCACTAGTAGTCTCTTGGGCATACGCGTATTAATGAGAGCACAATGTTGTTCAAAGCCGTCTGACACGCTGTCTATCCAGTTAGCAGGCACTTCGTTGGCTCATAGTCTAGCTTCACTACTGGGGGAAGCCAGTGTGGACGGCACAACGCAGGTGCCCTCAGTGATCTTGGTGTGTTTGTGTGGCTGGGCTGGGAATTTACTCTCTGCTTCTTATCTGTAGCAGGGTGACTGACAGAAGGTAGGGTTACAGGCCAGACAGAAGGAGAGAGGGCTCTCCCTTCTCTCCCTGGGTGGTCTCTTTGTTCCTATCTTCCTAGAAAAGATGATTAGATACAGTTCTGGGGTGGGAAGGAACCTTAGAGATCATATAGACCCACCCGCTTTGTTGCTTTGTAGATAAGAGAACTGAACCTTGGAATGGTAAAAGGACAGGCCCAAGGTCAGTTAAATGTCAGAGATTATGATCATGGATGTCATACAAAGAAAATTCCAATTCTGTCCTAAGCTACTAAGTGGAGCCAATTTGTAATATAGCTTTCTTAAAGGTCTTCAATGCTATTTCTTGGTAAAAGGCTCAGTGTATCTTGTTCATGCACGGAGCTCTCTGGGCAGAGGGAATTGAGGCAGAGGAAAGGTTTTTTAAAATTATTATTTATAATGGGCACTCTGCAAACTGTCTAAAGGGATTTGCAGTGGCTTGTAATGAAAGGGAGGCATATAACAAAGCTGTTACAGTGTATTAAAAAAAAGAAAAATATGTAGAAGGACAGGAAATAATTATATCAAATTCCTAAGGTATAGGTAGCTAAGGGAAACAACTCTCACCTGTTAAGACATACCAGTTCTTCAGGTACAATATTCTTGGAGAAATATTGGTTAGCCTACTAGCATTCCCCACTGATTCCAAAGTTTTTGCTTGTTTGTTTTGTTTTGTTTGCTTTTCAACACACCCAGGGAAGGGCTTTGGGCCAGCAGTGATGCTCTGACCCTTAATAACATGGTTGGGTTGTGCCCAGGATGGGGTGCCCAAAGGCATTACTACCTCAGCTTCACCATTACTCTGAGACACCATTTCCATAGTGCACTATTTTGACCCCATATTGGTGATCATAGCTCTTACGTGGGCTCATACATTGTCACCTAACAATTTAGTTGTGTTTTTGGAGACCATCAGTGTCTTGTCTTCTAAATATAAAGACATGTCTGGGCACACCCAAGGCAAAACTGCAAGCTGGGGAAACCCCATCAAAGTTAGTTCATCTGAATTCAATAGCATACATTGAGTACCTGCTGCATGTCCCACCCTTGCTAAGGAGCAAGAGATAAGACGGGAGTTGAGCCTGACTGGTAGATAGTTGTGGGTCCAATGATTTATAATTCAATATAATGACAAAATATGATATACTAGAACAGTGATCAGAACAATGTGTTTTAAGAACACAGCAGAAGAGCAGATTCTGCTCAGAGGTATAGGAGAAGTCTTCCCAGGGAAGCTAACTTTTTATTCATTTTTTTCAACAAATAATCAATAAATGTCTATTTTTCTCCACACATTGTTTTGGGTACTGAGATAATTAAAATAGTCTTGGGTCATTATTCTCATGGAATCTGAAGTAATAGTCTAGATATAGAGGGAGAAAGAAAGGACTCTTAGAATGTATTCTAGAAAAAACAAAACAAAAGAAAAAACCCTGTAAGCAAGATGAAAGAGGCATATAACCTAAAGAATGACCAGATAATGTGAGAAGCATGAAGAAACTTGAACTTGAGCTTAATCCTATAGGCAATGGAGAGACAGAGAAGGATTTAAGGAGGGGAGTGGCATGATCAGATTTGTGCTTTCAAAGTCAATTAGCCACAAAGATTTAATTATATATATTAAAAAGAAGAAAAGTACTAGAAAAAAAAAACATAAGTAAATATTTATATAATTTTAGCTTGGGGAAAATCTTTCAACATATGAAAAAGTTAAAACCATACAGAAAAAACTAACAGATTTTAAAATGTAAGGATTTAAAAGCTGTATACCACCAAACAACTACTAAAAGTTAAAAAGTCAATAAGTTTTTTAAAAAGCTTTTAAGTAAGTTAAAAAAAGACAAATTGGGAAATATTTAATAGCCTTGACATACAAATGGCTCTTGCACATAAGAAAAAGAACACCTCTAGAAAATGGGCAAAAGAGAAATTCAAAATTTTAATTAAACAGATGAAAAACATTTAATCACACAAGTAGTCTAAACAAATTATATTAGATATCTACCATTTTTCATTTACCAGATTAAAAAAACATTTTTTTTTAGATGCTAATGCCCACATTTAGTGAAGGAATGGAGAAACAGACATTTTCAAGCAATGGTGGTATAAATGTGGTTTAGAAGAGCAATTTGTAATATGGACCACAATGGATAGATACACTGACTCAACAGATTTACTTTTAGAAATACATTCTAAGATCAATTCACAAAACTCTTTGTTCCAAATGGTTCCTTCCAATTGTTTATGATAGCAAAACCAAACATAACTAAAACTAAACCACATAAAACCCCAGATAACAACAACAAAACCCACAAGGAAACAGTATAAAAGCTCCACCCTGAAATAAAGGTTTGGTTAAAAACACAATGGCACAGCCACATACTCAGAAGCTATGCAGCCAGGAGAAAGGATGTTGGCTTTATATTTACTGATATGAAAATCTGCCCACAATATATTGTTAAGGGAGAATAGAAGATTACAGAGGACAATCATAGCAGGGTCTTATTTTTGTAAGTACATATTTTATGTGCATGTAGATAAGAAAAAAATCTGGGAGGAAAGACAAAATATTCAATGTTGTTATTTCTGATTGTAATTGGTATTTTTTTTATTCTGTCCATCTTTATTTTCTCATTGTTTTTCATCAAACATGGATTAATAGAGGAAATAAATTATTATTGCAACACATTAAGGTGATTAGCCTCAGATGCAGAGGACCAAGGGCACTTAGGAGGCTTTCGCCGCAATCCAGGTAAGAAATGAGGAAGGCTTATGCCGGGTTCCAGTGGGTTCCAACCGTGGCTGTACTTTAGAATCACCTAGGAAGGTATTAAAAAGTACTAATCCTAAGGCACAACACAAACTAATTAATTTAGAGTCTCTGGAGTGGGGCCTTGAAGCTGGTACATTTTAACCTCTGTCCTCTTGCCTTTGCCACCCACCTCCTCCAGGTGACTAAAATGTGCAGCCAGAGACAAGACCACTGTACTCCAGGGCAGTGGCCTTCGGAAAGGAGAAGAGGGTATGATGTTTCATGGGTGGGATCTCTGAAAAGGATATTAATCTTAAGACACCCACGAAGCTAGCTTTAGTGGGTTTCCTTTCATTCTATATAGCTTTCAAGGTCAAGTGTATAGCTGAGGAATGCAGGGGCGCTGGAAAATGGCCTCTGGTAAGCTCTCTGGGCTAACTAAGCTGCAGCTGGTTTGTGGCACAGAAGGCTGCATCCATTCACCCACGTTTGGACCGCAACATGCTGCAGGAACAAATCATCCATCTCCCCAAAATGCCTGTGTGCGAGTACTCAGCCCTCAGCAGTGCTGGCAAAGCAGAGAGCTGGAACAGGGCAGAGAAAGGGTGACATTTCATATACGTGTGTGAATGGGACTGCTGCTTAACACAATGATTTTCTTTAAGGAGTGGCTTTGTTTTATTTAAAGCTGCCGGAGTTTGCTGTTTCGTTACTAATTGCAGTGTATGTAGGTGTTAGCCCACATTCCAATAACTGAATGTTTCCAGCAATACTGCAATAGCTTCCCTTAAGGTTTAAAAATTATGATTTGCTTTTAATTACTACCCTTCTTAATAGGTGTTACTCAAACAGGAAGGAAAACTCCACATATTCTCACCACTCGAGGTTACTGAGGCAATTTGGAGAGATATCTTAAAAGGTGTCAAGTAAATACAGGTGAATTTTAATACATGATGTGCATTGACATTTTTATTCTGTATAGCAACAAAGAGACTTTTGTATAGCTGAGGAGGAATTATATCAGATTTTTGGCTATGACGACAGGATTTCTCTCTTCTGATTGGCTGAAAAAAATAAACGAAGCCATTATAAACAGTATTAAAATATTAACCGTGCCTTCCATAATTAAACACCCCTTTTAAAAACAGAAGTTACACAATCTGTCTTTCACGTCGATTTTTACTTTTATCCTAACACTAGTGGGGAGAGAACGAGTTCTGGTAGGAATCAAATTGTGAAAGTGACTTGACTGCAGAGAGCAGCAGTGTCCAGGTAGGAAACCTGGCTCTATCTTCTCTCCCGCTTGGGGTCAGTGTTTCGGTAGATGCCAGAGAAGCTGACGAAACGGGACAGGAAGTGGCAGCATTTCCACCAAAGGTCAAGGGAGCATTAAGATAATGGGCCGCGTCCCAGACCCAACGCTGACAGCCCTCTTCAAAGGAGATCAGTGATGTAAATAGGGACTCAGAACCTTTCGCAAAAGGCATGATGAGGTCAGCAGCATGCAGGAGAGAGGCAGTGTGGGAGGGGGGAGGTTCTGTGAACAGCTCTAAAGTTACCCTTCCAGCCAGTCTTTAACATCAAAGCGTATTTGTCTGCCTTAATTGGCAGGTAAAAGTGCTGTGCAGGTGACAGCAGGCCTCTGAGAAGATAAGAATAGAAATCATTGAGCTTCAAACCATTGATCTATAGGCTTCACTGAAACTGGTTCTCTCTACCAGCTGCGACTGACCCCAAAACCCTGAGGGCAGAAGCTGCGGGATTCCCTGCGTAGTCCCAAGACCCTAATATGCCCATGTAGCGACTTAACAAATGTTAGCAACATCATCTCCATTTTAATTTTTAAGGATATATACGGAGGGTGCCAAAAAAATGCATACACTTTTTAAGAAAGGAAAAAAACTATTAAAATCGTAATACTCAATGTATGCTGATAACAAAAGACGAATACAAGTCACGTTTGACTTCTGCAATTACAAGAGGTGCTCACAGTGGTTACCATCAGTGTCCAGACACTTCTGATGACGGCGAACTACTGCTTGAGCAACGTTGACCAGAGTGTCCACTTGCATACATTTTTGGGCACCCCGGTATGTACTTGGTAAATAAAATTCAAACACCGAAAGGTACATGATGAGGAATAAGCTTCCTTCTCTTCCCCTCCCTGTCCCCTAGACCCCCATTTTCCATTTCCGATACTGTTAGTCATTTTTTCAGACATTCTACTAGAAACAGATCTTCTCCTCTTTCTCCTTCTCCCTCCTCCCAAACCCCATACATAAAAACATACATATGTGTACATATAAATATATAAACATGTATGTATATGTATACACACACACACACACACTTTTTACACAGGTGAAAAATCAACTTTACACACTGTTTCCTATCTCACTATGTTCTCTTATGTTCACTTACAGATTCTGGAGAGCGTTCTGCACCATTCCATAAAGATCCTGACTCACTCTGTTAATGACTGCACTCCACTGTAGGGTTGAACATTAACATATTCAACCAGACCTCTAACTGATAGGCTGTAGATTTTTTCCCAACCTTCATCAAAGCTGCAACAAATGTCTTTGGGCAGCTATCTTTATGTGGGAGTATTTCTGAGGGATTAACCCTTGGACATAACATTCCTGACTCAGAGTGCATACATTTTTTAATTTTAATTGATATTGACACATTTTCCTCCAAATATCGAGCCAATTTATACCCTACCAAGAATGTGCAAGACCTTGGAATATTATGTTAAGTGAAAGAAGCAGGTCACTAAAAGGCCACCTATTATATCATTTCATTTATAATGAAATATCCAGAGGAGGTAAGTCCACAGATAGTAGATTAGTGATTGCCAGGGGCTGGGGGTACCGGAGAATAGTAAGTGACTGCTAATGGGTGTAGGGCTTCTTTTTGGAGTGATGAAAACATTCTGAACTTAGTGATGATGGTTGCACAAGTATGAATACATTAAAACCCACTGAGTTGTGTACTTTAAAAGGGTGAATTTTATGATATATAAATTATACCTCAATAAAGCACCATAAGGGTATCTGTTTACCCCTCATCCTTGACAGTGTATGTTCACTTTTTTTTTTCATTTATTCTAATTATAAAAATCTTTCTCCATTCTTCCTAAAAGAGAAGAACCAAGCAGGAAATAAATAGAAAGAGCTAAAGGGCTAGGGATCTAAGGATTTGGGCTGTCAACTCTACAGCCTAAAAACAATGGAAATGATGAAGATGGCGACAACCAAAATAATCAAGTTGTCAACAATTGCCAGTGAATTCAACGGCCATATCAGAATGAGACTTAAAAAAATGCCAAAAAGGGGTGAAGAACCCATTTCTCTCAGCCTAAAGGATTTTGAAATCTCCTTTTGTTTACTTAATTAAGGACATTAATGCCACATCTCCTGAAGCAGAACTTAATCCAGCTCTAGTAGAAAATAGAGTAAAGTGCTATGGAGGGAAAGAAGGTGTGGAAGCCAAATAAAAAGTATTATTTTTGAACACAATTCCAGAACTACAGAGAGTAAAGCGGAAAAATTAACCATCGCCTTTCTCCTTTAAAGTTAACTGGTATTTTCATCAAGATGGGTTTACTTTGGATTCCATTTCACCCCTTTTCACCTCTCACCTCTAGATTAACCCTGCTCAATTCTTCTTTTTCTATGATGTCTTATATTTCAACCTGCTTGTGTCCTGTGGGATTAAAAGCTAAATACTCTTTAACAAGAGTAATCCCCTAAGTGGACATGTTTCTGAGATTGTTAGGCATTTGATCACAAAGGAAAGAAGAGAAAGGAGAGAGAGGTATGAAAGCGAGGAAAATAGCTTAGAGATTTTCACCTTAGTAATAATTGATTGCTAAAGGGCTCTCCAAGCCAATATTTGCATGAAAATAAGGCGTTCTTAATTCCCAAGAATAAGCTCATTTTCTCTCTTCCTTTGAGACAATATGCCCAAAGGAACTGAGCTCCAGCATGGAGGGCCTAGATGCATCAGACATTTCCCAGTTTTTGACTTAGCTTCTGTGACTTTAATAACAGCTAGCACTGAGCCACCTTACTTCTAGGAAGCATTTAACGTGTCAGTCCCTGGTCTAGGCACACTATGTATTGGCTTATTTAATCTTCACAACAATCCTATGAAGAAAATACTATTTGTTCTGATGCCATGGACTGAACTGTGTGCCCCCCCAATTCATATATAGAAACCATAACCCCCAATGCGGTAGTATTGGGTCATCGGGAAAGTCATGATGTATTTTTGCATTGAAAAACACAGAAAAATACTTTCTATGAAAGTCATGACTTTCCTGATGACCCAATATTTGGAGATGGGGCCTTTAGAAAGTAGATTTAGAGGTCATGAGGCCATGAGGGTGGCGTCCTCATGATGGGGTTAATGTACTTGTATGAAGAGACTTCAGAGAGCTTGCATCCTCTCTCTCTGCCACGTGAGGGCACAGCAGATAGGTGCCCATCTGCAAGCCAGGAAGAGAGCCCTTGCTGGGGAACAAAATTGGCCAGCATCTTGATCTTGGACTTCCCAGCCTCCAGAACTGTGAGGAAAAAAATCCTTATTGTTTATAAGCCACCCAGTCTGAGGTATTTTGTTATAGCAGCCTGAGTTGACAAATACAACCACCATTTTATATAGGAGGAAATTGAGACCAAGACAGAGTAAGTAACTTAGCCAAGTAAAAACCAGAAAGTGACAAAAGCAGGATTCAAACCCATGTAGTCTGG
>NW_017731405.1:5242583-5246687 GCF_001890085.2 Hipposideros armiger | reverse complement strand
TCTGGAATTCAGCATGTAAATTTTACGTTTACAGCACATCCCAATTTATACTAGTCACATTTTAAGTGCTCAATAACCACATGTAATTAGTGGTTACTATATTGGATATTGCAAATCTAAATTTTAGTGAGATTTGATATTAAAAGAGAAATATATTTTTGAAAATGCTTTTTCTCAGAAAGTAAATTCAAATAATTTGGCGAATGCTGTATGTCACACATCGTTCTCTGATGACAGAACACACTGAGATTTGTTTCAGTGATACCCTTTCCAATAATTTTTAAGGAATAAAGGCAAACACAAATCTAGTCTGACGACTTTCTTGCCCTGGTGATTAATTGAGACATATGGGTGAGCATAAAGCAAGATTTCCTCCTACAATCACTCTTCCACTGACCTTCATTAAGGACAAAGAGCATTTTAATGGATGAAGCCTTCACCTTTAATAAGCCTTTACTCTGTTATTTCCTAAGGAACCATTCATTAGATTAACAAAACAATGGTAGCTGGCTAATGACAGAGCTGTGGTCAGAACCCTAGGGATAGCCTATGTCACCATTAGCGCCTCAAGGCAAAATGTCACTTGGGCTACCTCAGCGAATCCAGCCAAGAAGACGTTGACCTATAATTGCGTTCAGGGAGTTCAAGAGCTCAAGAGGTTACAGATGGGGGTGAGTGGATCCATGCTTTGCATCATCATGTCAGCTTGAGAAAAGGATGTTTGAGAATATAAATGGCGATTGATATGGGTAAGGGTGAGGCCTATTTGTTTCTGCTTCCAAATGACATTACTGTTTATCATTGACAACTTCACGGAGGTATATTTGTTTGTTTCTTGTTTAACTATATTTTTGTTTCAGAATAATTTTAGATTTATAAATTAGTTGCAAAGATAGTACAGAAAATTCCCATATGCCTTCACCCAATTTCCCCTTACATTACCAAGGTACATTTGTCTAAAGAAATCTACGTCAGTGCATTGCTGCACACCAGAATTTACATTGACTTAAAAAAAAAAAAACTTAGCAGAAAGAATTGTGTAAAAAAAACATAGTGTCAAAACGACTTTTAATCTTTATTTTTTTAAAAAGATAACTCCTATCTTAGAGAGGAGAGGGATAGGAATGAAAGATGCAAGAGACAAAGTGATAGCATCAACCCAGGAGTTCACTTTCCCAGCGTGGACACACGGATGAACTTTTATTCAAGTCAGATCAAAGTACACTTCCTTATGAAGCTTTCCCATATCTTATGTTAGTAGTTAGTGTTCTAACATTGGAGAACAAGTCTCTCTTACACTTTCCACATTGCATTGCCTGGTGCTGAGAGACACTCAAATGCTAGCTGAAAGAAGGAAAGGGACCTGAGTGATCAAGGAGCAATTATTACAGCTTCCCTTCCCCCACTTCTTGCTACCCCCAATCTGTGTCAGCTACTGTGCTTTTCAGAAAGCATCTCTGAAGGTTTTATGCATGAGAAGTTTGCATTGGGTCCTTTTTCTTTTGAATGATTAGAAGGGAGCTGTCTATCTCTAAAGACATATAGTTTAGGAATCATCATGGATAACATATCTTAGCATATTTAGGTAAAGCTATTCTTACTCTCTAATGTGTTCAGTGGGAATTGGGTTTGCTCAGTTTGCTATACTGACTTTCAACAAATATAATTTCAGCAGCTGCCCTGTATTTGGCACTGTTCTAGGCATGCTCTGGGGACCACTCCTATGGGAACACTGATACACAGGATGTATTTCTCTCTCTGTCTTCTAGACTCTAAGTTCCTTGATAGAGACTGAGAGAACTGTGTCTTATTTAATCCTTCTCATCCTTAGCTTTTCAATGCCTGAGACAGTCCCCCCCGCCCAATATCTAATAGATGCTCAATAGTGTTATTGAATCAATAATGGACAAATAACTATTGAATAGATAGATGGTTGAATGGATGAATAAATGAGTTAATAGATGAGTAATTCTTAATCACTGATCTTAAGGAAATTACTCTCTGGAAAGAAGCACAGAGAAGCACACAAATGATTATAATGCATAGTGGAATGGGGTAAGCACCATTAGAAGTGAACATGTTTTTTAGAAAGTGCTATTTAGTTTCAGGTGAAGATGGCAACTCCTGAGAAAATAAGCAGAAGTAAGTGGTACTTGAATCTATCCAGGAAGGATGGATAGGATGTCATAATGAGGAGTGGGATGGAAAATAAGTGAAGACATTCCAGCCTGAGGGAAGAGTGAACAAATATAGCAAGCTGGGAAATCATGAACACTTTGAAGAGTTTAGTTTAGAAAGCTTCTATGGCATGTATAGGTAAGTAAGGGAAAATAAACAAGCTTTACACCCTGAGGCCATGTTATGTGGGTCCTTGAATGCCTGGATTTGCTCATTTGGAAGTGATAACAGACACATATAAATCCTGAGGAGAAAGTGGTTTGCAGTGGGGGCAAGAAAGANTTCTAAACCCCCACTGCGTTTTCCTGGCAGTAACTTTCCCCCTGTACCATTTCTAGGGAGGGGCATTGGCAAAGATGAATTCAATTTATGTACTTGCCCTTAAAAAAAAAAAAGAAAATATGTTTACAGTACCATTTAATATACTAGTAGGTTTTATTTGATAAGTACTAGGGACAAAATCACCTTATTCATTTTAATGATGAACAAACTAAGACCCTGGGGTAAGATGAATTGTTTAAGGTCATAAAACTAGTTAATATTAGAGTCAAAGCTAGAATCGCAATTGCCTGGGATACCAGCCAGGCGATTTTCCATTTTATCTTGATGCTCCTTGCCTACCTCTCATCCTACCTCTTCCTCAATCTGTTCTACCCTCTATCACTACCCACCTTTTGCCTATACCTCTTTAAATTAAAAAAAAATGGGGGAATTTTTCGTAATGCCATGTATCTGTTATCATTGGTTTTACCCAAATGTTCTCCCAAAGTGTCTGGTAGATTATGGAAGCATCAACCTATAGGTGTAAGGAGAGGCCCAAGTGGTAAGGCTCCCCAAAGAACAATGGCGTGATGCTCCCTGTTGGGATGCTTGATGAGCGTTTGAGCCACACTGACTGACCCAGCAAACTAGCACTTTGGGCACAAACCTGGGTGGAGCCTTTGCCTGCTCTCACCACAGAGAGTGAGGTTCTACTACAACATGCCTGCAATGTGTGTTTTCTGGAGTGTGGATATATGGGACAGATTGTTATCTAAATTAAAATAACTTAGTGTGTTTCTGGCCAACTTCCCAGAATCGAGAGTAGCAGATGCAGAGGGTAGAACATGGCTTTTTGTTCTAGGATCTAGTGCTCTTGTTGGAAGGAGACTCCACAGCCAATTTGACCCTTTCTACACTATCACTTCAGGCTGAGCATGGTATCTTCAGCCTTACCGAGTTGGTTTTTAAGCTGCTTAATGCCATCTCCCTCTGATTGTACAACGACATTGCCTGGATTTAAATCTAGCTCCATTACTTAACTACTTGTGTGAGGACAGTTAAGTGCTATAGGCCCCTCCGTGACTTGGTTTCCTAATCTGTAAAGTATAGGTAGTTTTCGTATTTATTTCGTTGGTTGCTGAGAGGGTTCCATGAGGGAATACAGAAAAATCACTTAGAAAAACAAATCAGGCATATTATTAGTGTTCAATAAATGATGCGGTTATTATTGTTGAAACAGCATAGTGACTTGGGCCCCAAGCGGAAGGAATGGAAGGAACGCTGGATGGCCAGGAGGAATGCTGGATAAGCTGACCACAGCAAAAATGCAGGAGTAGCTGATTATTATCTCCCTTCTAACTGCTTACTTCCATACAGATGTTAAAATCACTGTTCTGCATGCACAAGGTTTGAGCACGATATATAACCTTCCTGAGGTGGCTATCTGCCATCTTGCCCCCACAGCACAGGCACAAACATAGTTACCAGGCAACGTAGCCTGTAAAGAAAGCCCGCCTTTTTTTCAAAAAGCCTGCCTTCTTGTGCAGACCTGCTTTGTACCCAGGCAGAGCCAGCCCGAGTCAGTTCGGAGGACCTTCCTTCCTCTGTGCTGTCTCCCTTGTGCTCAAGCATGAGCTTAATAAACTCTGGAGATTTTTGGAGGGT
>NW_017731405.1:5232795-5238403 GCF_001890085.2 Hipposideros armiger | reverse complement strand
TTATGTGATCAAGCTGACCTGAGGTTTTTGAACAGAAACTGAGCAGTCTACTTCACACTGTTAAAAAGTTAAAAATCTGTGCCGAATTGCATTATAACTGTTCAAGGGGTTCAAAGGGTAAAATATGAGCATCTTATGGGGGCAAAGCATTCTTAGTTACAGCAAAGAAATCACATTAATGTCCTTTTATTTTAAGACTCTCCATTGCAGTGGAATAACTATGCTTTTAGGAAACTCTTCTTTGGAAAAGACTGAACCATTTCATGGTTCCTGTTTATTTCCAATTACAGGGACCTTCTGCTGCTCTGGCTGGGTGCCTCAGTGGCTAACTCTGTGAGTGGTAAAGCCCCTCAGTTCTCCGCTCCAGGCTCATAGGGTGTAAAGATAGAGGCTATCGGAGCCATAACTGTGGGAGGTGCTGTGTTTACACATCTGCTGTGGCCTTCTGAATTGAGTTTCAGGCCAGAGAAAAGCAGCTCCCCTCCCCCTTTATTTTCACAGTCACATCATTAAAGGAAATGAGATTACGGTACAAATCATTGTTCACGTGACTCCAGGATAGAAGGTTATGGAGATATTGCAGAAATAATTCCATAGCCGCCATGGACCCTGACAATAATTACAATGTGACCACAGGGGATCACCTTCTAATAGGCTTTTGTTCAGTCAATTCAGAGTCTGTTGTGTGCTCTGAGTTTGGATAATTAAAGTTGTGTCTCAGAAGCCACATGTGGTAGCTCATAATTATGTAGTCCAGTCTAAGAGGAAACTGAGGTGACTGACACCCGTGCTGGAGTGAGGAACAGGGGCACTGGTGGCCAGAAAGAAAGAAACCAGTCCCTCATTTGGGAACCAGGGGGATGGTGTTCACTCCACAGCCTCCCTGCTTTATTTATTTTAAAACAAAAATGAGTAATTATAGCCCTTCCCAGTCCAATCCCTCACCCTCCAGGGGGACTTTTCCTAACCCTTTCCTATTGCCTCCAATGAAAGAATGGTAGCTGACCTGGGCAATGAAGAAAAATATAAATGGCTTATTTAAACGCCATAATGGTTTAATTATTTAATCATTTGCATGTTGAGTGATTTGCATAAAAGCAGGAAAAGGCCCATGTTGGAATTTGGCCCATATCTCCCCCTTCTCTTCACTGGAGAAATGATCTTGAAACTTGGCCTCATTTAAGCTCTTGAATTTTAGAGAAATGTGAACTTTGGAAAGCTTAGATTTGTTATTTCAAGGACACAATATTTGAAAGGAAAACAAACCCCCAAACTGTATCCCATCGGGCCGTATTTCTCAAGTCAGTCCATGGCTGTCAAAGAAGCAAAGTAGTTGATTTTCCCCCATGCAGTATGCCCTTGAGAAGCCATTCTCCTGAGCAGGATGGGCAGAAGGCTTTGGTTAGTAGGGGCCTCTTCAACGTTCTACGACTGAGTTCTACATTCAACATGTAAGAGATAGCTATTTTACCATTCTGTTTAAAATGTGAAATGTTGGTACAGGACATCTTTTATCTTAAATCTTGACTGTAGAGGATTCTTGGAATATACTTCTAAAGGGCTTTCCATTTCTGAGGCTTCAAAGTAGAATTCTTCTTTATTCTCACATAAGACATTTTTTCCTCCACGTTTGGCCAGGTAGAGAACAAACCTCTTCATTCTTTCAAACACTGTCATCTCTTTTGAAGCACAGTAAATTTATTCTTCAGCCAATGTGGGAACAACAATTGATATTCAAAATGCTGCCCTTTCCTAAGGCTTTGCCTTCATGAAAATGAAACATATTTTGTACTGAGCACCATATGGTGTTTGTGAAGAGTGGACACGCAGATGCTTCCTAATTAAAGCATTAAAGTTTGTCATGAGAAATGGCAGCCGCAGATGATTTTGGCTGGGTGTGTGTATGGGAAGGAGTAGGTGGGAAGAGATCCCAGGGAGTGGGTGAAGGTAGGCTGACTCCCAGCTTTTTCAAAAACATTCTCTGATTGGTCCTCAGGGAACCGATAATGGCAAGAGGCAGTTAATTTGAAGATAATTGAGAGATCTCTTTCCTGTCCTCACACAATAAAATAAGGTGTTGGGCCCCAGCTGGCACTTGCACTCTGGCAGGCAGAAAAGAGCCCAGAATCCATCTGCGAAAGCTGCCACCTCATTTTCACTTCTCTCACAAAGCTGGGAAACCCTTTTTCTGGCCTCCACACCCTGCCCCCCAACCCACAATCCCAGATGCACACCCATGTTTATTGTTTCAACACATCAGACCATAAATAAGAGTTTCCAGAGAGGATATTAGAGGACTAGGGATGATCTATTCTTCTAGAAAACAAGGGCTGTGCCTCTGAAAACACAAGCTTACCGACCAGCCAGAAAAGGTGTACCCTTTCATATAGTAGGTTTTCTTCCAGAAGGTGAACTGCATTTTTGAATTATTATTATTATTATTATTATTATTCTTTCTCAGCATCCTTTGTACTATGTGCAAATCTTTCCAAACCACTAAAATCCACGAATACTGAGGGACTTTCTTAGGTTAACTTACTCACCTGCACACCTTTGTACAAATAGGAGCTATAGAAGTATCACATACGAGGAATAGCCTCAGGCCAGGCTCCACCATTGCCTCAGTCCCAGGGATCCTTCCCTCTGTCCTGCTTACCTTTCCAGCTCCCTTTTATTCTTTTAAGGCAGCTTGCTCATAAATTCTAGGAAGCCCTTAACCCAAGTAGGTGGAAAAATAATCTGATTTCCTCTTTTAACACATACACATGAAGAATGACTGGAAATCAAGATTACATAAGTGTGAAAAAGAATGTTGCTCTTTTCCTGAGGACTGGGAAATTTAATGGTGACAAGCTTATGGGGGTATAACAATGATAACAAACTTTAAAAAGTGAAAAGAGCCAGACTTACCAGATTTATTCCTCATCAGAAAAGCCCTAAGAAAAAAATTTGAGGAGTGGGCACCAGGCAAAGAAGAGAGGCAGGGGGCAATCTGAATAAGAAAGCCAGTCAGGGGACCCTGAATTAGGTGATTAAGACAGGATGGCAGAGGGTCATTAAAGGTAACTACACAGCTGGGTTTGCTAATCGGATTTAACATTTGTTTTGAAGTGAAATACATTTTTCTGTTGTTTTGGTAAATTGGGGCCAAATGAGTTTTTCTTCCCTCTGAGCTCTGAGACCCTGATGGTCTCCCCATGAGAAGACTGTCTTCAGGTTTGTTTCTGGGGAGCCATGGAGGTAGAAATATTGGTCTATGTTGTTGTTTCTGTGTTGTAATTACACAGACAGAAAAGGCCGAATGGAAACAAAGGGCTGGGACCATATAAACAAAGAATAATAAAACTAAAGTTAACAATTTCTGTTTATCAGATGAGACCATAAAGACAGCAAAGAGATCAGACCCAAATTTACAGAAGAGATTTCCAATACGTAAACCAACAAATACTTAGTACCAAGAATAAAGAATTAATAAAGGTACGAGATCAGCAAAAGAAAAGTAAACAGCCCAATAGAAAAACTAGGTAAATGACAGAAATAGATGTTCTGTGGTAAAGGAAACACAAATGATGGATATACACAGGAAAAAATGCTCGATTTCACAAGTAGGCAGGAAATGCCAATTAAGCCCAAATGTGAACCTATTTGATACCCACCAGATTGGCAAACAATTCAGAAATCTGACATCAGGTGCTGATGCGAGTGGGGATGGAAGGATTGCTTGTACATTTTGGAGTGTGTGTGCATTAGTTCCACAACATGGAAAATGACTTGGCTTTATTGGCTCACGTAGTAATTCTATTCCTGGACATACCCCTAGGTAGCTCCTGGAACATCTGCAAGAATGGTCATAGCACACTATTTGCAAGAGCAAAACATTATCCAACAATTCAAAAGGTCATCAGTAGGCAAATTTAAGAATAGGCAGTGATAGTAGAGTCATATACATCCATAAAAATGAATGAATAAGAACTGTGCATATTATGCAAAATCTTACAAATAACATTGAGTGAAGCGGAAGGGAAAAACAATGATGCCATTTTTCTAAAGCCCAAATCAAGAAGCAAATTAAACAATATATGAAAGATAGTTGATTCTTGTTATTCTTAGTAGTTATGTTCTCTGTAAAGTTGCAGTGAACACTGAATTAGCAAATACTGAACATTGCTCCTAATGAGAATACACACACATCACATAGATTATAATCTTAAATTCTAAAGACAACTCATCTAGTAGATTCTATTTTATTTTACAAAAAAAAGAGATTGAGAAGTGTTAAGTAATTTGCCTGAGCCACCCCACTAACAAGCACCAGAGCTGGGATTCAAACCTTGTTGCTGATCCCAGAGTGGGGTATTTTTCACTATACTGCACTGTCCCCTACCTCTCTATCCTCTCAGCATCTCAGTATGAGAGCTGAAACAAAAAGGCACAGCATCATCTTAATTGAACTCAGAGGGGGTAGTGTTCACTGGGTGACTCAAAGTTTGCTCTGCTCTGTGCATATCCACAAATAACTGTGAAAGCTCTCATTTGTTTTGGTTGGCTGCTGTCTATCAGGCTACTGGACATGTCTAGTCATGTCTTAGTTGTGAATACCTTCTAGAAATAAGCTAATCTCCTTATATGTAGGAGTGTACACATGTGTGTATGTATTGTGCATGTGTGTGTGTGTTCACACAAAAATATAAACATTTAGGTATCCCTGGGTACTATGATCCTCCTTGATCTAATTAACCTTTTGTATTTTCTCTACAGTTTCCATCATATATTACATTTATGATAGGAAAAAGATATGAAGTATAATGACCCGTATACTCTCAGAGAAAATTGTAAAGACCCAATTAAATACAAATATGTTTTCTCTCTCTGTACTGTGAAGAGAAAGTATGTTTTAATTTTTAGGAGAATATTTTAAAACCAATTCCTCCCAAATAATTAGATCTGATAGAGAGGATGGTAGAGTCATTGACTAGCTAATGTTTACAAATGTCAATAAACTTTTTCTATAAATCAGCATTAGTCACAAAATAAAATGGAAAAGTATCCCACTCGCAATAGCAGTAAAAGACATGAAGTAGTTAGAAAACCTTAGAAAGAAATGTGAGACTGAATAAATGTGTGAAATATGAATAAAATGATAAAACTTTATTGAGAGATATAACATAATACTGTACTGGAATATCCCAAGTTACATACTCACTAGATGGCCAAGTGGCAATATTGCCTGTTAAAACATGTTAGTTCCTCAAAAATTAACTTACAGTTGTAAGACAATTATGATTAAAATCCCAGACAGGTTTAGGGGAAGAAACTGACAAAATTATTTTTAAAGTAATCTGTAGGTCTAAAGAATAAAGAATAGCTAAGAAGTGTTGAAAATGAAGAGCATTCCTCAGTCCTGTCAAGATGGTAGATTAGCATGGCCTGCTGGCTGTGTCATCTAGTGTCAGCCCTCAAGAAACTACTGATGTAAGACTAATATGAAAGCAGGGATTTCTGGAACCAAAAAAATGTGAGAAATCCTTGGGGAGACTGAATCCTGTGTGTGTGTGTATATGTGTGTGTGTGTGTGTGTGTGTGTGTGTGTGTGTGTGTGTGTGTGTGT
>NW_017731405.1:5229638-5230732 GCF_001890085.2 Hipposideros armiger | reverse complement strand
ATTTCATAATGATGTTCTTTGGTGTGGATGTTTTTCCTCTCATTGTGTTGAATCTGGAGACTATTATTATTATTATTATTATTATTATTATTATTATTATGACTTCATTGAATATGTACTCCCCTCTGATTTTCTAATCTTTCTGGACATGTAATTAATTAAGTATTGGAAGTCCTGGATTGCTGCTCTAATCTTCTTTTCTCTCCTGTTTATTTGCCTTGTAATGTGACTTTCTGAGAAATTCTTGTCTTAGCTCAGACAGCTATAACAAAATACCATAGGCTTGGTGGCTTAAACAATAAGTATTTATTTCTCATAGTTCTAGAAATTGGGAAGTCCAAGATCAGGTGTTGGCCTATTCAGTTCCCTGGTGAACACCCTCTCCCTGGCTTGCAGATGGCTGCCTCCTCACATGGCAGAGAGGAAACTAGGCATCTCTTCCTCTTCTTAGAAGGACACTAATCCCATCATGGGGATTCCCTTCTCATGATCACATCCAACCCTTATTACTTCTTAAAGTGCCCATTTCCTAAGACCATCACATTGGGATTAGAGCGTCAACATATGAATGAGGGGTGGTGGAGCGTGTGTGTGTGTGGGGGGGGGGCTGGACATTCAGTCCATAACAATTCTCTTGACTTCATTGTATACCCTTTCTATTGAATTTTACATTTCAGCTCTCATGTTTCTAATTTCCAAGACCTCCTGTTCTTTGATTTTTTTCTTTCCGTTATCTCCTGCTAGTGTTTACAGATACGATATCTTCTTGATATGGGAAAAGCACATCTTTTAACTCCTAGGCCTGGAGGTGACACCAACCACTCTGCTCATATTCCATTGGGAGGAACTAGTCATATGGCTTCATGAGATGCCATTAGCAGCCTCTTTCACAGAGGATGTACTTATTGTCTGGTGATCTCTGGTTCTCTGTTCATTTTTAATAATGAAGTACTGAAAAACTTGTTGAAAGCTCTGTGTGGGTAGGCAGAACATGTCTTTTCCTTAAGTGAAGACGATGTGGTAGCTAGATGGCTTTTTTGTTGGGGAACCTCAAATATCGGTATCTGAAGCTCTTTACTCCCGAAGCAGAAGGG
>NW_017731405.1:5222026-5227278 GCF_001890085.2 Hipposideros armiger | reverse complement strand
GCTTGGGTCTGAATTCTCATCTCCTTTTTTTCTCCCCCTCTTTTCCATACCAATAAATAATCTCCCACACAAGGGACAAGGGAGCCCTGGACTTCTGAGTTCGTGCAGAAAAGAAGCAGCACTCACACCTGCTTAGGCTTATGTTTCCTAACAGCTTTAATGGTGCAATGTGCCCCTAGGTCTTTGTTTTGAGTATGGTGGGTGGACAGGACTTCTCACCAGCTAGGATGCATTGGAAGTTCATGGCAGCTGCCTAGGAACTACCACAATGTTTCTCATTAAAGACAAATAGTTTAGAATCCCAAATATTTCCAGCAATGCAGGAGTTTTTGATGCCGTTGTTCTTTCCATCCTATTGTTTCAGAGCTCTACTTAAACAACGCCATGTATTACACTTCCCCTCTGGGTTTCTGTTTTTTACTTTGTTTTCTGTGGATAGGTCATACTTTCTTTGTTCCTTCCATATCTCATAGTTTTTTGTTGAAAACTGGAAATTTTTAGAAAAGAGTAGCAACTGTGGATACCGACCTCCTTCCTGTCTCTGAGGCTTGTTTTTGATGTTGTTTACTTATTTATTTGGCTGGCCCATTTTAGTGAAGTCTGTTTCCCCCACAGCATGAACCTTTTGATGTCCCTTCTTAGAGGGCGGGGTCTTGGTCAGCACAATGACAATGGTTTAAGCAGGGCTCTCTTTGACTGCCCTCCCCCTCCCCCTCCACCCTCAATTACCTGTTGAGGTGTCTGTCTCACTTGGTGTCTCACCCAGCTGATAGCTTCCTCTAATTGCTGGCTGATTGCACTATTGTTTTTGACAATGCCTGGGGCATGCTTTACTCCTCAGTCTGATCCTGTTAAACCTAGCACCTTTTGCAGGCCCAGTCTTTGAGGTTTGTTCTGACCCCAGGAGGGTTTTTCTTAGCTACTACCCCTTTCCCTTGTTTTCTTTGGTAAACTAGCTGGCCTATAGTTTACTTTGTTGTTCTCACACAGCTACCAGCTGCTCCTTAATTACTTGCCACCAAAATCTCCAGGGTGTTTGAGAGCATCCCTAAGGCTTAAACTTCCCCCACACTCTCCTTCAAATAAAGTCAGTTTCCTTGGGAAGAGCTTCAGAGCTCTTTGGTCATGGGGTCTGCCTCACTCCTTGGCAAAATCTCTGAGCCACTGCTCCAGACCTGGGAAGAGGGTGATGCCCCTGCCCCCTTATGAGGTGCTGGGCAGGGGCAGTAGCTTTTGGTCTTCTCAGTGTGTTTCTCCTAGCATAGATCCTCCACTCTAAAAGCAAGCTGAGACAAGTGCATTTGGGGAGCCAGTATTTTTTTTTTAAATTGGGGAATTGTGGGAGGGGAACAGCATTGGGGAATTGGGGAAGGGGAACAGACAAGATGCTGTCCTTTTGTTCTTAATCTAGTTGTGGAGGACATCGCTTCACTGGCCCATGNAGTATATGTATAGTAAAGAAGAAACTGCCTAAGCTCACAAGTTTTATGAATAAGAACAGATTATTGTGAGTTCTTTGAAAATAAGAATATTGCAATATGAGGGGCTGTTTTGGTAATAATTCAGCTAACCAACAGACCTGCTTAAGCATTACCCAAGCCCCAAGATGACAGGTTTGAGGCTGTTTTGTGAAAGTTTGAATGGACTTTAGGTATGGCAAAAGAATCACCAATTTTCTATTTTGCTCTTAGCTCCTTGCTCATGAAAGTCCTATTGCACGTTGGGTTGCTGTAGAAGCAGACTCTGAGATTGTACTTAGTGTGTAAGATATTTATTAAGGAGTGTCCTTGGGATCCACACCCCTGAAAGGAAGGAGGCTGCAGCAAGACTGGATGGAGGAAGAAATGAGATGTGATGCGGAGCCAGTGACGGCCTTGGCCTACTTCATGGGGAGCTCTTGAGCTAGAATGGTCTTCCAGGTTGAGCCAGATGGTCAGATCTTTATATTCTGTAATGAGTTGGCCACTAGACATGGGGTACCCAGGAAGGGGCATGACCTTGGTCAAGATGACTCATTGCAGCTGAGGCATTCCCTGACAGTTGAAGCCTTTTGATTGACAGACTCCCAGAAGCTGGGGAAACAGGTCTTTTATCTCGGGGAGATCTGAGTGGTGTATCACAGTGTCCTCACGTGAATATTACTTCAGAATGAGTGTTTTGGCAGCATGGGAGCCCAGCATGCAGAGTATTCTCATTAGTACAGAATGTTACTTTCATCTCTTGAGCCAGATTTCCTTTTATGATTCTTGGAAGATCCCCAAAAATCTTATGTCTGTGCAGGATCTTTTTGAAAGTTTTCTACGTATATTCTCTCTCATGTGAGATTCCCTTCTAAGAACATTCCACCCCCAAAAGTCTCGCTTTAAGTTCATTTTCTCATCTTGCCTTCCTTGTATCAGAGGAAGAAAGTTCCCTTGTCTTTTCTCGGGTTAATTTCCTTCCTGTACCTTGAAACTGACTCTTCTTGACCTCCCACTGAGACTTGTCCTTTCAATGATTCTCTTCCAAGTCTCCTCAATCTCTTTCTTCTCCTACATAGAGCAAGACTCTAGAATATTATCATAGGTGATGGTGTCTTTATAAGGGAGTAACACAATGGGGAGGAATACTCTAGCAACTGTGTGCAAGATAGGTTTATGAAAGCTGGGCCTGGAAGCAAGGAAGACCAGAATGAGTGAGATGCAGCTCACCTAGTGAAATACAATTTAACACATCATAAGCAGATTCTTCTAGGAAGCTCTAATCCATAATTCTTAGTTGCTTGTTACTCTGTGCAGGCTATTAGAGTTGTATTGGTAAAAGTCTCATGGTGAAGTGAAAGGAATGTGGCTTTTGGAATTCGGGATTGAGTTTGACTCCTAGCTAGGTCACTTCCTAGGTGTGTTGCCCCAGCAGATTATTTACTTTTTTCCTAGCCTCAGTTTCCTCATCTGGAACATGTAGCTTAATACGGCTTCCTTAAAAGATGACTGTGAGGGGGACGTTTCAGTGAGATGACATAGGTAAAGACCCTTGCAAGGCATCTGGCACACAGGAAGTCCCAGTACACAAAAGCCCCCTCCTCACTTTAAGGCAGTTCCATTAAAGCAGTTAATTCAGGGAGAACCCAAGGGGTCAGGAGTCATCTTTCCTCTGGCTCTTTATAACAAATGGGCCCAATCACTTTCTTATTTTACATTTAAATCTGGTGTCTGAATGCCCATCTTGCCTTTATTGGTGAGACACCTCCTTTTCAATTGTAGTTGAGCAGATGTGCTATGTGCTGGGTGAATACAAGATTGAACAAAATTTAAAAAAAAAAATGTTTAAACTTCAGAAATGCTTTCAGAGTACCTTGAGATTAAATGGTTTGTGCTCATTCCAGTCAAGGATGACATATTCTTTCTGCTGTGACTGCTGGGCTGAATGTGACAAGATTTCTTAGTGCTGAAAAGGGCTGACAGAACCTACTTGTCATTTGTCAACCTCCCACAGTGTACCAACGTTAACCAATACAAAGATGTGTCCCTGTCTTTGGGGTTTGCCACTAAAGAGTTAAAATCCTTACTCTGTGAGCCCCTGAAAATTCATTTAAAGTCAACAAGCAAAGAATTAGCTATGAGGAAGGGCAGAGCAAAAATAAACTTTATCATGCAGTTGTATCTTAGGCAAAGAATTGGCCAGAGCTTTTCCTTGTATAGAAACTTCACTACCTGCAACAGAGAGTTAGGGGACAGCTAGATTAATGCTTGTGCAGGCAAAAGGAAGTAGAGAGTAAATATATCTAATCAGATTAATCAGATACATATCTGTAAGTGGGTTTCGAAAAATGACCTTGCTTTGAGGAAGCTGAGTCTTACTATGGTTTGTTTCATGATTGACTGACTTAGTCTCTACCTTACAGGTCGCCTTATGTGTTTTGACACCAGCCTGACAGAGGGACGTAGAGGAAAGGCCACAGGCCCAGGGGGCAGGCCTGGGTCAGGACTCTGGCTTTGCCACCTCTTAGCTGTGAGACTTGGGCAAGTTACTCAATCTTCTGAACTCATTTAATCAATAGTAAAGTGAGGTTTTAATACTTATTTCTTTGGGTTATAGGGTATGTAAAATATCATAATGAATACAAGGTGCCTAGAATGAGAGTAGGTATTAAAAATACTGTAGTTTCTCTCTCCTTGCATCATAATTCCTAAAATATCCAGTGATTTTTAGTCATGTGATAAATATCATTCGTAATCATTTCCCTGTTAGTTTCTACTTCCTGATGCAGAATATCCCATGCTTAGTGCTGCCACAAGCAAGTCTAGATACAAAGAGGTGAAATTGCTGAGACAATTTAGTTCAGTGGCTTTGAATCCAGGCTGTACCAAATGTGTGACATTGGGTAATTTACTTAAGCTCTGTGTGCCTCCATTTCCTCACCTGTAAAATGCAGATGTCAATACCTGCTTCCTAGCATTGCACTGAGGATTAAATGAGTTAATATATTTGAAGCAATTAGCATGGTGCCTGGGAATTCTAAGAACTCTGTGTTAGCTATTATTATTGCTGACTCTAGATGATGCAGCTGTGGCTGCCTGCCTACTCCTCACAGCTCCCATCTTTGGGAACTGCCTCCATTTCAAGGGCAGTTGGTGAGCAACCTTAATTCTATCAGCAACCCCTTAGCCTTGTAACCAAACATATTTACAGGGTCCAGAGATTAGACCATGGACATTTTGAGAGTTTTGAGACTTCATGATTCTGCCTGCTATAGACCCTAAAATCAGTTTCTAAATCCCCTCTTCCCTTTTTTTTCTCTGGAAAAAACAAGAGGGCCATTTGGTGTTATTATCATTCCACGTTGTTTGCCTGCCAACAATGCACTGAGCTCTCCACTGAAACATATTTAGAAACAGTTTTGCTCAATGTGCTTACAAATATGATTATTGTTAACATTTTCAATTATTTAACATTTATTGAGCACCAACCATGTGCTAAGCATTCCTCAAAACATACAATTAGTCATGGTTAATGCCTAAAGGGCTTACTATTTAAAAATTTACACAAGTCTAAAATTAGACAGACGCAAACATCTATAAATAGCACTGTTTTGTGAAAGAACTGACTATCCCAGGCAAGTCATACGTAGTGCTTCACATTATGTATTCTCCAAACTCATCTTTTCTCCCATGGGACCTAGAAATATACACTGTCCAGAAAATTCACATTGAAACTTTATGTAGACAGGAAAGAAATATTGTATAAATGCCATGTACAAACTTTTTTTTTTT
>NW_017731405.1:5220727-5221541 GCF_001890085.2 Hipposideros armiger | reverse complement strand
GTCAGACACTGTTTCCCTTGACTGGGCAATAAGGGGAGAGGAACCCCCTTCTTCTTGGCCACACGTGCCCAGAGTGGAGCTTCTCTTTGAACTGCTGGGAGGCGGGAGGAGGGAGAGAATGGTTTGTGGCTCAGGTGCCACAGACTCTTACTGTTCTTACCCAGATTTAGTAGAGTTTCTTGAATAAGTGCTTCCTAATTTGCTGTTTGCTCTTAGAATGATTTCCAAAGATGTTACGTGATTGCTTTCGAAAATAGATTTTACTAGTTATGGTGGCTTTCCTGGAGAATGACTCCATGGAGCTCCTCACACCACCATTCTGAACTCCTCTTGTTTTCTTGCCCTAAATAAACCAGTCTTCATTTTCATGAACTCTCTGGTATTGAAAGTCCATCTACCCATCTGATATGGATCCCGATTTTCTGTATGACCGTCTCAAAGAAGAGTGAACTGGGGCCAAATTCCCTGCAGAAAAATGTGGTGGCAGGACTGAGCATAGGCTCTGCAGTGTCCACCCAGATCGCTCTGCTTTATCTGCACAATATTACTATTGTGCCCTGGGCAGCGACTGGGTCTCCAGGGAATGTAGAGCAGTAGGGCTGGGATTTCAGGGACAGCAACTGAGGTCAAATGTCAAAGCGCTCTCCCCCACTCCTTCCAAATTAACTAACTAAATTCATGAACCATTTTTTACCAATTCTAGAACATGGATGATTTTATATAGTATATGACTAACATTTTATTTTGGGTTGGTTATTCATAGGCTTACCAGAAAAAAAACAACCCTTATATAAAAAGATGAATAAGGCGGGCC
>NW_017731405.1:5186027-5220177 GCF_001890085.2 Hipposideros armiger | reverse complement strand
AATAAATAAATGAATAAATAAATCAGTTTAGACTTCCACACATTTCCAGGAAGGTAGACAGTCTCTGGTACTGTTTTTTTTCCCCATTGTTTCAGTGGTCTAATTAAAGAATAACATATCCATACTTTGCTATTCTCCAAGGCCCCACAAAATTAGGATGAGGTGAAATTATACATTTTAAAAATGATATATGCACATACACATCCATACAGAGCACATCAAAATTGTAATTTCACAATATTGTTGCTTAGATTAAGGCTAAAGTAGCTATTTACTTTCTTCAAAGTAAGCCAATTTAAAAGTCATCCAGAGACATAGCAAACATTGTAAAAGTGTTATGAAAATGAATTTTGAAAAAAGGTGTAGACATCAGGTAAAAATTTTACATGATACCAAATCTGCTTAGACAAAAAAAATAATTAAATTGGCTGGTTGACTATATGCATGGCAAGAAAGTACATTCAGAATTCTCTCTTCTAATTAGTTACACTGGACAGCTTAAAAAATAGGGGCCTCAAACAGACAAAAGGGGAATAACAATGCTTCCTTTTCCACCCACACAGTCTTCTCATTTGTAGCTCCAGGTGTGGCTAAACTTTTCCTTTTCATTCTCTGCAAAGCACTATGAGAATTAGTTGGAATCAGCAGATAGCCTGAGTTAGCTTAAAGGAGGAGCATCTGCAGACCCCTGCAGAACTGCACAGTCAGCAGGACAGAAGTTAACTGGGAGAGAACCTGCAGAGCCACACTTCAGTTGGATTCAAATCTTCAGGTCAATTGCTAATAATGTCACTATTTTCAAGTTTAAGAGCAACCTTCCAGAGAAGTCTTGTGATCATTTGCATGGGCTGGTTGCCACCTAGACCATTTATGAACTCAAAACGTTGGTTTTTGTTGTCATCTCTTTTGTTTTAAAGACTTTCAAGTTTATGAATATGTCACATCAGGCTGCGAGGGCAATAGTTGTTAGTATTCTAGCATTACATGGCTCATGGCAACTTTTTGCATGGATTCCCAATGACACGGACGGTAAACATTTGTGTTTCACAGGGCCTGTATGCCCCTCCTTCCTCTTCCTGCTCCTCCCCTGAGAAGAGGATCAAGTTTCAAGGATATGGACACACCTAGCTTCCCTAACCCCCCCCAATTTAAAAGAAAAAAAATTTTTTGCAGAAAACCAATCCTAAGCAAACTTGGTCAGGAACTTATTTCCCCCCATCCCTCAATTTAATGCCATTTGTCCTTAGTCATCTCTATCTTGCTTAACCAGTTTTGCAGTGAGCTTCTAAGTGATAGCACTAACCAATATGGGTTTTGCGTCTCCTTTCCTCTCGTTGCCCTTGTAGAAGATCTAAATAATTCAGCAGAGTAAGGATACAGAGCGGAGAAGTCAAAGAAAGAGTGGGTCGGGAAATTGGGCATAAGGGAAGGACTGACCACAGTTATAATGGGATATATGTGTGACAATAATACATCTAGTATAGAATGCATCCTATGGGTCTTTTCAGGTTCTCCTGGCCTCACCTGTCCCCTGGATACTCAGCCACTGGACTACTGGCAGCTGAGGAAAAAGACTCCATCCAGGGCCTCAGGGTTCCCCCTGTGTCATCACCTCTTCCCCCACTTCTGATCTTATAAAATGCCATGCCATTACAAGATCTGCTTCCCCAATAGAGGTCTGCTGCCAAAAGAGGCCAGGTGACCCCACCCAGAGATGGAGGGGGTGAAGTCCCATTTTTCATTTTGATAAATGCGAAAGAGGAGGCACAAAGGAGTCAGCAGCAGGATATTCTCTCTGTTCCTCTCTCTGGTGGATTGTTCTGAGGTATGGTTTTCCATACAGCTTGTCTGGAAACATCCTGCACTTGTCAAGCCACTGGCTGTGTCCTCCTGGGCTTATTGTGACACAGCAGCCAATGTAGTAATGCATGCCCTTGCATTTGCTTCCATCCTTCCCTCCATCCCTTTCTCTCACTCTTGCGTCCTGTGATTCAACTTCTTAATGAAGCATGAGTGCGTACACCTTGACCCACAGTTCCAAGTATTCTGCCTCTTTATCGCTGTAAATGTTTTGGTGTTTGCCAAAGTATGTGATCCCTTTCCCCCCCGCCAGAATATCCCAGAGATAGGATGCATAAACTAAAGAAGATGGAAGCAGCTCTTCAATTCAATTTTTAAATTTCTGTCTTTAATTTGCTGGCCTAACTTTCTAATTAACTTTGATTATTTGCTTTCATGTTTTCTTTCTTCTCTGCCAACAAAATTCTAATTATCCTTCCAAGCCCAGCTAAATGTCATCTCTTGGGTGAAGCCTTTCTCGCCACTTCTGCCCATGCCTGCCACACTAGGCTACGCCATCTCAAGCCAGATGTGACAGAGCCTGCATCTGTGCTTCCCAGAGTGCTGACATTGTGTTCTCGTTAGTTGGATACCATGAGTTTCCCTTCCTCCGCCAAGTCTTACTGATTGTTTTTATCCCCAGGACTGGTAACATAGAAGGTATTGAACAATGTTTGCTGAATGAAGGTGGTTCAAGCTCTCCTTCTTGCATCTATCATTGTTGCATCTATCTCAGTCCAGATAGGCTCACCTCACCCCTGGACAGAACAGCAGCCTCTTAGACTCTCTGCTGTAGTTCTCCTTCTGACAACGCAATGTGCACAAACGACCAGGCTGTTCTTTTTAAAATGGCATCTTCTCTCCCCGAGATCTTCACCTATAGAAAAAAGATAGTATAGCATAGAAATAATATAAATGCATGAAACCCAGATAGATAGTAATAGAATGTAATAAATGTTAGATATATCACATCTGCTATAAACGCCTTTATCTGGTATTCAAAGTCCATGTCAATCTAACTCCTGCATCCCCACTCACAGATACCAATTCTCCGTTCTGGTCAGGCTTGGCTTTTCTCCCCTGCTCAGCTTGCTAAACTGTCCCTTACGCTGGAGTAACTCATGACATCCCTGCACCTATCCAAATCCTGTCCTTCATTCAATCCCCTACCATCACAGATGCTAGTGGAATTGCCAGCATCCAGATTGCTAACCAGACAAATTCCCCTTTATCTCAACTTTTTTAAGCATGAGAGATGTGCCATCCTGTTTCTCAGGTTTGAGATCTGATTGTCTTAGGTTTTTCCCATCTGTTTCCTCAATAACACTATAAGCTTTCCAAGAGCAGAAACCACATTCAATACTTCTTTAATAATCCTCCTAGTGCCCAGGCCTAGGCAAATAACTAAACACGAAACTAAACACAAATAACTAAAGACTAAACAAATATTAGGTGATAGATTCATTGCTACAGAAATTAGGCTGACCAAATGTGGCAGAAGAAGTTAAGGCTAAACTATAGCCTGTGAGTTAGAGGGTATCATTAGATTTTAATTTTAAAAAGGAATTATTTTTTTTTACTTGTATCAGCATAGAAAGAGAAAAACATAACACACACATTTTCCTATATGTCTAGAGAGAGAAATACTACTGTATGTTATAATAGTTCGTTAAAGCATTCTTCTGTTCCCTTTCCTAACATATGCTATGAATCTTCATAGCAGTCAGGGTACATTTTTTTCCAATTAATATTTCTTTTTTGCTTTACTGGCAGTCAGCTTTTCTAATAGCCATTTTTTTTCTAAGTCAAACACTTTAATTAAACTTGGAATGAAAAATCTGATTAAAATCTAAATTGCCTCAAGGAGCTGTGATCCTCTAGTCTGCTCTTTGCACTCACATAATTTATGCCCCAAATTACTCCATTAGGACTTTCAGTCTATTTTCCTTACCTAAGGGGTTTTTAAAGGTCTGGAGCTTTGAACCAAATAATCCTAATTTGGGAGCAATTGCATACCCAATGTCAAGAACCTCAAGACTAGCAATAGGTTATAGAGTGATTTTTCCAAAATGATTTCATTTTGGAGTGATTCCAAAAGACAGGCACACAATTTATTTCCTGTTGGTTGCCTTTTCTATCCTAACGTTTTATTTAAGTAAATTTAATACTCTTCCTAAAACTAATTCTAGCTGATAGATGCTCTGCTTCAATGCAGAAGAAACCAATTAATTTTAAATATATAAGTGAGTGTTTAGTAAGAAAAAAGGTGATGTGGCTTATCTGGGCTTATATTTTTCTATTTCCCAAAAACCTTTCCAATGATACATTTAAAGTAAGATCTGAAAACACAGAAAAATTAATGTTAAGTTGCAAAAAATGCACAGGAAAAAAAATCTCAAAAAGAAAAATTCAAGAAAACAAAACAACAGAAACTTGAACTACAGAGTAAATTGATAAATCTGATTCTCAGTGTCTCAGGTGGCCGAATTTGTAATTTCATAAAAAATGTATAAGACCATCAGGAAAATTTGAATTAGAACAAAGGCTGAGAGAAGAAAGGTAACAAAAATGGGGAGCATTTATGAGAAAGAAATTAAAGTTCCTCGGGTGTCTTATTTTTCAGCTCAGCTTGTGGGGTGGGTCAAGCAGAGCAGCTAGCCTATTGCTGTTCTCTGCAGATTGAAATTGGCTGCCGCGGGCAAAGGTCACCCCATGGTATCAATTACTTGCTGCTACCTGGAAAATTTAATTTCATGCCCTGCAACAGATCTGCTTTCTTCTCTAGCATGAATGGCAACTATCCCCAATTGATAACAAGGGTAACTCATTTCCTCAGCATCATTAGACTCTAGAAGTTTCTCCATTCAGAAAGGTCTGTGTAGATTGCTTCCATAGTCAAAAGATCTGCTACACCACCAGTATGCTGAGTGAATGGAATAAAAACTCTGTTGTGTCCCCATTCTTAACCTTTTGGGATGTTGTTTGGTTTCTGATTTGTACTGGGGTTGGTCTAAGCTCTTGTGTACAATTGATATTTAGATTAACATAGGTTTCTCCATGGAATTCCTCAAAGAAAGGAATGTCTAGGGATGTCTGCAAACAGAAAAAGTCTGTATTTCCAAACAACAGGGAATCTGGTTGAAGGAAAATGTGTACTGGGCTTATTTTTGCTTGGAAATATTGTTAAAGGTCTAGAAATAATCTCTCCTTCCCCTCCCCAAAGTATAGTCTTTGGAAAGATGAGGTAAGAGCTGTTTTGATAATGAGATGGATATTGCACTAGGAAGCTGATAGGAATATTTAAGACAAACAAAGAAACAAAGAACAAACCCTTTCCATTTCGTTGGCTCCATTATTGACCTGGATGCAAGCTACAAAAGTGACGATGCAAAACCATCAGAAATCCTTGATGGTAAATCACCAAAGGAAACATTTTTCAAAGGATCATATACAGAAGATGCCAAAGAAATGTATACACATTTTAAGAAAGAAAAACTTTGTATTAAACTTGTAATACTCAATATATACCAATAACAAAAGATGAATACAAGTCACGTTTGACTTCTGCAATTACAAGAGGTGTTCAAAGTGGTTACTATTAGTGTCCAGACACTTCTGATTACGGCGAACTACTGCTTGAGCAATGTTGACTGAAGTGTTCACTTGTATACATTTTTTGACACCCCCTGTATATATCTCTCATTTTGTATTTTTTTAAGATTTTTTTTATTGGGGAATTGGAAGAAGGAACAGTGTTGGAGAATGGGAGAAGGGAAACAGACAAGTTGCTGTCCTTTTGTTCTTCATTCTGGTTGTGGAGGACGTTGCTTCACTAGCCCATGTTGACACCACCATCATTGTGCTCTTCCCGGCTGAGGCAGTCTCTCACCAGCCATTGGATGGCCACTCACGGTGGCTGCCGTTTGCTCATGCTGGCTGCCGGCCATTCTCGGTAGCTTTACAGCAGCCCACTGCAGCCCCACTGCAGCCGACTGCGACGCCGACGCCGGTGACTCATGGCAGCCTAGCTCCAGGTCGAGCTGTTGTTCACCATCTTAGCTGTAGAGGGCACAGCGTCACTGGCCCTCACTGGGATCTGAACTGGGGCCTGCTGCTCAGAGCTGGCGTCCCAAGCCAACTCTTAACCAACGAGCCACTCGGCCGGCCCCTCATTTTTTTTTTAACCTTTGTTCCTTTGGCTATAATTTTTATAAAAAAATGTTCCTAATAATTTCATGAGCATCGCAAAGAAAGAATAAAATTATAACAATTAAATAACAATGTACATTCCACAATATCTAACAAATTTTTAAAGAAAAAAAATTATAGTTATTATTTGGTGTTTCTTGCAGATTATGTGTACAGGCATGTTTGTGCACACACACAACAAGCATGCAGTTGTGAACAGAATCCTTGTGAACAGGCTTGCTTACCTGTAATAGATTTTTTGGAGAGCACAAAATGAACCTCACAGGCAACTTCTTCCTCTCCAAATCACCCTGTCAATTCTCATAATAAAACTAATTCCACCCTGGTCATAAAAGCTTGTCAGGGAGAAAAGACCATAGGGCTTTAGGTGTTAGGCATCTCAGTGGGTGGGGAAATGGTGGGGGAAGTGAGGGAAGATGAAAAGGTGCATGAGAATTGTTTCTTCCCTGGCCATTAGTTCCAACAACAATGCCCCATCTGAGAAAAGCTGCCATTGTCAGAGGAAGTGGCAAATGTTTCCTGCTGAGGGTCAGAGGTCTTCAATTATTCCATCCTTTTTGATACAAAAGGCCATACACTCCTCCTCCTTGTCCCCATGCTAAGAAAGAAATGAACTAACCATGTGTTACTTTTGACTGATTAACCACTATTACGGCTATTTTAATGATTTCTAAAAAAGAAGCTGATTAGAAAAATACTCTCAAAACAAAAACAATAATAAAAACAGGCTTTCCAAAAGGAAGAGAAGGAATATTATGTATCTTGGTTCTTTAGACCTACACAAAGGAAAAGAAATGAAAGATTTTCTAGTGTAGCTCCCTTGTTATGCAAAATGAGAAATCGGAACTCAAAAAGCAAAGTGACTTGCCCCAGTTCACATAGCTTCTTAGAGTCAGAAGTATTATTAAAATCCATGTTTTTAAAATCTGGGACAATTGAACATGAAAATGAGTAACACTATAAAGAATCTTCATGTGCATTTACTTATTGAACAGTAAGCAAATGCATAAGGACCTCTTTTCTACCAATTATCCCAAATCTCCATTGATAAATTATTGTACTTCACATGAGCCAATGCATTTTGTAATATATATTTTAATCAAATTGTTTATATAGATAAGGACCCCATGTAGTCTGGGGAATGCCCTGCCTGGGGTGATGTATTACTTTGATGATGATCATTTAAGAAGGGTTACGAAGAGAATTCTTTAGAATTTGTAGTGCCTCTCTGTGCCTCAGTTTTCTCACTAGCTGATGTAGAAGCCTAATTTATTCTTTTACACTGAAGCTAGAAGGCTTATTTATTATTTTCCACTGAGAAATATTATTGTTGAGCCCAAGCAGGTATGCACATTGGAAGGCCAAAGCACTCTCTCCTTACAGACAAGATCTTGAGGAACCAAAGTTACAAGATCAGAAATAGAGGAGTTTGTTCTTCCAGGAAATGTTAAACATGGTGTTCAAGAATTGACAGCCAGATGTGGGTGTACCTGTTGGGATGCTAGCTTTGGCCTAAAACGGCATGCTCTCTCCCTAAACAGTGCCAACAAGGGCAGGACCTGTCTGTAGTTCTGAATCTCTTTTTGTCTAAGGTCCTCAACACATGGCTGATCAGTCTTCCTGGTTGTAGTGTCCCTTATTTAACTCTTTCAGATAAGATGACTCTGCAAAGGAGCTAGAGCTGCATGGACATTGCATATTTTTATTTGTTATAGACTGAATGTTTGTGTCACCCCAAATTCCTATGAAATCCTAACCTCCAATGTGATGGTATTAAGAAATAGAGTTGGTTAAGTGATTAGATCATGAGAGTGGAGCCCCCTTGAATAGGATTAGTGCCCTTATAAAAGAGACCCCAGAGAGCTTCCTTGCCCCTTGCAACATATGAGAAGCCATCGATGAACCAGAAAGTGGGCTTCACCAGACACCCAACCTGCTGGCACCTTGATCTTGACTTCCAGGCTCCAGAACTGTGAGAAATAAATTTCTATTGTTTATAAGCCCCTCCAATCCATGACATTTTGTTCTAGCAGCCCAAACAGACTAAGGCACTATTCAAGTTCTTATAGCTGTTGCTTTAACTCTCTGAGGGCAAGGTTCCCCTCATTTACAAGATCATGTCTCATGTCTCTCTTGTCAGTGAGGGCTGACTTGCCCTACAACAGTTGTGAGCTTATTCACAATGACTTCAGCTATATTTTATGGTTCTAGTGGAGAAAGTTTGAGTGCAATTGAAGTCTGTATCTCAGCTTGGACACTTGTTTTCCTTCTGCCCACTCGTTAGCCCCCTGATTCCCATCCTCTCAACCAGGTGGGCTGAGATGCTCCTTCCTCCCATGCTATTTTAAGAGCTCATGAGGGTACAGATCATGTTTGAGTGACCTTTGAATTTCCCGGAGGTCAAGATCTTGGTCTGTGGAGTCAGACTGTCTAATGTGGGATACTTGATCTAGTGTTTATTCTAACTTCCCTCAGTCTCCATTTCTCACCTATAAAAAGGGGATAGTAATAGTAATTACCTTATAGGTTGTTGGGAGGAGTATGAAATGATGTACTATGCATAGCATAGTAGCTGCCACTTAACAACATATGTGAAATATTAGTATATAGTTAGTAGCAGTTGGTGCATGGAACACAGTTACTCAAGGAAATGTGAATTGAGCAAATGAAAGAATAATAAGAGATACAGTCAAACCTGTGAACGAAAGTCACAAGTAGAGCTCCAAAACTACAAAATGGGGCCAATTGACACACAAAGACATTTCCTAAATGTAACTGGAATAGAAGGAGGAATGCTGGTGACTACCACAGATAGGTAACTGAATCTCTGGGCTTCCTGAGATTTTCAGCATCTCCTTTGCCAAAGGGACATTTCCTTAGGAATCTCCTGGATCAGACCTAGCCCCATTGGATGACAGCATTAATGTGTGAGGAAAGGACATTAGAAATCATGGAATCTGCTCCCCTTCACTTCAGAAGTAGGGAATTTAGACCCAAAGGGCTCAGGAGACTTCTGGGGGTTAAAGGATAATTAATATTCTTCTGTGGCTTTCTGCCACCCCTATTAAAAAGTCAGGGCCAGGGCTATGGTGGTTGGTGGCAGGGCTAGAGGCACACAGTAAAGAATGTCTTCATCTATCAGGGCAGAGATAAACTACAAAGTTTTCAGTCCCTTTTGGGGGGGGTGGTTAGGGGAGGGTTCTTAAAAGGGCTGCTTCAGCACATATGGTCTGGCATATGTCACCGTGACAGGTAGACACATCTTAAAACAAACCTCACAAATACAATTCAAACAAACCCAGTCTGTAGGAACTGGTTCCTTACATTAGTTCATCAAGCCTATCCCCCTTGTCAAAAAGAATCGAATCTCCAGGTAGAAGAGAAAATACTTGATCTTTTCCAGAAGGCCACGTGAATTTCACTTCTTCCCTGTCCAGAACTGATAAGATCTCAAATAACCACATCAGCCTGGCTCACAGGAGGAGCTCGACCTACTTTGTTAAGAAGCTGGTAGTTGTTAGGGGGAGGCTGAGACCCCTGAACAGGAGAGATTTTCAATTACACGGCTGTACTCATGTTTGGTTTTACATCACACTCTCTTGCTCAGTGCTTACCTCACTGGCTCGCTATGTAGACCAAGTGAGATGTGTGTAACAGTGAGTTTAAAACCCCTGCATAGCTCTATGCAGATGTGATCTGTCCCCAGTCTTCAGGGCATTGCTAATATGAGATCCTTCAAGAGTTCTCGTTTTGAAAGAATTTATGGTCTGTGTATTCCTAAGCATTTGTGTGTGTGATTGTGACAAACAAAATCAGCGTGAGGGATAGCCCTTGGACGTGGGAGAAAGAAGTATGGGAATGAGGCACTGGGCACAGGAGCTTAGAGTTCAACAGTTAACTGTATGACTCAGGTCTCGCAAGCCTAAGGCACATTAACAACATTCCCCAAGTCCACCACCTCCTGATCCCACTCGTCCATCAAGAGCCTGGCTCCTGTTAAATGTCCCTCCAATATTGTGGTCTGTGTCAATGGGTGTTGCTACTCCTCTGCTAGCTTCCATTGGGCACCACCTTCTTCCTCTGCCAGGTCATGCCCTGGGCACCACAGGCACAACATCGTTGTACATCCTGTTTTCTCTTACTTCCCACCTGTATCACACTCAGTTGGAGTGTTCACAGCAAGACTTCCCAGTCCCCTATATTTTTCAGAGTTTTAGAGAAAGACTTCTTCATTTTTATTTCCTGCCCACGCTGCTCTCTGTTGAGTCCCACACTGAACCCAATAGTGCTACCCCAGGAAGAACACTCAGTGATGGTCTCAATGGGCACAGAATTACCTTTCCTTCCCCGCAGCTGAGGCTTTGCTTTAGGTCCCACTTGCTGTACTTGGCTTCTTCCCTCAAGGCTTCTCTCTCTCAGGAAACTCACCGTTCCATGGTCTGTGCTGTAAACTAAATATCTGTGTCCCCCTAAACAAGTATGTTGAAATCCTAATCCCCAGCATGATGGTGTTACGAGGTGGGGCCTTTAGAAGGAGCTTAGATCATGAGGGTGAATCCCCCATGAATGGGATTAGTGCCTTTACAAGAGACACAGAGCCTGATCACTTTCTCTACTTCCTGTCATGTAAGGATACAGTAAGATTTTCATCTGCAAACCAGGGACAGGGCTCTCACCAGACACTGGTTTTGCTGGCAACTTGAGATTGAACTTCTCAACCTCCAAAAATGTGATACATAGATGTCTGTTGGTTAAGCCACCTTGTCTATGGCATTATTACAGCTTCCCAAATAGACTAAGCCTGTGTGTCCCATAAGCTTTTCCCCCCTAGATATCCCCCAGAAGGTCTGCTTCCCATTTAGACTTTATTTCCCTCTTCCCCTGCCCTACCACACCTGCCTTTTAAAACTCTCCTTGCTTTTCTAACATTCATTCATTCCATAGATTTATTTGAAGAGTATTTGCTATATGAAATATTTCTCAAGCTGTAAAATGAAATTGTGTTCCAACTCCAAGCAGTGCTGAAAACATCCTGTGGCTTAAAACCCTGTAACCAGAAGCATTAGGCTTATGGAAAATTGAAAGACTTGTGACTATAATGTATCATGTATATTCAGTGTTAAGAGATGATTTAAACCCAAATACTGAAATAGATTTCAAGGGTTTTATTAAAAATATTTACTCAAAAATTACACCTTAATGAAACTGCAGTATATATAATTTTACATCTCTAAATAGCAAAGTAAACAATTACAATTTGTGGATACTTACCTAACTATCCTGGAGGTAAGCTCTGGGAGGACCTGGAGGCCTGCAGAACCTGTGTGGAGAGTGGTTCTGGCATTTTCTGGGGGCTGCTGGTGATGGGAAAAAAGAGTGCACCCCCTACTCCTCTCTTTTAACTTCCTCTGTCCTCCACCTCCTTAGCCTCTCTAGTTCTCTATGATGGCCTTAATCTATCTGCCCGTAAAAATCTCCATTTGTATGTGGCAGGTAGGATGGGGTTCTGGGAGGCAGCAGGATTCAGGGAGAAAGAAAGAAGGCATTTATCATAAATTCCACATATTCTGAAAGTTTTTCAACACCCTCTTCTCCCATTAGATAGCAGAGCACATGCTGACCCCACAGCTCTTTGTGCTCTTGGAGAGTCTGATCTGGGAAGAAGAGAAGGAAGAGAGGGGAGCATAGCTGTCCTCCCCACCCCCACACAATCTTTCCTTTCAAAATTCACTCCTCCTCCCACTCCAGGTTTACCATCCATTTCCACTTCCGGAGATTCAGTCAGCAACTCATCCCCCACTCAGGCAAACAAATGCCCTCCAGGAGAGTCATTGGTCTTTGTGATTTATTGAAATGAGATCACCGGACTTCCAGTACATGGGTTAAAATCTGTGGGTGGTGGAGTGGGGAGGAGGGGGTGGTAGGGGTGGTGGTGGTGGTGATTGTGTTGGGGGGCTGAAGAGGTCAGTTTTGGGCTGTGGAGCTTTGGGAGTGAGGTCTCAAGGTCAGCAGAGGTTAGCATGAGAACTCTGGGTCATGGGTAGCCTGTTTTGACTCTCTCAGTTCTGGGTTAGTTGTCCCTCCTCCATGCTCCAAGAGGACCTCCTTCTTGGCCCTAGCACTTGTCCCACTGCCTGTTTCTTGTATGACCCTCCTAGAAGGTGTAGACCACATCCTGAGCAGACAGTGTCTTCAGTCCTCATTCCCAGGACTTGCTCAGTAAGGTTGCTTGCATGTAGATGTAGTGGGCTGCCATATTGGAAAGGTCACTGGACTGGGATTTAAAAGACATTTTAAATTCTTACACTACCATTTATTAATGGGACTGGACACTCAGTCTCTCTAAACCTGTTTTTTCCAAAAGCAAATGGATTCAATTTATCCATTGTAATAATGAAATAATAGAGCAAAATGAGATGTAAATGGGCTTTATAGACAGTGTAGTGCTAGTCACATATAAGATATTATCCAGATGAAGCTAAAACAAAGAAAAGTATGATCCTGGCCGTTCCATGTAAAAGCAAGTTCGTGTACTCATAGTGCTGACTATTGTAATACTAGCTCTTTAGCCTCAAATTAAAAGTCTAAAAATGAATAAAATTACAATAACAAACAATTATAGAATAAGAACACTTTAATGTTTTGTGAATATTGTCTTTATTATGTGTCAGGAAATTATGCTAAACATTTGGCATGCATTATCTCATTTAAAAACTGTACAATAAAAACTGTACATATAAAGTAGATTCTATTATTACCCTCATTTCTCTGAGGCTTAGAGGGTCATGTGACTACACTGGGCCAGAATTCAAACGTGTTCTATCTGACTCTGGAGCCCAGCTCTAAACCAGACCACAGAACTGTCAAATAACCATTCAAACTAGTTCGATCTTTCTTAGAAAGGAAGTCTTAACTAAAGACGGAGGCCCTGTGTTTGAGTCTTGCTACCTATAAAATTGCAGTACAGTTTGTTTCCTCAGAGAACTACAAGGAATGATTGTTTTCCAAACATCCAGGGCATACCAGGGAGGGTATGTGGGGTGTGGGAAGGTGGGGGTGGCTCACAGTCCAGGCCAAATGTCATTCTGTGTCCCTTGCTTTCACTAACATTAATCCTGTTTGTTTTTGTTTTTGCGAGACTCTTTTAAGGCCTGGTGGAGAGTCCATTCTCCACGGAGGATTTGCATTGGTTGCAACCAAATGGCCCAGAGATCTCCTCCTTTGGAGAACTTTTAAGTTAGCTTCTCTCCTGAGGGTGTTCTCAACCATGCAGGTGGTGCCCATTTAACCCCAAACCCGTAGAGTGAATGACAGCACAAGGCTACAAATTTCCCCAGAAATATTTTTCTCACCATTCAAAACCCAAATCAAGTCCTGCATGTGTCCTCGTCATCTCCCTTTGTCAATACACCATTTCCCCTTTTAATCTACACTTTGACTTTAGAAGTCCCAGATTTTGGCAAAAGTCTCAGTTCCATCTCCCTCCCTGACATGCTGGTAGATCCTGCTTCCCACTCTGGGCTCTAGGACTCCCCCGCCCCCGCCTCCCTTCCCTCCCAAACACTTCATTTTGGGCCCCTAGAGGTTTCCTTGACTTTCTTGTTTGTTATATTTTCCCAGCATTTCTAGGCGTTTGGTAGAAGGAGGGGTTTCCAGAATATGTAGTCTGCTACATTGGCAGAAACAGAACTCCCACCAAAATTTTTACACAAGTAAAATCTCGTTAACAACTAACACAAAAAGACCAAAAAACCCCCCAAAAAACCCAGCCTGCCACCTGAATGGGTCAGTGGCTCTACTCTTCAAATCAGAAGGCAGGATGGAGAACAACAGGTTTCTTAGGAGTCAAGGGATGGAGCATGAAAACTAAGAATCTAGGGGGTCCATGAATACAGGGGAAAAAGGCACCCCTGCCAGCAGGACTCATCATGACCTCTGGCTGAGGAGGTTGTGTCTTCAGAGACCAGCTTGAGAGTGAAACAGCCACCGCCTTCCCAGTGCTGCCTCTCTGAGTCGCCATCAGTCATACAGTTTCCAGAGGAGGGCAGGCAGCGGCAGACAAGGACCCCAATCTCCCTGTCCTGGGGAAGGTCCCTGTCATGGCCTTGAGTGCCTCCAAGGACAGGCTCTGCAAAACACACTGTATGTTCAAATGATAAGTTTTCCTGGCGCTGTATTTTCTTGTAACAGTTTGGGAAAAAACTCGGAGAAACTGGCTCTTTCCATAGGACACAAAAATTGAACACTTGAGTCAAACATCCAGCTGTTTGGTCATGTTGCTAAACATAAGGTAGCAGCGGATGTTCTCAGCTGCCTCATACCCATTCAGGCAACCCCAGGTGGATTCCTAGATGAGCAGGTGGACTGGCTTCTGGAGACTTGGCGGGGGCAGCGGTGGTGCCGATGGTTGGGTGTGGGAGTGGGTTATGAAGACGGGGAGCTGCCTTGTTCACTGCTCAGGGCCCTCATACTGACCACTGAGCTGGGCTTCCTTTACCGTCCCTTTGCACGTAGCTTACTGGTCTCACTGAACTCGTATTACTTCCCCCACTGGATTTTCATCTTTATTATTAAATCAGGGCCACACTTGGCATGCTTATTGTATAAGAACTATCTTATCTCATGTGAATTCTTTGGCTGGAAGACAAGAAATGCCCCCACAAGATTAATTAGCTCCAGGTGAGTGGCAATGGGGGGCACTTGCCTTGTCAGACACACTTCAACAATTGAGAACAAATCCATGTTTATTCTAGAGATGGGAAACTTTGGGCCTCAACAGGACAATGCTCTCAGAGTTTACGTATTTTTTCTTTTCTTTTCTTTTTTTTAACCCTTTAGAGCTATCAGTGTTTTCTAGACATTGCTGAATCTACTCTGTATTTTCAATCTCAGTCCTTTGGTTCATTTTAAACATGGAAGGGTTTTTTCTCTCCTTCCAACCCTCAAGCCAAAGGTCTAGTGACATCTCTCAGGATCATACTGCTCACCTGAGGCAGAGACTCCAATTCCTAGAGCAGTTTTCTTTCTCCAAAATCCTCAGTGCTTCCCATAAGATGGTCACAGAGGAAACAGACCAACAGCTGGGAAATATTTCCCCCACCCGAAAGGAGTGGAAGGAGAGATTGTGGGGCCTGTCTTGCCCCTACAGTATAAATACTTGTTGAATAGAGACGCCAAGCAGACCACATCCTAGGCTGTGTTTTTATATCATCAGCCTAACACATGCCATGTCTGGTGAGGAGCTTAAAGAAACAAACACTTGCTTTTGATTTCCTTCATAGGATCAAATCACTCAGGGCACTTGTAAAGAAGGGACTATCATTTTATAGGCATGTAACTTCTCCATCTCTTGTTTCCTTCTCTGCTTCAAAGGGTGTCATAGCAACAGGGGCCATACCTGCAAGTGCCAAAGACCTTCATGTTAACGTTCCTAGACAAACAACCTTAAAACTGATTCTCCTTTGAACCCAGGTCAGAGAAATCAAAACCTCCTGGAAAGTGCAAAATGCAAACCATCTATACCAGTCTTTGGGACCATTATGATATTGGGAACACGTTATTCTTTATCTCTCTCTGGGAAAAGGAATTCTCAATTTTAGAGAAAGCCTTGTTGTACATACCTGGCAATTTTGCCTTCCCAGCACCTGAATCCCCCAAGATATGATATGTTGGAGGCAGGGCTTGCCTTTCACCTCAAAGCAGAAGCAGGTCAGGTAGTGCCTCTCTCGGCAACCTGTCTAGCTGGCATGTGGAGTGGATGCAATTGTCCCAGCCTTTGAATCTGAAGTGAGTGTTGCAGAGAAATATGGGGTATTGAACGATGAATTCTGGCAGAACCAGCAACAGTTAGAATTGTTTAATGCTGGGGATTTCGGGGGCAGGTGGTGTGACATGCAGACCCTTCTGTGGCATGACCTTGGCTGTGTTTCTAGCACCTTGCCTCCCTTGGCACCTGTACATGGCCCAACACTATTTCTCCATGAGGCCTTTTCATCAGTTTTTCAAGTAATCCAATCTCCCTCCAATAAATTCGGTTTTTTGCTTAAACTAGATAGAAATTGTTTGCAGCCATAGACCCTGACGAGCCCAGTCTCCCTAAAATGGTTTCAATGGTTGGGTGTTTGAGCAGTGAGCTATTATTGCTCAGGGTATCTTATTAAAAGGGAGTGAGAGCATGGGAGCGTTCATGACTGAGGCTTGAGGGACTTTTCCTTGTCCGGCTGCTGGCAGCAGGGACAGGAAAGGAGGTTATTTAAAGTCAGTAGGAGGCAGTGGTCTATGTTAAATTGCCCACGTGGCTTTGTTACAGTTCACACCCCCCCAGCTTAGAAACAGGTATTGACAGGCGTCCTGTGGATTTATTTTTCCAGTTCTGCCCTCCCTCCCTCTCTGGCTTTCTTTTCCAGCCAAAAGTCAGGCCCCACAGCTGGATGAAATAAAACGGTTATATTGGGAGGCCTTAAAATTAGCATGGTTCAGTATGTTTTAAAGTTGGGGCCATTCCCTGAGTAGAGAATGAAGGCTTTTCTCACTTTCTCTGATGCAGCTGCTGGGGATAAAGTCAGAAGCTGGCTGCCCTGGGGCCTCCCCCCATCCCAGACCTAACACTCCCTTTCCTCAACCCTCCAAATCCAGGCACTACTACACCACCACGTACCGCAGTGAAAGACAACCCCACTCCATCAATGGCACATTATCATGTGGCTTTCCATTTTTCTCTTAATCGCCTTATTCCTTTGCTCTTCCAAAGTTGACGATAAATTATTTAACAAGTCTCCAGGGGTTAACTTTATGAGAACTTAAAGCCGGTGCCCATCTGCTATAGGTTAGGGCGAGCCAAACGCTGAAAGTGAATCCTTCTTGTTCCACTCTGGAAAACACCCAGCCATACACACACACAAGTGCAATCACACACGCGAGCAGACACACACCCACACACCCTACAATAGCGCCTCCCAAACCACATGGCCCAAGCAGTAAAACATCAAGGTTTCAATCACCCTACCCAGGCCAATAAAAACTTCACTTTGCGCCCTCATATAGTTGAGCTTGAACTTGCAAAGTATCCCCCATGCTCCTAGCTCTGTGATCGAAACACTGTCATCCTTTTCAGGCAAGGGAATAGGCTCTATTTAAACATTCATATCTACCTGTACCTTTGTGACACGTGCACTGGAGTGTGGAATATCAGAGTTGAAAGGGAACATACACGATATGTATTTTACACAGACGTCATATTATATAATTTTATAATTTATTAATTCTATCACATTTTATTTAATGTTAATTTAAGGGGCAGAGATCAGTTAATGCAATAGTTTTCAATCTTTTACAAAGGAAGTGGGCTTGAAACTTGGCTCTGCCACATTCTTATTGGATGACCACTTTAAGCCAGAGCTCAGTTTCTTTATCTGTAAAATGAAGATTAAAAATAGTATCTACCTCATAGTATTACTGTGACAACTAAATGAAATATCAAATGAAGTCTTATCACAGAGTCTGGCAAACAGAAAATACTATTATTAGCTAGGAAAATCATAGCTATTATTATTATTACTATTATTATTCACCATTGAACAGATTCTATTTTGAAGGAGTTTGCCGATGAAACTGCATTTATGAATTAGTAATACATTTATTCTCCCTATTTTTTAGTTTTCCAAAAGATTAATATCATCCCATCAAAACTTCTGATCTGAGAAATTAGTTGCTATAACTGAAAGGTAAAGTCCATTCTAATTAAGTTTAAGCCAAGCAGCCTTATTATCAGTGGGTAATAAACATTAGAATTTTAAAAATAGTTTTGATATAACTATTTATGTAGAACTTGCCTAATGTAATTTCTCTATTTTTCAAAAGAAGAAACTAATGTCCAAAAAGGAGACTTATCTTAGGCCACAAAGCAGACACAGGAACCCAGGTCTCCAACCATGAGGCCAGCTTCAGTTTATCTGATGCTGCATCCAACTAAGAACCTAAGGCTCAATTTCGGACTACTAATTGGTATATTCATAGGCCATGTCCTGTGGTGGAAACTGGTTGGGTAATATGTCCAGCAAGTCCCCCCTGTTTCACCCCAGCCTTTTTTGGAACTGCTCCTCCCGCCCCCTATTCTCATTTACCCCCCATCATGGCTGTTGGTGGCCATGTTTGTAGGATATGAGTAAACCCCTGGCTACAGGTCCAGGAATAGGCAGCAGGCTCAGGTTGGACCAATAAGAATATCTCTTCTTAGGAATATGGCATGAAGGGGAGAAAGAGTTAGTCTTTTCCAAGTGGGTAGATACCATTATTGGTTATGTTTTCAATGCTGTTCACAAAAGCAGAGAAAGCCAGGGTATAAAAAGAGAGAAGAGAGTGGAATCACCATGAGGAAGAAATAGAAGAGTCAGGTTCCTTATGGCTTTCGTACCTCAAATTCTAATTTATTTTGAGGTCTCCTGCATGACTACCCTTGGGTTTTTAGAAACATTGTTGAATACATTCTTTCTTGATTTAAACAAGTTTGAGTCATTTCTCAACTCCCTGCAGACCCACAGTGGTTACATTCCAGGAGGTAGGAGCTCTAGGGGAATCCACACTATAGTGCCCATGAGAATGCCATCCCTGTGAAGAGGTATTTTCTGATCATTTGAAACATTTTCCATGTTTCAAATCTCTTGAAGGCATGGCATGCCTCTGGCCGCAGTCTCTGAAGCTATCGGGTCTACAGTTGTCTGTCAGACCTCCTAACTGCTGTGATATTGCCCTTGAAAATGTCTAAGGATTTCCGCCAATCCCCAACAGCCTTATACTCTTTTTTTCCACTTCTACCACCATTGCCTTAAATGCACCTTGGACTTCCCTAAAACTTACACTTTACCATCCAGTGGAATACTCTGCTTCCACTTGGCAGCTATGGCTCCAGTACCTGTGCGTCTTCTGTCAGCCATCTGGGGTCAAAACTGTCCCCCCAGAACGCAAGGTGAACGGCTAAAAGGGAGGTCACAGTGGAGCAAACAACATGCGTTAACAAAACACCCTCAACTAAGGAGTGTGAGGGAGGGCTCGTGTTCACCTCCGAGAGCAGGTAGAAACCTGTGCTGTGGGTTTTGCCTAGCTGTGGAGATTACTCTGGTCCTCAGCACACAGGGAAAATATATATTAGCAATTCCTAAAATGAGTGTTAAACGAGAATATGTAAATAAGTGTATGGGTATATAAGTGTTTTAAGGAAAATATTTCAGAGGCAAATATTTTAACAAATCAGCCTTGTGCAGCCTGTGAGGGACTATATGCATTTGCAGTACAAAACATGTTTACTTATGCAGGAGCTAAGAAAGATTGTTAAAAGCAATGAGAAAAATTTGGACTTGTTTATTGAGCCTACTATGTGCTGCTTAGCAGTGCACGAAAGAAATAAAATCCCTCGCCATTATAGAGAGTCTATCTGTAGGCATGGTAGCCCTAATGGAAATACTAGCAATGGAAACTACTGATAAAAGTGTCTATTCAGTACCTTTCACTCCAAAGTATTGTGTTAATGTGGTTTTTATACATTATTTCCTATGTTCTACTGTACAATAAACTCCATAGTAAAGGGACTGTGTCTTGTCTTTATCATTATATCTCCAGTGCCTGACCCATAGTTCGTCTCAGTATTTATTGATTAAATAAATGAATGATAACCTGCATAAGTCCTGTGAGATTGGTATTATTATACCCATTTAACAGATGATAAATTGAGGATCAGAATGGTTATGTAATTTGGCCCAAATCACAGTGCAAGAAGAGTCAGGATTCAAACCCAGCTGGTTTTCCATTACACCAAAGTGTTACTTCTGCACAAATCAGGTGGATGAAAGTTTTCTTGGTGCTCAGGTCACACTTTAAGCTTGGCCTGTAGAGATGAACCCTTAGCACTTTCAGTACCTAGGATACCATTCTGTGCTAACAGGGAAACCTGATCCCTGATAAAAGTGTTACCTTCGTGTTGCTTGCATGTCTCAGGCTTCACCAGTGCAGCTAGGACCAATGAGCTATGGTTAACATTAATGACTCAGAGCCCATTTAGTACCCCTCTCCTTCAGTAAAGCCAACCACCACTCCCATTTACTCCACCTCTACCACACATGCACAAACACTTCCTTAAATTTTCAAAGTTCAGTTTACATAGATCTCAGACCCATCTGCGAGTCAGTCTACAGACACTATGGGTCATCCACAGCTTTAATTTTTGCTACAGCTTTTCACTGTCAGACTCTACTGTGTAAGAAGCTGTTGGGGGCAATTGAACTGTTGTTGCTGGGAATGGTGCCTTTTGGGAAAATTCAAATGATGACTCTGATTTCTCCCAAAGCTTCCAGCCCTAAGGGCTCCAGACCGAGCTGCTTCCTGTGAATGACCCCACAGCCACACTAGGCATGTAACTTGACCCTGAGGCAGCACTAGTGCGCCCTGAGCCTCACAGTGTCTCTCCTTCATGCCCAGCCAAACACTCTCTCCCTATGAGCGCACATCAGGCAGAAGCCTGGAGGGCAGAGGTCCTTATACGTTCAGGTGGCAGAGTACCAGGAAGACACGGTGTTCTTTGTGGAAACCTATGAGTCTTTAATCTATAAACTTAGAATAACTAAGTACAGTACTATGTTTTGCTCCATGGTGTATCACCTTGAATTCTCGTCCCAACAAGTATTAGCAGACACTGGAATTTAAGCACATCCCCACAAGTACGCACACACAAACTCCTTACAACAGAGGAAATTCAACTGGCTAACAGTGTGTGTGTGTGTGTGTGTGTGTGTGTGTGTGTGTGTGTGTGTGTGTGTGTGTGTGAGAGAGAGAGAGAGAGAGATTTATTAATTGATATTGAAAAAATGACCATGTTATGGACACGTCCATACGAGTAGGCACAGCCCATGAAGCACCAGTGTTTTGAAGGAGCCGGGCCTGAAAGCGCTAGAAAATGGCTGGGCCTAAGGGTCATTCAGGTGACCTCTTCAGTGTTATTTGCAGCTTCAAATCCATGTAGTATCATTCCTCTGAATCTCATTTCTTCCTCTGTAGCACAAAGTGGTTGGACTTGAAGCTCTATCGGTCCTCACCCAGCTTTAGCCTTCTGAGATTCCCACTGAGGTTGGCAGACCAGGACAGAGAAGGCTTTGGGATAAAAGCAAATGCTTTAGGGATGGAAATGCCAAGAGGGGAAGTTTATTAGGTGGGAGTAAGTTTATGACATAGCTCAGGACCTCACAGTGGCCTGTGTCTACAAGGGTAGCACTGTAATTATAAGGTATATAAAAGGGAACATTCCCAGCCAGGAATAATATAATTTTAGCCTTTTCTCCAGCTTCTCAGTGCCTATGCACATGAACTTATTAAGCCCTACAGACTCCCAGAATGGGTTGTAAGTAGCACTGATCTCTTAGGCAATAAAAGGAGCTGTGGCCACAGAGACTGTTGCCTTTGTGCCCCCAGAGTTACCCGCCGGCTCAGTGGTCCTCCAGGGGTGGTCCTGGCCTCCCTGGTTGTCTGCAGAGGTCTCTGGGTTGGTCTCCTGGAGTAGTTATGCTTCGTCAAGAGCTTTGTCTCTGCTTATACTCCAGAAGGCAGTTATAATTTAATTACGCTCCACCTTCTCATGGTTTGCCAGATTCTAATGCCATTCTTTTTGTTTCCCTCGTGACATTGTCCATGCCCACCCTGTGCATCATTCTTAGGATGCTAAGTTACTGAAGGTGTTAGGTGGCCTGAGTGTTCTCTGGTTCTGACACAGTAGCCCTTTACTTGAAAGTGTTAGCTTCTCTGGTTCATCTTGGCGTTTAGTTAATGTGACATCCCGTGATGCTGAATTTCAGCCCTGTTAACTGGGCATGGCATTGTTCAGAAGTTACCTCCTCTTTTAATAATAGTTGTTTTTCTCCTCTAAAGACAGGTGTTGTTGTCAAAATAGCATCCAGACTGTGCTCATTTCTTCCCTAGTAAAAGGCCAGAAAAGGAAACCATGAAAAATAGTGAAATTAGTTGGAGGGCAGGGTCTGTTATTCAACATCAAGGTTTTGTTTTAGCAGAGAGACAAGGAAAGAACACACATATGCCCACCCAAACAGTTTATTAATAAGCACATTTCTTTTCTTTTCTTATTGCCTGTTATTTCAAAGGCTCTTGAAAAGTATACACAGAGACCTATATGTTTTTAATGTAAGTCACTTTGTAAAATTTTACGTTCAAATGGAAGTTTTTATCTATTGGCTCAAATTTCCAGTGAAAGAACCCTTAAACCACAACAACCTTAGGTCCCCGGAAGCTTTTTAACTTTTCTGGTCTGTTTGTTTGACAATAAAATTTCACATCTGGGCTGACAAGCCTAGTGCCAAGTTTTAACCTAACGCAATTCAAATGGATGAGCAGTAATGGTCGAATTCATCAGAAGACTCAGGCTTCTAATGGAATTGCTCGAGAGCCCTTCACCCACAACTTGCTGCGATAATGACAGTATAGCTCTGCTGAGTGAACAATGAACTCAGATTCCTGCTACAGGCCATCTTCCTAGAGAAGACAGATTGCTTTTTCAATTCACTCTTCATCAGTTAGTCATCAGTCAGGGCCCAAACATTCAACCTCATCCATTTATATCAGCTGTACCAATAAATGCTACCATAGGCCTAGATATGAGTCTCAAATCCACAGCAATCCAGTTCATTCAAATGAATCCTCCTTCAGAAGGCTACTGCTTTCATATTAATTCCTTCCTGCTTCTTTTTTCCCCTTCACACCAATAATATTTCATTGAAAATCTACCATAAAGATTCTGTAACAAACGAACCCCAAATGCATCATGGCTCACATGTGATCAAAGTTTATTATTTCTTGCTTCTATAAAGTGCAAACTATTTTCCCAGTTGGCAGCCTGCTCTGCTTCAGTATGCAGCTCAGGGGCCCTGGGTGGCTCTGCCCTCTGTCTTATGTGGCCCATCTGTATTAACCCAGGACAAGGAGAAAGGGCACGACAAATCACATCAGGGAGGTGTGTGAGGGTTGGCCTGGGGCGTCACATACCTCTTCTGCTCGCATTGCTTTGGTCATAAGACCAAAGTGAGCCATGAAGAACCACAAAGTAAGAAGACAAAATGGGACTTGTGAATCATGAGCTGGTCTCTGCCCCACCTCAGCTCTAGCCCTAATATTTAGTTTTGTAGCACCCCCTGCCCTTTTCCACCCTCTAGAGATTAGAAGGACCTCCAGTACAGGAACTGTAACACAATCTTGTCTGCCCCCTCCATACTAATCCTGGTCTCTCAGAGAATGAACGGGGGAATTTCAACCAGAAGAGGCACAGTGCGAACATATTTAATGAGCCTTGGACCTCCCTATCGCGAGGACAGGCTCTGAGGCTTAGCAGATATAGCTGTTAGGGTCATCTTTTGCACAACTGAGAAAGGATTCTTGTCTTTTCTAATTATACAGATAATATGTGCTCGTTGTAAAAATTCCGGAAAATGCTGAATATATTTTAAGGAAGGAGATAAAAACCACTCATGATCTCTTTTCCCAAAAGATGCTAAAATTTTTCTTTGTTTATATATTCTGATAGACTTCTTATGTGCATGTAATTTAAATGAATTTGATTCGGCAAACCTGAGATCATATTGTACAGTACATACTATTTTGTGATTTGCTTTTTTACTTAATAAGATACATTATGAACGTCAGTGCATGTAAATAAATACAGATCTGCATCATAATTTTGGGGGACATATTCAGTTGTCTAGATATGTATGAGAATGATTTTATAATACACTTAGCTGAACAGGTATAGACTAAGTGGTCAGTGAGAACTGGGATTATGTCTGTTTTATTTCTCAGTTTATTCCCAGGGCAAGATATGATGTCTTGCTCACAGTAGATGTGCAGTAGTGCTCTGATTAAGCCTCTCATACCTTGGTGTGCATACAATTAACATAGGGATCCTGTTAAAACACAGAGTATAATTAGAAAGCTCTAGGTGGCCTTGATATTCTGCAGTTTCAACAAGCTTCAGGCGAAGCCTGTGTTGCTATACATTGAGTAGCAAGGATCTAAACTGGGGGTGATTTTGCCAGCTCGGGATATTTGGCAATGTCTAGAGACATTTTTGGTTGTTATAACTGGGGCATGTAAGTGGGGGTTTGCTACTGGCATGTGGTGGATACAGGCCAGAGATGCTATAAAACATCCTATAAGCACAGAACAGCCCCACAACAAAGAATTATCTGGCCCAAATTGTGAATAGCGCCACTGTTGAGAAACGCTGATCTAGCCTTTCTCAACCAGTATTTCTCATCTAAACTGCAGAACACAGAAAATGATTTGTGTGACTATTTTCTCAATTCTCCCAAGGATGGTACATAACTAGTATTACATTAGATGCATAGGAGATAAATTGACTAGTTACATACAATGGATGCTTTGGGAAATTCCGGCTTAATTCTTTTCCAGAACCCTGATTTACGGCTGGTTGTGTTTCTATCTTGTCTCAAGGATTATGGGAAGTCAAAACCCACACTTTCATTTCTCTCTCTCCTCCTCTCTCTTCCTTCCTCTTTCCCTTCCCCCTTCCTCCTCCCTTCCTCCCTGTCAAGGAAAGAGGGATCTGAAATGATTGCTTGCACTTTAGCCCTCCTCGAAAGCTAAATCATTAATTTATTGGAAAAACATAGACATCTATAGAATGCATGGGTTATTCAGTTGGAGGGTTTCTGGGGAAGCTTTTTATAAAGCCATGTTCCTAATGAACCAGTCTTAACACAGTGTTGCAGCCAATAAAGCACAGTCCAGCCACCAAAAAAACCCCTCTAAATTCTGTCCATAAATTCCTTGAACACCATGAAAGAGATAATAGAACACAACAATATTTGGAAAACAAGAAAAACTTTTGTTTTCTTCATTTTTTCATACGCATACCTGTTCCTTCCTTCTCTTGAGGCAAATGCCCCTCAACTCCTCCACCAGCCTTAACTCTCGGGACTTTTGTATTTCTCCCAAGTTATTTTCAATTTTGTGTCATAAAAGGCCAAAAGAATCAGCCTTGCTGAGAATAATTTTCCTTGAAGGGCACACAAGGTAAGAATCTCTAAGAACAAGGCCAGAATTCTTTTTAGAAGACTGGAGAGAAGATAAATATAGATATGAATATAGACATATGTGTAGATATAGATAGACATAGACATTGAATTAGTCAGGATTTCCCAGAGATACAGAACCAATAGAATATATGAATAAAAAATAAGGAATTGGCTCTTGTGATTATGGAGACTGAGAAGTCCCAATATTTTCAATCCGAAAGCTGGAGACTCAGAAGAGCCAATGTAAGTGTCAGTCCAAGTCCCAAGCCCTGAGAACTAGGAGAACTAATGGTTTAATTTCCAATCCTAGAGAGACAGGCTCAAGATGCAAGATTTTTCAGTTTGAGTCCAAAGGTATGAAAAGACCCCGTTCTAATCAGCAGTCAGGCAGGAGTTCCCTGGTACTCAGTCTTTCTGTTCTATCCATACCTTCATCTGATTGGTCGAGGCCCACCCACATTAGGAAGAGCAATCTGTTTTAGTCAGTTACAAATTCAAATATTAATCTCACTCAGAAACACGCTCAGACACACCCAGAATAATGTTTTTTGGTTTGTTTGTTTTTCCATAGTTGTGGAGGGCACAGCAAGCTCAGCTCCAAGTCTAGTAGCTCCACTCAGCTCAAGGTGCTGTGTTCAATTAGTTGCGGGTGGACGTATGTGGGAGTCAAACCAGCAGCCTCGTTGTCAAGAGCGCATGCTCGATCCATTGAGGCATCCGGGTGGCCCAGAATAATGTTTGATCAAAATTCTGGGCACCTTGTGGCTCAGTCAAGTTGACATATCCTCAATATATAAATATAAATGTATGAATATTGATAATGTTGATAATTTTTGTCTTGTCCCATCAACATGCACTTGTGAGGGTGTTCTGAGGCTCTCATGAGTGCCTGTAGATGGAGTTACATTTGCTGACCTAAGTTCTCCTGAAGGTTTCCTCCACAGTTATGTCATTATGAGCCAAGACACAGTGGTGTGACATAGATGGGGAAGACAACAGGGGTGTGAGTGGGAGGTGTGCCTGCAGTGCCCTGACAATGAGCAAACTTACTAACTGCAGATTCTAGAGTCACGAAGACCTGGATTCGAAGGCCTGCTTTGCTTCACTTCTCTCACATTTAAAATAGGATTAGTAGAACCGCCCGGCTAGCTCAGTCGGTAGAGCATGAGACTCTTAACATAGGATTAGTAACCCCCACAGAGTATTTCTCTAAGACTGGAAAGGGCTAATGTTTTTGAAATGCCTAGGACCGTGTTTGAAACACAGCAGTCACTCACTACATAGTCGGTGTAATGGGATGAGAGTAAACTGATGAGCCAACATCAGCTAAGGGAGATGATTAAGGAGTAGATACCGTCATGACCTCAGGAGGCACACCACACTTATGGGTTTGTCTTTCAGCTAAGCTCCTTACAGTGGTGTGACCTTGGGTAGGTTGCAAACTACTCTTAAGTCTCAATTTTCAAGTTGGCAAGAGGGGGTTTTTGTGAGATTAAACTAGATACGCAGGTAACATACTAACATAGCATTTAACACAATGTAAGTGCTTCAGACAGTTTTATATCCAACACACAGATGCCCCTTTGTTGATTCTTTGGGGCACTTTCATATCAAAGGGCAGTGAATCATTCCAGACTTACTGAAACAAGGGTTGGACCCTGTTGTAAAGGAACCGTTGGCCAAAGATCAGGGAGCTCTCCCTGCTTCTCGCCAGACCCCAAATTAACCAACAGATTCTTATTAGGCAATTAAGTGAAAAGATTCAGAATTCCAAGAAACAGGTATCAGGCTGAAGGAATTTTCAGCAAACTCTCTTAGGTCACATTTCTACTCAAGACACCGTTAGGTAAAATTGCTCCATCTTCTGCTGGAATGGTCTGAATAATTTCGAAGGTCTGAGCTGATGTGGAGAATCCTCCCTTCTAAGGAGGTTCTCAGAGAAGTAGGCATTTAAGGCTATGCTCTGTGGACACAAGCTCAGCACAATTTCTTTCTCTGCCAGGCGACCAGCCTACGTGATCAATAATAAAGATGATGGACAGAGACAACAGCCAATTACAACTCTTTCTTTCCCATTTGGCACTGAGAGACAGGCTTCCTCTTTTCATTAACAGAAATATTACAAAGGAGCCCACATGCCAGAATTATCATGAGGCTGAGTAAGATATAAAGAGTGAAGAACATGTGATGATTTCATTTCCTCACATTCTCCTACCATATTTAAATAATCTAGTATCCATAGAACGATCCAAACTAGTGTGCCATGTGCTCCTGATGGCAGGTTACCAAGGCTGCATGTTCAGAAGCAGGAAGCATTGTAACATAGCAGCTGACCTGGCAGTGCTGCCACAGGGTTCCTGACACAGGACCAGACATATTAATACCCCGCAGTGATTCTGATGTGCAGGCATGGTTGAGAACTACAGACTAAAGGCTCGTGAATGCTCAAGATAGTCCCATTCAAACAGGAACTGTGTCCTCATTTAACCAAGTGCCTTGGCAGCCTCTGTCAGAGGGATGTCCTGTCTCTTCTAAGAGACGGTGACCTCCATGGGGCCAGATGGCCCAGTTCCTCTGGTCTCCAGGTGTCTGGTATTTACCCTGGAGCAGAGCTTGAGTTCCCACAGTTATGTAAGTCAGGGGCACTTACAAACATGACATGAGCTCGAGAATATTTGCTAAGTAAATTAACAGTGTAAATAAGATTACAGGGAGGCAAGGAGCAGGTTTAAATGTTAAAATGCCTGAGGACAAACTGTGTGAAGCATCTTAAATGCACCTATTAGTACTTAAGTAATTTCAAATTAATTGCAAATGCATGATACCTATTCTATCAGTCTATGCTTTGTTGAGATACATATATATATATATATATATATATATATATATATATTTGTATATGTACCTGTACTATGGAAGCAGCTGCTTTTCAACTGTTTTATGATCCACACGTTTCATTTATATCTCAAACACCCTCAGCATCCCATGAAATGACATGACTGCTATTGCTCATGTCTTAGAAACTCCTAGTCCCCAATTGTTCATAGACAATGAACAATCCCTTTCTCTCACTCCTGCTTCCTGTGATTGGACTTCTCAATGGAGCATGAGTGCTTACACCTTGACCCACAGTTCCAGGCATTCTTCCTCTTTATCGCTGTAAATGTTTCGGCGTTTGACAAAGTATGTGATCCTTGCATGGTCCCCCCACATATATATGGGATTTCCCAAAGAATGACTTACTTCCATCTGCGAACCAGCTTAGGGACATTGCCTCTCACTGCCTTCACTAGCCACATTCAGCTTCCAAGGGCCCCCGCTGCCCACTGCCCTGCCCCCCACCACCTTGTTTTGGCGGTGCTGTTTGCAGCTGCAGGAGCCTGCAGACCCTGCTTCCCAGAGCCACATTCCTGCCTTTGACCTGGACCCTCTCCAGGGGACCTCCACCCAGCCAAGGCTCGCTAATTCACCCTGGCCACCGCCAGTGCTATCAGTCACCACAGAACCATGACAGCGTCACAGTCGCCTGTAAATTAGAAAGGAAAAGATTCACTCCCGCTATGTTACCTTCAAATGGGGGGGTGGTGGGGGGGGTGGTCTCACAGCATGGTTCCTTGGGCCTTGGATTATTACAAGGTTTATGGCAACACCTGTCCGTTTACACACCCAGCTCCTTTCCTTCAAGGAATGAGGAAATGCCACCAGGGCTGCAGGGATGGGACGATTCCATACCCAGACACCGCGCTGCATGTCCTGGGAACAGCGATGCCACTCTGAACTGCAGGCAGACCTTGTTCTTAGGTCTGGCTGATCAGGACATAGTTGTTTTTTCATTCCAATAGGAAATTCTCCCTTGAGGAGCCCATTTTTTCTCCCCCTCTTTCCCACACACCTCCTATCATTTCCCCACCAAATAAGTCCACACACATTTGACTCCCTTGGGAGATGTGGTTCACAGAGCAGCTTCCCTCCCCCACCCTGCATGTTAATCAGTTGCTGTAAATAGATTTTGGGGGGTGAGGGGTGGGATAGAGGGCAAAAGAGGGTGGGGGTGATGTTGAGCACATCTCACAATCAAATCCACATTTAGTCATTTTAGCCGATTAGCCAGCCAAGGCTCTTGTTACATCTGAATTCATTTTAGCAGTGTCTTCAGTTAGTCTACATCAGGGAGGTCACACACTTCAGAAGTTCATCTACTTTACATGGCATGATTCAAATTTTATAAAATAAAACAATTATGATAAAAATTACTTTTTCTATTTTCAAAAAAAAAAAAAAGAAGTTCATCTATTTATAAACTTGTAATCTAGGAGCACGAATAGAGAAAACCCAAGTGTGAGAGGGTAATATTTTGAAAAATTAAGGTATATATTTTCCATTAAGATAATGAGGATAATTTTTTAAAATTGAAAATGATGAGAAATTACAAATACTTGCATCTGAGATTACTGTTTAGTATAGGTAATTCCAAAGGCCAGAGAGTGAGTAATGCAATATGTAAAATAATGCGTTATGTTTCTATGTATTTTTCTAAAGGCTCTTAATTCCAAATAGCTCCAATTTCCCAAATCTTTAGAGAATATTCTGAGAGCTATAAAAATATATATTTTACATTATATAGTAATAATATATATTATAATAAGTATTGTTTTATATATATATAATATTACTAATTATAGAAAAATAATTAGAGGGAGACTAGAACATTTTAGGTGGAAGTCTTTGAGAGTCACCTCTGGCCGCTTCCATTCCTCCCAAAGAAAGCTTTTCTAGAGTGCTTAGGGAACTAGGTAAAAGAGTTACCTAGATTTATCTTTGATTCTTTAGTTTTGCCAGTTACAATCTTGCCCTTAAGATTTAATTTTCTGTTTCCAATTATCACCCATACAAAAATGGTGCTTGGATTTGTATCTCCAGCCCTGATCTCTGTTGAACCTTAGATATGCCACTCTCAGAGCCATGCCTAGCAGTCCTTTCCCCCTTCATCTAAAGCACTAAGGTCTAAAACTAAAATCTATTTTTTTTCCCAAACCAGGTCTGTCCCCAGACGTGTCCATTTCAGCCAATCATTCTGTTTTGTAATTTCAGTTACTGTTTGAAAAAAAATTTTTAATGGACTGAATGGCTTTAAAAAAAACTTTTCCCCCTTATCACGGAGGAAGAAGTGTCTCCATTTCTCTTATGGCTTTCTGAGGGAAGGAGCAAAGTTGAATGACAAGCAGATGAACAGAGTGGCTGCAGGAGGAAGTGTGAAGGAAGAAAGCTACCATCTCTACTGGCTGAGGTGATGAGTGGGCAAAGATTCCAGCACCAGGTGCCATTTCAGAATGAGGTCAGCAGTCTAAAGCAATTGCTCCCACATTCCCAGCATCCCAGGGGAGCAGGATGTGGGTGTGGCACCTCTCCTGCATGTGATGCAGTGTTTCTAGCCAGCATGGCTACATGAAGATGGGCACTAAGAATGTGGATGATGTCACCATGCACAGCTGCTGCAATGTCCATCTTAGGGTTTGGCTTATAGCCTGGCTTAGGCCTGGTACTGTAGCTGGCTGGAGCTGAGCACATTGTGTTGAAGTCTGAGCATGCTCTGTGCTTCCTGGTCTTCTCCAGGCCATGCTTTGCTTCTCCCATCCATGTACCCCCAAGTGGGAGGCTGCAGCTGCTGCTACTCACAGCCTGTTTCCATGGTCTCTTTCCACGCCAATGTCAAGAGCGGGAATGTGGACTGACAGCTGACACTGACTAGCTCTTTGTCTTCTTGTTGAATGGAACATATTAGGGGGCAGCTGAACTAGCTCAACTTTTCTTTTTATATCATTCTTCCTTCCAACTTCCAAATTTCTCCTAGAGGCTGAGAGCATAGACTCTGTAATCAGGCTACCTGGGTTCAAATTCTATCTCCACCATGTTATAAGCTATGGAAAATTGGGCAAATTACATAACCTCTCTGTGCCTTAGTTTTCTTATCTATTAAAATGGAATAATAATAGTACTTATCACATAGGATTACTATGGAGGTTAAATGAATTAATATACTTAAAGAACTTAGAATAATGCTTGATCTATAATGTATTACCTATTACAATTTTATTACTGGACAGATATTCACTCCACAGGGTGATCCAAACCACAACTGAAATTCTATCATTTCTAAGAGAGGTGTTTATTAACAATAGCTAATATTTGTTAAATACTTTATAATTTTAAGGCAGTATATTCACATATTTCATTAAATCCCATGAAATGGACAAAGCAGAGGTTTTGTTATACCTAATGCAGACATGCAGAGAGATTTAATAACTTGTCTAAGATCACAGAGTTTGTAAGCATAGAGTCAAAACTTAAATTTAAGGCCTTTTGACCCCAAATTTCATACTCTTTTTATTATTTCTGGCTGCCTCAATTTTTATTGATCTCTTAATTCAATATTTGTGGAGTACTGACTTACCACTGGAACAGGTGAAATGAAATGAAAAGATAATCACCAACAAAAAGATGCAAGGAGGCAAAATGAATTTACAGCCATTTACCCAAGAGCTGTACTCCTTGTATGTATAAAATTTAATTGTTATAAATTAAATAATGGATTGGATCAACTTACCATTTAAAGAAACATTTTTAAGGGCCGGCCAAATGGCGCGTTGATTAGGAGTTGGCTTGGGAGGCCACCTCTGAGCAGCAGGGCCCTGGTTCAGATCCCACATGTGCGCCCTCTACAGCTAAGATGGTGAACAACAACTGGACATGGGGCTGGGCTGCCATGAGTCGCTGGCGTAGACTGCAGCCCCTGCTGCAGTGGGCTGCGTAAGCTACTGTGAGTGGCTAGCAGCTGGCGTGAGCTGCCGTGAGACACCATGAGCAGCGGTTCAATGGCGGCGAGCGACTGCCTCACCCGGGAAGAGTGCAATGATAATACCAACATGGACCAATGCAGTGGCGTCCTCCACAGCTGGACTGAAGAACAAAAGGACAGCAACTTGTCTGTTCCCCTTCCCTGATTTCCCAACGCTGTTCCCCTCTCCCAAATCCCCAATACAATCTTAAAAAAAAAAAAAAGAACAGAAAAGAAACATTTCTAAGAAGGTGACCTCCCAAATCAGTCAGAGTTTGGTTGGAAAATTAGAAAATTATTCTAATGATTTTAGCAGGAAGGGATTTAATGCAAGGAATTATGTGTTAGAAGGGCTGAGAGAATGAAAGTCATAGAGAACGTCTACTACTTTTAGGAAATCACAAAGTGCCTCTAGCAGTTCTAAAACAGGCACATGTCAGGAATTCACCAGGAAGCCACTGCAAACCTCACTCGTGTCTTTCCACTAGTCTACCTACAGCTTCCAGAGGAGTAATAATGGCTGATTCTCTACTTGAAATCTCATACCAGTCAGTGCTTTTCGTTGACTGCATCTGAACCAGAACTCTGCTGGCAAAAGAGGCTGGAAAATGTAGTTTCTGGGTTTCCAGTTCTGTGATACAGGAAATCAGCTTAAAGAGCAAGGATATTGCTGAGTATCAATACATGCTTTATAGTATCCCTCCCATTGATTTGCAATGATGGGGATGATTCCTTTCTTCAGACCTAGGAGATCAAGTACTGTTTAATGGAGAGAGTTGTCACCGTTATCTGGTCCCACCCATTAGTTCTTCATCTCCATCTTAATGGCATTGAAACTCCCACTGATGTTGTCTGAGGGTATTGCTTTTAGACATTGGGGCCAATATAAAGCGGATGTCCTTTTGAGTCTCAGAAGGTCTTGGGGTTTGGGATATTGTCATTTGTGTTAGATGATAAATATGCGGGTGATTTATGAGAAGCAGTCAGGGGAAAACCCTCACACCATGCATTGCTGTATGGCTTCAGCCCTGGTGGTGGGTGGAAGTCCCTGGAATGAGCATCTAGAAACAAACACCTGATTCCCATGTAAACTGTGGTGATTTCTCTTCATGCCAAGTCTTTCTTCCCTACAAGGGGTGTTGGTCCAGTCCCCTGTCTATAGGTGCATGTGCCCCATCCCACTCTCCTCCCTCTCCTGCCCCCAGTCCAATGTCAGCCTCCAAGGACAGGGGCCATTAGCCGGGTATCTCTCTATCATCCTTCTAATTCCAAACTGACACAACGCCCAATTTTCTTTCAGTTGTCAAGGACTTTTTCTTTCTTGACCAGCCCTGGCTCTAACAAATTAAAAATGTTGGCTTTCAAAGTCATTGTTTTTGGTATGGGCTGTAAGAACTTACTTTGGAAGTCAAAACCTACACATCAAATACTTCTATCTATCTAAACATATTTCTAAAAACAGACCCAAAATTTATATAGTCACTTGATTTATGACAGAGGCACAAGTCAATGATGAAAAGATTATCTTTTTCATAAGTCATGTTGGAACAATTAGATATCTATATGAAAAAAAATTAACCTTGGCCCCTACTTTTACTAAAATACTAATTCAGGATGAACAATATCTTAAGTGTGAAATAAATTTCCTAAAAGAAATATAGGAGGGTATTCATGACCTTGGCACAGGAAACAATTTTTAAAATCAGGACACAAAAAGACTAACCACAAAAGAAAAAACTACAAAATTAGATTTCATTAAAATTATGAACTTATTTGAAAGGTACCAGTGAGGGAGTGAAAAGGTAAGCCACCGACTGAAGAAGATATGTGCGATATATATGTCTGACAAAAGATTGACATATGTAATGTAATATCCTATGACTCAACAATGAGAAGAAAAATAACAGATATATCTATATCTATATCTATATAAAGATATAGATATATATATGAGAGAGAGAGAGAGCGAGAGAAAGAGACTTGAGCAGACACTATATAAAAAAGAATATATAAAAGGCCAATAGCCACATTGAAAAATATTCAACATTATTAGTCATCAGGATCATGCAAATTAAAACCCAATAAAACATCATTACACATCTGCCCAATAAAACATCATTACATACCTGCCAAAATACTAAATTTTTAAGAAGATGGACAAAACCAAGGGCTGGTTGGGCCGGCC
>NW_017731405.1:5120564-5184717 GCF_001890085.2 Hipposideros armiger | reverse complement strand
ATCTCAAAGGCATTATGTTGAGTGAAAGCAGTCAACAAAAAAGAGTGTATACTCTAAGATTGCATTTATATGAACTTCAGAAACAGGAAAACAAGTCTATGGTGATAGAAGTTAGTGTAGAAGTTACTCCTTGAGAATGGGTGGGTGTTGGCTGGGAAGGGGACAAGGGAGGTCCTGGAGTTTGTGGAAATGCTTATGTCTCGATTTGGGTGGTGGTTACGTGCATATACACAGTTGTAAAAAATCCACGGAATCATGTACTTGAGGTGAGTGCACTGACTGTAGGCATGTTGTACTCTGATTTAATAAGAAAGGAAAAAGAGCCTATTTGGGAAATTTAAAAGATAAACATCAAATATCTCCCTTTCTTTTCCTCTTATAACAATAAGAGGAAAACACAGTTCTCCAAGAACTGTGTATACCTCTGATTGACTGGGAGATGGACCACCAACAAGGGTCTGGAAAAGAAAAGAACACATACTTGCCTTTTCCCCCCTGCATATCGAGAGACATATATTTTGCAGGCTAGGTGGTGGAAGGGAGAAAGAAGAAAGCAACACCATTCAGGCTGCCCTGTAGAGCCTAATACCCAGAATAGTGTTTTACACACACACGATAGCAAATAAACAATTACTCATTTTTGACGGAGTCTTTATAAGCTGACTTTATAAGCTCCATTGAAGCAAAAGGAAGCAGTTATGATTAGGTGGAGGTGCACATGCTTATTTCACAGATGTCCTCGAGTGGACTTCTTCGGTGCTGGGCTCAGATTTGCTCCTGTCTCTTAATGCAGCACTCAGCTTCACATTGGTCAGGAGAGCCCTCCTTACGGAGACATGGGTTCGCTGGATTGTTGCCTCTCTAGCCTGGGAAAGTCCCTTTGATATCAAACTTCCTGGCATGCCTCCCACTTCCCCTCCTGCTTTGCAGGGTGGCCTCTGGGTAAACTAGACATGCTACATTTGAACAAGCCCGTCATCAGCAGACAAGCTTATCTCAGTCTAGCCACAGACTTAAAAGTACCTGCACATTTTGTTTTGGAAAATCCATCCTGTGTCTACAGGAATGAACATCCCCGCCCATGAACTCCTAATAAATATCTGGAAGATCTCAAGGAATAAACTTTGGCTGACCCACTTGTGCACATCTTTGAAATCCCTCCCTTCCGCACTTTCTGCGGAGCTGGGCAAGTGGTCTGAAAATCCTTGAACACTTTTGTGAACCATAAATTCAGAGAACTGTTAGTTTGGGGATTTGAGGAACGGATTTCAGGAAGTAGCAAGGAATAATCATGTTTTGGGTCATTTCATCATTGTCCATTCCCAAGAGTTTACATATGTTCTCTGCCTGTATCCCTACAGATCTGCATTTCCTGTTGGAAGGAAAGGAAGCAAGTCAGAGTTCTATTTGCAAATGATATTAATCAAAATTGTATTTTAAGTGACAGCTCTTGGTAATGTGGAGATAGCTCCATCTCTCACAGAAGATCTATTCTGTCTGCTTGAATGTGAATGCAAAGCAATGTATGTCCTCTCTGCATAAAGAATCATCTCATAAATATATATTCCCCTCCCATATGGCACATCTTTTCAGCCCATATTATGTATGCGTTCCGAGGAACAGTAAGCAGTAGCTTTGAGCTGCATGACCAAGTTCATGTTATTTTAAGAATCTAACGGTTTGACCACAGATTAGAGTCATACTTAAAGTGGATAGATTCTATGTCTAGCAATGATAAAACGTGAATTATTTGCCTGATAAATTTATTTCATTATTTTTATGAGGTGGAATAAATGGAGAGTAATTAGGGAAAGAATCACTCGTTTTTCTCTGTGTAGAACTTACAGAATCTACAAATTTGAGGTTCTATCCTAGAAGTAGAATCCTCTGGTGTTTGAAATTGTTTATTTTGGTAAAAAATGTGACTACAGGGGAAAAAAGGATCAGAACATTTTTTGAATGACTTCCAAAAGCATCTTAGACATCAAAAGGGTTATACAAAACAACATTTTAATGATTTAATGTAAGTGAACCAGAAATGGATATATTATGTTTCCTTTAGAAGTACACAGGGTTTAAAATAAAAGGAGAAACGCTTACAGATAGGATTTCTGACCTTATTGAATAAAAGATGGTTTCTAAGACTGATTCTATGCTGGATAGGATTAAAACAGAATATCTTGCTTTTCCTACAAATTAGTAATTTTATATATATATATATATATATATATATATATATATATATATATATATATATATATATATATATATTTAACTCATAGAGTTCCATGTTAGCTAACAGTGTTTAAATATGAATCACCACTACTCATTATTGGAAATGCTGAGGCTACCATGGTAACAGTAACAATAGATTTCATTTTCTTCACACTAAATAGCAACATTATAGCAACTCCGAAAAATAATGTGAAACATGGGTGTCAACAGAAATTACAAGGACATGAGTTGAGTCTGCAAGCACATGACCCATGATGGAATCTACTTGGCACTCATGTTTTATTTGGCCTAGAAAGCATTCAAAATGTTTCGAATTATTTGCCAACCTTAAAAAGTCAGTCAATATGATAAAAAAGTTAAGAGTTGTTGTTTCTCTTGACAAGTAGAAAATCTGGCTACAGTGACCCTGATTTCTGCGTGGCAGCCATCAGCAGGAGCTAGGCCCATAGGTCTCTTCAGAAAGTGAGTTCTCCAATTTGTGACAGCCCCTCCTGAGCTGCTTAACAGTTGCATCACCTGGCCCCTCTAGGCTTTGAAGGTGTGGTCCATACTGAAGAATTGAAGTAGAATGCAATGCTCCGTGAAAACTGCATCTTTCTGAAGAAAGATATGAAGTGTTTCTGCTGTGTTCTTCAAATGAAAAATCAACTTTGGATTACTCAAGGTTTGAATCATTCTCAAATGCAAGTTCTTTGCTTTACCAACACTCGATCCTAGATCTCCAAGTTTGCTGTTCATAGACCCGTCATCAAAGGGGCAGAAACACAGGGAGCCACATCTCTGTTTCATCCTTTAGCTCTTGATTCAGCTGATGAAAGAGATGACCCTTGCAACTAAAATTAAATTGTGGAATTAACTATAACAATTATCTCTCCAAGTTCTATCCTCAGCCACCGAAAGTCGAAAGCTACGTGTTTTACTGGGCTATTTAATTATCACTTGGAATCTTTGGTAGACACAAGGTAGCAATTGGTTCTGTTGGCCCAAGTTTTGAGTTAGTTTAGACATTGTCCTAAGGAGGATGAGATAATGAAGTCAAGTGTGGCATGGACCAGTTATATACTATGACCACAGAAATTACCCTTAAGTCAAGCTAATCACCTTGCATAAGTAAACTGCTTATTATAAGGAAATAGAGGTTAGAAAGTGTACCTGAATCACTATGCAAGCCCATCATCATCATCATGAATAAATAACTAAAAACACAGTTGTAAGCAGAAAAATGTCATCTTATAGTAGGTTACCTTATTTATACTTGCTTCATAACCTTGATTTGAGTAAAATAGCTAAGACTATGCAATACGTTCAGTTATAACTTGTAAGACAGCCACTAATTACATCCTAGAATAAGTCCACATAATAGCCACAGCCACAGGGTTAGGACTTATGGCACTTAGGTCCAACTGACATTTGATTTCAGTAAAACTCAAAGCTAAAAAACAAAAGTTGATGCCTAGCGTTTGCCAAGATTCACCTTCCTGCCATGACAAGAGTCAGTGTTTGGTCACAAACTCTTTTCCCTCCAACTAAAACTGATGCAGCAAGACTCTCATCAGCACTGCCTTGTGATGGTACAATTATCCACTCTAGCTGTGCTTCTCCTTGATCTTTTCGTGTTTAAATCTTACCACTATTGCTCCTCAAAAAATTCTTTAGAATCGCCTCTTCTCTCCATTGTGCAAAGCTCAGCTGAAGGAAGGGCAGTGTTCCTTGTCAGCGAGAATACTGGGGGCAGGGCAAAAAGTTTGTTGTGGACGTTAGTCCCTGAGGAGACCAGTAGTTGTAATTTGCTGCCATAATGGATAATATCTGTTTGTTTCCCCATTCTAGATTTATCCAACAAATATCTATTGACTATATACTCCAGGCCAGATATAATTCCTGAGCTATCACATTTAAATTAGTTAATCAGCTACTTCTTAATATCTCTAGTGATGAAAAATGAAACTCTCTGCAACTCTTGCTAGTGTATGATCTTCCACGTAATGATATACTTTCTCATAACTGGTCAAAAATTTTCCTACTTATTCAGAACAGATCTATTGACTTAACACTACTCATATTATTTTTTTTTCTATTCCTGAAAACACTTTACAAGAACATATCATGGATAGCAATCAAATCACCCTTTAGAGATGCCCTTTAATTTTCTTTCAAATGAGTTAAATCCATTTAGTAGGAATATCTTTGGTGGATATCTTGTCCCTTAATGGAGAAATAAGATAATCCCTTTGTTATTTTTAACCCTTTGTTCCAACCAGATATGCCAATTTGTTCTTTTGTTGTTACCAATTTGTGATGTGTGGGCTGGGCATATCCCAGGAATGGTGTTTTAACTGTCAGCTCTCCCAGTCTATCTCAGTAGACACCACAGTCGTCCAGAGTTGCAAAAGGATCGATATAAGACGAGAGGTTCCAACCAGTTAAACTACGAGCTGAGGAGTTACAATAGGTAAGGCAGCACAATGCTGCTGTAATGGTGTCCCCACATGATAAGGACATCATAGCATCATGCTGGTGCATGGGACTCTGCTTCCTCACAATTCAGATCTATAACACCTGACTTTAATGAGGCTCTTTGGGCATTCATAGGACTTTCCAAGAAAGACATCTAGGAAGGCCCTCCTGTAACTCAAGTGCACATGGGAAGAAAAAGCATACTGTGGGATACCAGAAACTTGGACACAAGAAGAGCTGGGAGAAGCATGAGAGAGAAAAAAATTCTTCCACGCTTCTCTCAGGATGGATGCTTGGTTACTTTGAGATTCAGTATGTTGTCATGGGATCTGATGTATTTTGAAGTTACAGTGAAAGCTAACTACTAGCAATTTGGGTTAAAGATGGCCCTTACAGAGAAAAAGATACACAGTATACTGACACTAATTGGGCGGAGAAATAAATATGTATTCATTTAGACCCCAAACTCAATAGTCACCTATACTTGTTTTCATGAACAGGTCTTTTGCTAAAAAGTCACATGATAAGTGCAACTGAGACACATGTGCAGGTGAGAGGCCCCAAAAGCCATCTCCATACCACACAGCATGAAGAGGAACACATGCAGTACATTTCAGCTTTGCAATCTGCACTCCTAGCTTTAACCCTGTGCAATTGTCTGGCCAGCTACCAAGAACTAGACTTCATTTTTACCCTGGAGTATAAATTAGTCCAGCACACTGACTACAGGACTTCAGAGCTCAGCTAAGAATCAGCTTGCCTGAACCCCGCCATGCACTGCGGACTGCAGCCAGGTCTCTTAAGCCTACCAGCTAATTAAGCTAGCTTCCTGAAGGGAGAATTTCAACCGTATGGGGTTCTGTAATAAATATAATGAGGATGCTACTGAGATGGTAGGCCAGAGGAAGGGTCATATCTTTTCCTAGAAGTCTGATATAATTTATAATTCTATAAATACATATTTCTTTAACACACACAGGGCATAATTCATGTGTAAAACACAAAAATTACATTAAATCTTTATCCTGTATTGGAAAAGGCTGTTAAAGAAAATAATTATGTTGATCTGACTCAGCCTAAAAAAAATGTTCAACCCAAAACTAGTTCAGAAGCATTAGGTCAGTTCATATCTGTCAGGTCCGAGGGTGTCGCTCAGGGGCCGTCTGGGTGGTGAGATGCCCAGCTGGAGGAAGAAACAAGGCAGACTGTGTGCCATAAATGCAGCAACAGCTCTTTATTGATCCGAGGCCGGGGTCAGAGAGAGCTCCAAAATGGGAGCGGGGTTTTATACCCTTGTACAAACAACAGGTGCTTGGTGCCAGCACACATGCAGGAAGAAAGCTTACAAGTAATTAACAAAACAGAACAACAGGAAATGTGCATCAGCAAGTCATTTCCGCTGCTCTGTCCTACCCAACGGGGAGGGGCAGGCCGGTCTCCAAAGCCTGTAAACATTTTCTAACTGAAAGGCCCTAGCACCCGGGCCCTGCAATATCATATGAAGTATAATTAGATTAATTGCTCATTTTCTGGAGGGGAAAGTAAGTTGCCATACTGATATTGTTATCTTTTTTGCACAGTAGGAAGTTCAAGAGTAGAATTATAGTGGGAACTGAAAAAAAGTATATGGGAAAGGACCTCAGTAACCAGCAAGATACCTTAAAAATAATCTAGGGCTGGCCGAATGGCTCAGTTGGTTAAGAGCTCGCTCAAGAGTTTGAGCTCTGAGCAACAGGGGTTCGAGTCCCAGCCCGAGCTGAGCAGCCACTGAGCTGCCAACAGGTGGCAGGATGGCTCTTAAAAAAAAATCTAAAACTTTGCTGTTAGGAAATGTGTAGGAAAAAAGGGTCACCAACAAAATAGGAGTTAGGGATTTGAGGAACAACATCAACTACTTTCCATTGGTAAAATTTCACAATAGATTTCATGTGAATTGTGATGATGGCTCTTCGTTCTTACGACACCTTCATAAGGAAATGAGAAGATATGACTGAATGTTAAAATTGACTGGGGAAATAAAATTTAAAAAGAATTGACTGGGAAGACTATTTTGACATGGTGTCAACTGGAAGGGAGAATTAAATGACAGCTTACAAAGCCCAGTAAATATCATTCCAAACAATAAGAAATCTAACTGGGTAATGAACCCAGTGAGCCTTTTTTTCTGCAGGTAGCTGGAAAGAGAGAGACTTGTACAGTGAAAAGAAAGGTGAAATACAGCTTAAGTTTGGTAAATTAGAGTAGGAGGCTAAAACCAGTAAATTGAGGTGACAAAGAGACAAATTTTGAAAAGTTAATGAGAAAGAGAATACTTAAAATCACAGCAGAGCCATAGTTGGTGGGACTCTGAGGAAAGACCTGAGAGTATGGCGAATAATAAACTGAACACATGTGAACGATGTTGCCTTGGCAGAGGCTGTGTGAAAGTGACAGGGGAGTGAATGCTAGCTGGACTCTGCAGGCCTACCCGGGGCTGATCTGATGAAAGCATGTGACACTATAAAGCATTTAATGTATGGATGCACAGAGAAAATTGAGACTACAAGGGTAAACCTAGCCCAGAGGAAAGAAGGCTGCTAAGCGGGCTTTCTGCAACTCTGTAGGGACCCCTCAGTACCTTTTATAGACTGAATCAGTAAATGCACCCTCGAAAGCATTATTTTTCCAATGTATGCCCATGGAAGAATGATGATGAAAGAACTGTGAAGAGTCTGAGATTTTACCTTATTTATAATCTATCAAGTTAGCCTGCCAGTTTCATGGATGCTGGCAGAGGACATGGGGACTCCTGGATCAGAGACAAAAGATATTACTTACAAAAGTAGCTATAGCTAGAGGATCCTGATTTTCTTGTGTTGGTTCCCTGAGCCCCAAGTCCCACAGGGGTGACTTGAGGAGGCCCAGGTTACCTGCACACATAGTGAGTTGTACTGCAGGGAGGAAATCTCGAACTTAGGAACCTGGATCATTAGAGTGGGCTGCAAACAAATCTGCCCCTTGCTCCCAAAGGAGACATTATCTCTATCTTCAAGACTGATCTCTATACCAATATTGTTTGTGGGATTCATCCACATTGTTGCGTGTAGTTTTAGATGATTTATTCTTGTTGCTGTATAGTATTCTATTTATGAACATTGCACAACTTATTTTTTATCCTTTCTACTGTCAGTGGCCATTTTGGTAATCTTCAGTTTCAGATTATTATGGATAGTGTTGCTGTGAACATTGTAGTACATGTCTTCCAATAAACATATGAATGAATTTCTTGGGCAGAATGGTTGGGTCATATGGTATGCTTATATTTAGCTTTCAGAGATGCTGCCAAATATATTTCCAAAGTGGTTGCAATAACTTACCCTCCTCAGAAGTATATGAGCTTTCTGGTGGACCTACATCCTTGCCAACACTTGACATTTTCCATCTTTTTCATATTAGCCATCCTAGTAGCTATAAATGACTGTAAATGAGTGTTAAGCTCAGTGGTTGAAACATGGAGCAATTTAATTTTTCTAGCCTCTGCTTTCAACCATGCTGCCAAACCCTACTTTCTCATCACTTAATAGTGTCTTATGGGAAAATCCCATAACTTTTAGGTTCTTTTCAGTTATTAAATTTTAGTTTGGTTCATTTTAAAATTTCCGTCTCTATCTGATTCAGAGCTTTTTCCCTCCAGTTCTGATGAGTTTTGTGGATGAAGAAGCTTGGGGAGGAGAGACATATGGTCTTCCCTTTAAAACAGCCTCTCCTCCCTTGTCTAGGTTCTGGTTCTGGTTTGGGGGCAGGAGGAAAGGGCTAGAGTTTTTAAATTGTTTTGCGAATTATCAATGTGAGCTCATAATCATCTCTCGTTGGCTGCGGCTGCTTCTCCAGCTATCACTGGTGAGTTATAATGGGGAATATATTTGATCTTTGTCCCTAGCTCCTGGCACAGAGCATTAAAAACTCTTGGAGTTTCCTGAGTAATAGGAATATCTCTGTTATGCTAATGAGATGACTCTGGTGGGTTCCTAGAAAGCTTTCAAGATGAAGGCTAGTCATCAGAAAGACCAATGACATAATTAGAGAACTGGAACTTTTGTCTAGCCTGACTTCCTGGGAGGGGAGAGGAACTGGAGATTGGATGAAATCACATGGCAGTTTAAATCAACCACTTAATTCATTGGCTACACAATAAAACTCCAATAAAAACTCTGGACATCAATGCCCAGCGGAGCTTCCTGGTTTGTGAACAGATTGATGTGCTGGTAGGGTGGTGTGTCCTGATTTCTTGCAGAGAGGGCATGGAAGCTCTGTGTTCCCTCTCAGACCTCATCCTGTGTGTATCCTTTGTAATACAATTATAGTCATAAGTATAGTGATTTCTTGAGCTCTGAGTTATTCTAGTGAATTATGGAACCTGAGGAGGTTTTTGGAACCGCCAAATTTGCAGCCAATCAGTCAAAATTATAGGTGGCTTGGGAACCCCACATATAGCTGGTATCTGAAGTAAGGACAATCTTGTTGGGGACCATGCCCCTAAACTTATGGAGTCAGACACTAACCCAGGGTGATTAGCATAAAAAATGAATTGCAATACATGCCAGTTGAGGTGGAAACTGAACAACTGGTTTGTCACCAATGCTCTGCATGGCCAGGAGAGACTGGCTCTGTCCTAGATTTGCATATTGAGTTCAATAGAAGCCTGTGAGGGCTTTTCTAGGACATGAAAAGTTTAGCTCCAGTGTGACCACTTCAGCCTCCTTCAGCTCTCAACACCAGGAGCCTGCCCGTCAGCCTTTTGCTATTTCAATACCCTGCACAACAAACAGTCCTCTTAGGTGAGAAATTGACAATGCAGTTCAAGTCCAGGTTGCTTTCCCTTTGTCCATGAGACCCTCAGGAACTTAACATGTGGGAGTGCAGAGAGCTCCTTCAATGCACTTTCCTCCCACTTTGCCATCCCTCTCATGGTGGTATAGGGGCAGGGTATTTATTCAGCCTATTGGCTAAGCTGATGTCCATTCTGGGATATGAAATGCCAGTCACCCCTTCTTGTAGGTGCTCAGAAGTCTTTACAAACAATGCCCTTGGGGCTTCCCCATTCCCCACTTGTTTAAGGAAGGGGAATAATACCCCTGTCAACCAATGCCTCCCCCTCTCCAAATCTAGGTTTCCAGCAACTCTTTTTTCTTCCCAGTCTCTTTGTAAGGGCTATAGAGGGATACTTGACTGGTGACAGTAGGGCTCCCTGTCATCTGCTAGTAAAACCAGCAGGGAGGTGCCTACCTGTATAGGAAGCTCTCACTAGAATGTATGGGTCCTTCGAACCTCTTGTTTTCAGCTTTAAGCCTCAGCCATTATTCCTGGACAAACAGAGTCCTCTTATGAATTAATAAAAAGCAAATAAACAAACAAAGGTCAGATCAATCAACAAATATATTTTGAGCACCTATTTCATGCACTAGACTATGGAATAAAAATGGAAAAAGAATTACAAAGTTGATTGTGAGGGACATTAGTAGGGAGGATAAATATCTGTAATAAGACACGGGATTTGGAAGTTGAAAATGAGAGAATTGGTCCTTATCAGGGACTAGATATAATTCTATATTGACAGTTTATCCTGTTTTTTCTTCCTGTTTTCCCCATTGTAGCAGCACTAACTACAGGCAGTGGAAGGTGAACCCTGCATAACTAAATTGGATTATTTTTATTGTTTCCACAGGAACCACACCATGTGGGGAATGTTTGTTCAGGGAATATGCTGTGTTTGTATTAATTTCATCCTGTTGTCCACAAGAGTGATTGAATTCTATGTCCTATAACTTTAATGCCATGTAATATGCTTGAAGTACATGGACTTTAAACAGGATATAAATTTCAAAACTCCTGAGCTATCTATCCCTTTGCACTGTCTTCCTATGTCCTTGTGTTTCGTCATTATTTTATTTAGTTGATCTTTCTTGACCTCCATTCAGCTTTTTAAAAAATGTAAAAGACCAAAGGCCATTTGCAAAACCCCGCCATTGAATTTGGGACCTCAGCCTTTCCGCCTGATGGTCATCACCCTGAAGAGGAGTGTGATGCGATGGGGCTTCTGTTTCATCACACTGTGAGGCCTGAAAGGGAACAGAATAGCATGCAGTGGAGAGTCAGGGTTGGGAGCTCAGGCTTAACATGGTCTCATGTTCAAATGCCACCACTTAGCAGCTCAGTGACCTTGGGAAGTTGCTTATGCTTCCTGACCCTCTATTGTATTACTTGTACACTGGTCATAAAAATACTACCTCCCTAACAGGACTGTTGGGAGGATTAGATGAGATAATGCATGTAAATCCCTTAGGGCAGTGCCTGACACATAATAGCGCTTAATAAATAGGACATGGTATTCCGAATTGGGGGGGGGCGGGGACTGCAGTGGGGGTGGAGAGGAATGTTCTTAGTAAATGTGTTCAGTCACTACAAATTTTCTAAGTGCTCTAGCATTTTTGTGGACTGCGCTGTCTCCAAGAGGGATATATAGCTTTTCATTAGGTTGGAGGGCCTTCTGCGTGAAGAAGGAAATTATCTCATCAGGGTTCATGTTCCGCGGTTGCAGCGCCTGCTGATGTTGATTTAGCTCGCTTACAAAGCCACACACCACGCAGCAGCGCTCATCGCCCTCCACATTAGCTTATTAATCCTCCAGTTATTCCTCTATGGTTCAAGGGCATATTTGCTTTCCAGTGGAAGCACCAAGAGGTGAAATAACGTGCCCCAACTGGAACCGAGAGGGAGTGGCTGAGCCAGCCCTGTGTCTCCAACGACCCATCACACTTGGAGATTTCATTTGCACTGAAGACTTTTGCTCCCTCAAATCGATGTTTTAATTGTAGGCGTTTTATTTGCTAAGTGAGAAAGAAGCAGTGGGGGATAATAGAGTATAAACTGGACCTGTAATCAGCTTTGGCTTTTAGTCCCTGCCATGCCCTCACCGTGACTGGATACAAAGAATCACATAACTTTCCTCATTCCCACGGCTATACAATGCAAACCAGACTGAAACAATCTCCAAGTTCCCTTCAACGCAAACACTCCACGTTTGAACTTTTGCAGAGAGGAGATGGCCCCTTCTAATGACCCTAAAATCTTTTTAAATTAGAAGAGATTTTAATTTTAGAATTTTCTCCTTTGTAATTGATGATATTGTGCAAGTTTTGACCCCTTAGCAAGTGACAGGAGAGCACCATCTTTAGTCCCAAAGAAAGCACAAGGCAAATAATGGAGGGGGTGGGGGGAGGGTCTCAACTTCCCTGAGGCTGAGCATCCCACCCTGGGCCCACCCTGACCCTCTTGGCTTTATCTAGATACTGTGGGTGGTGCTGCTTCCTGCAGAGCTTCCTGGCAGCTGCTGCCCTGAGAGCTCCGTGTCTGAGGGTTTCCAGACAGTGAGCTCATGGCAGGGCTGCCTGGCCCAGCATTCAGCTCCAAGGGCTCTTTTCAGCAAAGGTCTGTCTCCATTCTCCTCTCAGGCAAATCGACAGCTGGCTTAGGTAACATCTAACTGTAGTATAATCACTCAACTGTTCCCTGAAAATGGCGGGGGCTCAGTTCTACCCTGTTCAGCACCCTGACAATGCCTGTGGTTGTCTCTCAGGGCCATTCCTGGTAATGTGCCACTGTTTCTCATGAATACACCCATCAGGGAGACGCTCCAGGAAGTGATTGGCAAGTCTGGGTCTGTTGTTCCCAAGGCTGTTTTCCCTTTGCTCAGAGTTTCTGAGGGAGGGGTCCCTGAGTAATTCTGCAGAGATGTTTGGAGGCTGGGTCTCCATCCCTCATGGTCCCCTGCAAAGGAATTTTCCCAGCTTCCCAACAGCCAGTTCTCCTGTGAGGCCAAATGCTTGGCTATTTGGACTGGGAATACCAGTTTCTGATGAGAAAAGGGAATAGGGACAGTAATAATAGTAAGAATACTACTGTTTCAGCATCTTGTGCATTGGGCATCGTATGTGTCAAACACACCTATTATTATCATCATCTTAGAGATCAGAAAGCTGGAGAGCTAGAGGAATGCCTTTCCAGAGACCACAAAGCTCAGAAGTGGCAAAACTGGAATTTAAATTAGGGTGAGTCTAGCTCAAAAGCCAGGAGGGAAGGTAGCGATGGCAGGGGCTGACACTTGCCCAGCAGACAACCCCTGCAGCCCCCACGAGACCACACCGAGGCGTGTTTTGTGGAGAGCCGCTGTCTTCACACAGGGGATATGGGTGTGCCCTGCCCTGTGTGTTCATTCTCTTGGGCACTCACCTCTAGAAGTATCAGCAAGCTCTTATTCAAGGTAACTTGAGGGGTGCTTAAACCTTGCCCAGTGCTGGAGAGGAAAGGGGGCCTGCAAACGAAGCGGCTGTTCATCTGTAGCAAGGGCTCCCCCATTACCCAAAATGCCCCCCACAACAAGCTACAGAAAAGGCCTGCAGAGTCAGGCTCAGTACCCTATGGAAGAATTAACCAGCATTTGTTATACATACCCTGGTCCAGCCACTGTGTTTTCAGCCCTAATTTTTTTCATTGATCTTCGTTACTTTCAAGTAATTTTAAGCCAAAGTATAATATATATGCAATAGTGCATATATCCTACATATGAAGCATGACAACTTTTTTGTTTTGTTTTGTTAATAAACTGGACACTCTTGTCCTAATCAGCACCCAGCCTGAGACACAGAACATTAGTAACAACCCAGAATCCTCTATTTGCTCCCCATCACAAAAATGACCACTGTCCTGACTTCTGCCACCACAGATCAGCTTTGGTTGTTTTTGTACTTTGTAAGTGCACTGTCAGCACATGTAAGTACACTAGTACACAGGTGCTCCTTCATGTCTGATTTCTCCTGCTCAGCGTCATGTTTGTGAGATGTCACACATAGTACTGCACGAAGCTGTAGGTCATTTGTTCTCATGGCTACCAAGTATTCTACTGTGTGAATATAGCGATGATTCCATTCTTCAGTTGACGCAAGCTGGGGGTTCCATTTGGAAGGTGTTGTAAGTTGTTATATGCCTCAATTTTTCATAAGTATTTGGTAAAGCCTCACCTTAGGTGCTGAGTAATTAGAATTCCAGAATAACCACACCTGTCCTTAATTCAGCTTCCTGGATGCTTGGAGTTAGCAGGTAAAGTCTGTAGTATTGGGAAGCCTAGAGTACCAAATTAATTTCAGACAGTGACTGTGTGAACAAACCTAGGTGGGAAGGAATATGGGTCAGCTCCTGTCCTGAGATGCTACCAGGAATATCGCAGGAGCCAAGGTCTTCTGGTGGCCAAGCACCCTGCCGGTCTCGGTCCTCCAGGGAAGACCGTGTTACAACCAAAAGTTATTGAGACAATTAGGAACATTATAATTGATGGCCCAGGTCACTCAAATTTCATGACACAGTTGGAAGATGGGGATCTTGGGGTCTGTAGATTACATTTTGAGGTAAAACTCTGTGACCACAAATTCCGTGTTGTTCTCGGCAGTAAACATTTCAGGGAAGGCTGGGCTGTAGGCAACCTTGAATGGGCCGTGTTTTAAACTATGTATTTTACGTTATGGCATAGTCTGCAAGTAAAAACGACATAAACAAAGGATGTTCTAAAGGTCATTAGTCTTTGGAAAATATCCAGTTACATACCCGACTGTGTTTAGAAAAGCAGGATGAATGAAACCCACGGAGCCAGAGAATCTGATAACAGCAAACAGAGTATAGGGAAGAACACCCTAAACGGAGGCTCCGGGATGCCTGATAACACTACGTTACGCACACCACCCTCTGAAAAAGAAAGATATATTTTAAATTATTGCAATTTTATGAATTAATTTTTCCTTTCTTTCTTGGCCCCCACACATCTTTTCACAAAAGTGGTGATATAAAATTTCTCTGACCTAATGGCATTAAAAATTTGTTTTCTGGCTCTTAAGCAACACATGATCATTTCAGCAAAATTGGATCATAAAGCATAAAGAGGAAAATGAAAAACACCATAATCCCATCATCCACAGTTAGCCTCCCTTAACATTTTGGTAACTTTCTCACAGTCATCTTGGTTTTCACCTGTCTCGCTCTCACTTAGTCTATACATGCGGTCCTCAGCTTAATGATGGTTTGACTTACAATTTTTCAACTTTACAGAAGAGTGAAAGTGATACACATTGAATAGAAACTATACTTCGAATTTTGAATTTTGATCTTTTGCTAGGCTAGTGATATGTAACACGATACTCTCTTGTGATGCTGGGCAGCAAGATGCTTTTGCCCACTTGTAGGCTAATGTAAGTGTTGTGAGCACGTTTAAGGTAGGCTAGGCTAAGCTGTAATGTTCAGTAGGCTAGGTGTATTAAATGTACTTTTTACTTATAATATTTTCAATTTGCAATGGACTTATTGGGACATAACCCCATCATAATTTGAGGAGCATCTGCAATCGGGTTCATACTGTATAATAGCATTTTAAATCCTCTTTACAACTTACTGTTAGATTGTGACTATCTTCACATATCATTTAAGTAGACTTAAAACACAGCATTTTCATTTATTATTTGGATGTGTCAAATTTATTTAACTTAGTCTCACCCCATGTTATGGGTGATATATTACCTCCCGTGTTGCATTATGGGTTCCACGTTATCAGTTAGATTCTCCCCAGATTATAATTTAAACATATGAAAATTACTCCCAGTAGTGTAGAATGTGGCTCTATGCCTCCTTTCCTGTGCTCTCTGAGGGAGGCCAAATTGTGATTTGTGGCTTTTCCTTTAGCTAACATATCTGCTTACAACTGTGGTGAGAATCCATTTACTAGAGTTCTCATTAAAAAGCCCATGAACTTGCTACCTAGAATCAAGGTGTTAGTTAGGACGGGGGTTGAGGGGGCTGGTATCCTGAGGGGCCAGATGAAATGCCTCGGGTCTCCTCACCACTCTCAAGCCTGAGCATCTCTCACAGGAGAAACCGAACACCTCCACATCCTGTGTGCAATTGACAGCGTGGAATAGCATGAAGTGGACTAATGCATTACCTACAGTGATACTATGCGATTATCATCTGAGCTTCTCTCCCCAAGCCGATTGCTCCTCTCACCCCACATCCAGGAGGTCCACTTCCTTCCCACAGCCCGCAGACCAAACATGTGAAACTGATACCCAGATTGGAGTTAGATCCAGGGAGTCACAGGCAGGTTAGCAGCCCAGCAGCTGCCCCTGAGAGAGGAAGGAAGCTGATTTCTCAGGAAGGTAGAGTGGGTCGCCCCTTAGAATAAGAAGGGAACACAACTCAGCTCAGGCAGACTGTGCAACTTAATCATTCAAAGGATGCAGGCTAGTCATGGTGAGGGCTGAGTGGCCCCCATGAATTTGTCCAATGAGGGGCTTTCAGTCCCCTCAGAGGCACAGCTGCCTCTGGGGCGGGCAAGAATCCTAAGTCATTCATTGAACACACAGCCGCACACACCCCAGTTCTAACTCCAACCTGGCCAAGATGTGTATCCTTGACTCGCAGACAGGCAGAGTGCAGTAAGAGTTAAACTACCTACCCCTTCCAGCAGAAGTGCGTGGTCTCTCAGATGTCCGTGTCCATTTCTTGGTGTGTAAATCCCCAGGCTAGTACTGTGCTTTCACTTCCCTTCCAGTTTTCCTGCTCAACCAGCATTGTTGGCCTCTTCTCAGCCTCCCAATAGGATTGCTAATGTTTGTGCAGGAATATACTTGCCACCTGGAGTCACCTCTCTGTATCTTTCCTCTTTGTTTCATTGCAGGTCGCAGCAGGGAACCATAATTTTCTCCCTTTCTGTTAATAAAAATTAAGCAATCAATTTCCTTCCCCTCCATTACACCTAATTCTCTCTGTAACTCAATTATTATTGCAACTCTGGCAAATGCTTCGCAAGGCAGATGGCAGGAAAGACACGTTGCCAAAATAAAGGGCATTGTTTGTAGAGGAACATTGTGTACATGGAGGTGATGACACTCTCCTTCCAAGGATGGATTATTTTTTCTAAAATCAAATTCATGTAACTCTATTAATGTAATAAGTTTATGCAAGTGCTGCCAAGGTTCATACAAGCACATGTAACAAAATATAGCAACCTAGAAATACTTGATACATATTATATTTCTCAGTTCAGGGGTTGTAGGAAGTTAGGATAAACCTATTGTATGACTTTCTATTCTGAGAACAATAAATACAATGAATGCACTACATTTTTTTTTGTGTTAAAGTATCTGACTTGTAAAAGTGTTCCAGATTCTATGTATTGTGTTTGTCGCACCAGAGAGCAAGCCTGGTAAGTTAAAAGCATAGCTCTTTGTAATGATACGCAGGAATATTCAGTGCGGCCAGGAATGACAAAAGGGTTCCAGCAAACTCCAATTGACTGACTGATCAATTGCCAATGACCGCCTATGCTGGCATGGGAGGGAAATTAGAGAAGAGGACCGACATCCTTTGTAATAGTCCCAACTCCTGGGGATGTCCAAAACGAGGACTGGAAGAGAGTCCTCAGGTCGCCTTCCTGCCCCAAGCTGAGGTCCTGCAGGGTTTCGGTGGGCTGTTTCTGTAGCGTATTAGGTGTGACTGTAAAAATGGAGAGGCTGTTTTCTACAAGCCAGCCATAAAACCAGTCTTCTTATTTTATAATCACACTACATTTATAAAACAGTGTCTGCCCTACTTGTAGAAACACCTCCATTTCTCTCTGCCCCTGCCTTCCTGGGTCACTGCTTCTAGCAATTTGATTCTCCCAGAAAACAGGGGAGTCTTTGAACTACAGATCTCAGAACCACAGCTTACCAGTGTAGGGCTCTGCTACCACATCTCCCTGCATTCAAGAGAACCCGGACATCTGTGTCCCATTAATTCCCAGAGTGCATGTGAGCTTATCAGGACAATGAGGCTGGAGCGTCTGGCCAGAATTTTCTTTCTCCTTCTAAAATAACTTGGATAAGAATTACATCAGTGATTAATGGACAGAAATGTAAAAAAAAAAAAAGAGTACATTTTCTTTGTTTTAGTACAGCAGGAAAACATATTCATTGTTGAAAAGCTAGAAAATATAAGTAAGCATAATAAGGATAATAAAATTACCTGTAATTCTACTGCATGGAGATAACAGCCATCAATATTTTATTATAGCTCAACAGTTTTTTTAATGTATATATGCTCTTAAAAATGGAATCACACATATATTTCTTTGTAACCTGTTTTTGTTTTTGTTTTCCTTCCATAGTATATTGTTACTATTGTGTCCATTTTACCAAATACGCTTACAGAGGTAGACATTTTAGGCACTAGTATTCTTTAAAGTGACCAAAATTAGTGCTTGCTTAGTGTGTCTGTTTTTGAAGCTCACCAGTTATTTTGAAAAATATTCCTTATTTATGCAACTATCATCCTATTTAGCATTACAAATCAGTGGCCCTAGGCTTGCCATGGGGTTCAGATGTCCACTTAGTCATTTTCATAATTTATTGGAAGAATTTTGCTCAATATTCATAAAGCCAAATGTTCAAATAGTTTATTTGCCAGACTATTATGGCCCTGTCATTGTGTGTGGGGGGGCCTTGTGTCTGAGGCAGGACTGGCAGCCGCGCCCCAGCCCTGAGAGGCACAATACAGGTAACGTTCCTTTGGCTCCACTCCCAAAACCACAGCACACAGATGGCGGGGAACAAAAGGCCTGAGTGGCCCACCACGTTTCAGCTGTTCCTCCTCCAGCCTTCTCCCCAACCCTCCCGGGTCTGCTCCCTCTCCCCCTTTCTCTACTCCTCTCCAGAGAGCACCTCTACCCCTCTCGGATTGACAAAAGGCCATGCTCAAAATACCCCAAATGTTGGTCCAATATGGCAAAGCTGAAAAGGGAGCCATTTAATGTCATGCAGTCCTCTCACTAGACCTTGTCTTCACCCCCCTCTTCCAAAGTCAGAGAAATAAAGTCCATCGAGATGCCAACAAACCCTTCTGATTGAACAGTTGCTATAGCAACTTTATAGCGACGAATTAAACAGCAAACCGGTCAGAAGGTGGTGGCTCAGAAACTGCTCTGCATGGAAGGAGCACCACCTTCTTTTGAAACTAGATTGTTCCCTGTGACCCAGCATCTATTTTGTTTTACTGTGTTTCAGGCAAAATCCTTCGTTAAGGTATTTGATTTACTGTGGAATCAAGACTCCCGGGGGAGGGGAAGGAGGAGAGGTAGAGTGGAAAATAGCTACAAGACTGGAAAAATATAACAAATATAGGAGGAGGATTTTTAAAAACGGGGAGGAGGGAAAGCTTAAATAGAATCAATTCATTCAAAACCAGGTGCAGAAGAATAATGTCAATTCTGTGCTCTGTGAGATGGTAAAAGAAAATCAGCTCTATCTAATGTATGGGCTGGTTTAAAACAAACCTCATGTTATTATTAATATAATCCCTGCTTTGTAAGCCATGACATTTAACTGGGTAATTAAATAATAATTGAATAAGTCTGCGAGGCATAAAACCAGGCAGAAAGGCACATTCCCCTGAGGCAATTTTGATCAAATATTGACTTACTCTTCAATATTAATGATGGGAATTTAATGTTATATTTTATATTTACATACTAACATTGTTTGAAAGACTTTTTGTAATTTATAGGTTCTCAAGTTACACATGTGCCTTGAATTAAAAGCACAAAGGAAAAAATCTAGAGGATGGGAAAATGTGCAAACATAAGGTGTGGGGTGAGGGGCAAACCTTTATTGCAATTAGTCTAACATCTGCTGGGGTCTCTCACCTATCCCGGTCTTCATACACATATTGCAAATACTCTAAATGTTCTTTATACTCTAAATACGCTCACTCCATGCTGGGCCTAAATGAAGCCCCCTTTGAGAGCAGCCCCTTTTCCCTTTGCTTTCAGGAAGGACCAGAGAGAGAGACTCTGGTGTCCCAACCCCAGTGGAATGCTAGTCAATGGTTAACAACCAGCTGTCCAGAAAAAATGCACGTGTGTGTATATGTAATAAGTTTATACTAAATTTTACTGGTATAAAAGATATGTAGCACACAATGTAAGAAGAAGATTAACTGCACAATCTTTTTTTTTTTTGTAAACTTTTTATAAAGCCAATTTATTCTCACAGAATGCTTTTTGGTGTTGCTGAACTTTTATTAAATCTGTTGTCAACCTACGGTGATAACCAATTTGTCAATTGCTTGCCATTAATACATAAATAATAAATCCTACATGAATGTTGACCGATATGTTCATTATGTTGAGCGTGATGAAAGTAAATCAAGAAAGTCATGTCGGAACCTCATTCTAGTCAATGATATGAGTGATCTTTTTGCTGAATCAGATCTTGGCATTGCAATATTGTCTTTTGAGCCATTCACAATGTAAATAGCTACAGACACACACACTTTTAAGTTTAATTTGCATTATTAGCATTTTTCATCACATTCTTAAATCTAAATAATTGACAAAACAATAAGTTAAGCCCTGATTTGTAGCATTTGCAGTTTCTACTTGTATCCTGACAGATTTTTTTTTTTAAGATTTTTATTGGGGAATTGGGGGGATGGGAACAGTGCTGGGGAATTGGGGAAAGGGGAACAGACAAGTTGCTGTCGTTTTGTTCTTCAATCTAGTTGTGGAGGATGTTGCTTCACTGGCCCAAGTTGGCACCAACATTGCGCTCTTCTCTGGCGAGGCAGATCAGTCGCCGGCTTCTGGACGGCCACTCACTGCGGCTGCTGGCCGCTCACGCTGGCTGCTGGCCACACACGGTAGCCCATGGCAATCCACTGCCACAGGGACTGCAGCCCACGCCGTCGCCGGCGACTCATGGCAGCCCAGCTCCAGGTTGAGCTGTTGTTCAGTATCTTAGCTGTGGAGGGCAGTGTCACTGGCCCTCATATGTGGGATCCGAACCGGGGCCCTCTGGCATCCCAAGCGAGTTCTTAACCATCGCGCCACTCGGCCGGCCCTGTATCCTGACAGATTTGAAGCTACCAACATGATGCCACTCGAGAGAGAGAGTTGAGGAGAGGAGCTATTTAGGAAATTTATTTTTTTAATACTGCTTTTCCCTCACTTTGCCCCATGACTCTATGAGACACCAAACTGTTGGTTGACTCTCCAAGAGAGAGTCAACAGAGAGAGTGTGTATCACCATAGAGACCTGTGGGTAAACTGAGGACAATACACACATGAGCTGTTTGCCCTTCTATGTTCTATGAAAGTCCTGGTTTTTCTTAGTTTGCGATTTCCATTTATTCTTTCCAGTGGTTCAAAATCATTCATAGATTTTTTTTTAACATTAAAAATTTTCTCTCAAAATTTCTTTCAGCATATATCAGCATTTCTCAGAGCAAAAGTCTCAGCATTTCTCAGAGCAAGCAAAGCCCAAAGCAATCATAAAACCAGCCAAACCTGCGGCTTAACTTTGGGTAGACGCCTCCATTTCTAGAGCTCTGGTCTTTGAAACCACATGATTTCCCACATTGGTTAAAAAAAATTTCAGGAAGTTTCTCTATACATGCAAAGTTCAGAGAAATCTTCAGTCCCCTGTGGGATACAGTGCTGTTCACCTCTCTTAGAGGTCAGTCATATTATGTTGAGCTGTATCAACATATTATAAATATGCATCATAAAATACCAGGGTGTGTGAATGTCAGAGCATGTGATCCTTTTAGCTATATGGAAGCATTCGGTTGTCGGAAAAGTCATGACGTAGTTTTTCTGTTTTTCATTGCAAAAATGCTTCATGACTTTTCCAACAACCCAATAGATGATAGTAGAGTAACAGATACTCTGTGTGCCTTTGGTAATGTAATAACTTTTCTATTAACTTCATTAATCTGTTGTCGTTTGGGTAAAGTGTATTCTTCATTTGTGAATGTAGAAATTTAAATTTTAGAACATTTAAAAAAAATTAAAACAATTACAATTGTAGTTTTCAGATGTATTGCATTTTTTTCGGTGGATTTTAATTTCTATGTATTTTGATGTCCGAATGATTTAGCGTTATCATGATAAACAGCCATCGTATCATCATCAGAGTTATATGACAATGATGTTCTCAAGAACTTTGAAAGTATTGTTTGGTGCTACCTTACACTGTTCTTAGATCAGTGAGTGTGCTTTGTGAGGTTCCCTCCGTCTACTCCCTCCCTTCTTCCCTCCTTCCCTCCCTCCACCTCCACCTCCTCCTTTCCCTTCTTCCTGCTATTGTTAGCAGACTGTCCCTAAAAGCCAATGATTTCCACTGTTGTCATTAATTACTTCAGCAAATATTTACTTAGCACCTACTCTAAGCCCAAAACTATTCTAGGTACTGATACTTTGGCAATGAACAATACAGACCACAGCTTTGCCCTCATGAGTGCATATTCTGACACAATGCCTACCAGTCTTTTTTTTTTTTTAGTTGTGGAGGGCGCAGCTCAGTAGCCAATGTGGGGATCAAACCAGCAACCTCGGTGTTATGGGCACTGTGCTCTTTCCAACTGAGCTAACCGGCCGCCACGCTACCAGTCTTCTTTTGTCTTCTCTCTTTTCCTTGTCTTCATCTCATCTTCCAAACCAATAAAACTTAAAACTAAATAGAGTTATGTTTACATGAGTAAATAAGCTCTGAACAAGGGTGTAAGGGTCTATTTAGTCCCTGACTCATCTCTTAAAGTTCAGGGCGCATACTACTTAATATGAATTTTTAGGTACTGAAAACTCTTGCTTCTAGTTTCTAAGCAGCATACCAGATGGTTCAACTGTGAGACAATGACCTCTGGATCAATGCCATTGTATTTGACTCAGATGAATATACTTTCTGAGGGAACCATTTCCCTCTCTTGCCCAATGAAAAAGGACAACGATATATTACATAATGAGTCTTATGAACTTCTGCTTAATAGTCAAAGGAACTTGTGAGATGTAGGATAAAAAAGGTGCATCTTGGGGCTGGTTCTGCTGGTGCATACTGAGTTGTTTTGGTATTGAGCATTAATTCCAAAGTGGGATCATAGTGTACACACATTAAAGAGCCAAAAGGCACCCCAACTATGCCTGCACTGGCAGCTTAGAGAAAAGTCAGCCCCCAAGACCAAAACCTTACTCTTCAGATTGCCCCATGTTGGGGGACAGCCTGGCAGCTGACACCTGGTCATTCCCTCTAGATTTGAAGCCTGGAACAGGGCAGCTTGCCAACCTGCCACCTGAAGGCTGTTTTTCTTTGCTGAATTTGTCACTGATTTTTTTTTCCATTTATTTGGTTTTCTCATGTGCTCAAGTTTGGCCAAAAGGAAAAAAAATGGTCTTCAGTTAATCCAAGTGATCATGCATGGGAGAGAGAAAGCCTGAATCTTTTCCTGGCTGCCTCACTGACTGCCATAAATTGTCCTCCAGCACATGCAGAGAGAGCGGAGCCAGATTTCCATAGAAGGACTCCAACCAGGAAACTCTGGAGGTGCCTCATTTTTCAGGGAACTACTCTCTGGCTTTCAGGCCCTCTTGCCAACTCCACACCCATGGAAGAAGCTGGACTTGTTTTTAAGGAGACATTGTTGACTTCAGATAGAAGCTAAAGTGCGATCCAAAGACTCAGAGGGGAGCAGAACTTCTAAAAAGTGAGTCAAAAGTAAAAGAGCTCACACACAGTCACAAAAGCGAAAAAGAAAAGCCTCTTAAAAACACTTTCGAAACCAGACATGACATCCTATTTCTCTAAACCCTTTACCTGTAAGTAATTAAAAATGATTGATCCCCCTCCCCCAGAAAGTGTGTAGTGCAATCCTACAGTCTGAGAACGTGAGGTTTTTATTCTGGGAAGGCAAGAGGGGGAAAAGGGGATCATGGGATCCTGTTTTCTCTCCTTAGCACCTAAGTTGCTGAGAAGCCCTCACTGCTTCAGTCAGAAGGGATGCAAAGTCACCCTGGCTAATTTTTGAATCCTTATGGCTTTGTGCTACAAGATATGAGACTTTTTCCCACAAGGGCTTAGGAAGAGAAAGGGTCTACAACTTCCTTGCAAATACAGCTTCTCTGTGAAAGACAAATACCAGCTCTGAATCAGGGCAGTTACTCTTTTCATCTGGACTTACCCTCCACTGGATTTCAGGAAAGGGACCTCTGGCCCCACTGGATTTGAGCTGGCCTTAGAGTATGAGGAGATGGATGCTAGCTCACCTGGAGCTCTTCTCAGCCCAAAGCAAGTCAGCAAGGTAAATGGGAACCCTACCTAGCTTACAGCAGCACACTGGTCAGGGTGAGGTGGGAAAAGCTTTGCTCCCGTTTTTGAGCCCTGGAATCATCAGGAAACTCGAAGGCTCAAATTGAAAGTTTCAATTAGAGCATTTTCCCATTTGCCACCACCTATCTCTCACCTTTGCAGCCTTTAAGTACAGGTACGAGGGGAATATTGCTGAAAGGTGATGAAGAATTTTCATTAAAGAGGAAATGCTTCAAGGGAGGAATAACACTTAAGTAAAAAGAGAGTTCAGCTCCCAGAGTCTTTTTCATTTTGTCCACCTAGACAGATGGGAGAGGTGTTGATGAAGGAGAACGGAAGCGCCTAAGGTGACTAACTGTGCCTGGGGCTTGAAAAGGGAGGAGCTAGACCTGGCCCTGGGTTATAGGAGCACTCACAGAAACAGGGACCTGAAAAAGCAGCTCACTGGGGATCCCGTGAGCATTTGACATGCAGGTCCAAGGTCCCCAGAAACAATCAGCAAAGAGGCCATGAGAGAAAGGCAGTGGGTGAAGGTCATGGTTCCACACATTCCACTCAGTGGAACTACAGGGTTGAATTCCACGTGTCTAGTGTGTTTTCTGAGGGCTTTCCCTCACGGCAGATTCAGCCTCCAATGCTGTACAGATTCTATAGATTGTGCCTCTCGTGTCCAACAATACACATTGAACGATGAAACAAATGTGATGGTAGCATGGAAACAGCAGAAAGAACATGGACTTTGGAGTCTGAGAGACCTGGGTTCAAATCCTGTGGAGCCACTTGTTAGTTGTTTGGGTCTGCAAGTCTCAACCTCTTCCAACCTCACCTAAAAATAAAAATAGCAATGCCCACTGCTAATGCTTGCTGTGATGAAAGCTGAATGAAATAATGCCCGTGAAGCACCTAGCATGGTTCCCACCTTGCATGGAACTCAACCAATGCTAGTGCTTCCTCCACTGCTTTCCACTTCCCTGGGGCATCTGTTTGCTGTCTCATTATTTCCCAGGGCATCTGCATAGGGAGGGATACCCGGCATTATTGGGAGCTTCCAGCCAGCCTAACCAAATCTTCAGGTTATTTAGGTATATTGTGAGTATAACAAAGACACATCTACAAATTATTCATTGTGCTAAACAAATAATGCTTTTAAAATGCAATTAACTCTTTATACAAATGACTGAGCCACTATGGCCTTTGGCACAGATTTTTTTTTTTCCTTGTCAGCAGGAGTTAAAAAGTTTGTAATGCTTATCTTGTTAGTGGAATTTCAATCTTTTGCAATCCTATACCAAGTTCCTCTTTAAAGAAGCTCAAAGCATATTAGTATTTTGTTCATAAAATAAACATAATTTTCCTGATACAGGTTAAAAAACAATTTTGCTAAGTCATATCATAATGACATAGGACATTAAACTTTACATATTTAAAACAATTCTTATGTGGTCCAGAAGGAACTTGAGCCAATGTCTATTTTCAGGAAAGAAACAAGTTAATTGTGTTTATATTTACATAATCGATTAGCATTGATAAGCTGTCTCAGTTTTACCGCTGACGTTGCCTTTGAATATCTTTGGCTTTCACATTTACGTGTTAATTGTATATTTCATATTTCTTAGGAAAGGTTGGGGCCTTCTCTATGACCTCAAATAAAACATACTTGTCAGAAAGAGACAATGCCTGTGTAAGCTAACAAAATGTTCATGCTGACACAGCAGGCAGGACATAAATTAATGGATTTTAAATAACTTTCCTCCCATTTTGGAGTATGATGTTTTGCTCCTAAGCAAAAGGTGGATGCTAAAACCTCCTTTTAGATATTATTGTACCTTATAGGTGCATGTCTAATGCAATGAATGTAATCTGTTACATGATCTCCATTTCTGGCTCATTGATTTTCATGGAGTAGCCTGACTGGGATGTTTCAAAGTCAAATACTTTGTCTTTAATTTGGAAACTTTCTCCTGAGAGCCAGGTGAAGAGAGTCTTTACTGGAGACTCTTCCGTTTAACTTGAGCACTGATGGCAGCCAAACTTGATTCCAAACCAAAGCCCTCTTTGGGACCTAGAATGAATTTCCTGTTTAAAAATAAGACAGGTAAATTATTGGGTTGTTGGAAAAGTCATGATGTATTTTGTCTGTTTTTCAAAGGTCATTTATTTATATAAAGAACAAAGATCAATCAATGATATATTGGCCTTTTTGTTCGATAACCTTTTGCCATCTTTTAGTGAGCTTCATAATTCCTCATTCATAGAAGCACCTGTCTTTATTTGAAAAACTGAACAAGGTGCTGATTTACAGCCTCATCTGAATTGAACGTTATACCACGCAAGGAGTTTTGAAGAGAGCAAAACAAGTGGAAGTCTGACGGCACAAGGTCAGGCAAGTATGGTGGGTGTGGCAAAACAGCCCATCCAAGCTCCAATAATTTTTGACGGGTGATCAAACCTGTGTGTGGTCTCATATTGTCACAATGGAACACAATTCCTTTACAATTAACAAGCTCTGGACATTTCTGGATGATGGATTCGTTCAAACTGTCCAGTTGCCAACAGTACACATTCGAATTGTTTGGTTCCTTGGTAGGAGCCTGAAAAGCACTACACCTTTAAACTCCCACCACACTGAGAGCATAGCCTTCCTCTGATGAATGTCTGCTTTCAATGTCATTTGAGGCGAAGTATCACGTTGGGACCAAGACCGCTTGCGCACCACATTGTTGTAAACAATCCACTTGTCATCACCAGTTATCAGTCATTTCAAAAAAGGATAATTTTCCTCACATTTAATAAGCATATTGCAGATGTTTATACGTGCTGTCAAATGAACTTCTTTGAGTTCATGGGGAACCCAAATATTGAGCTTGCTTACGTATCCCATCTTCTTCAGGTGGTGGTGAATGCTTGAATGATAGATGTTCAATGTTTCTGCAATCTCTTGTGCCATGTAATGTGGGTTTGACTCGTTCAATGTCTTTATTTTGTCGTCACTAACCTTGGTGGGCCTCCCTGACCGAGAGTGTCATTGAGATCAAAATCACCAGCATGGAATTTTGTGAACCATTGTTGGCACTGACGATCTTGTAGAGCGTTGTCACCGTAAACTTTATGCAACTTTTCACAAGCTTGACGCGTGTTCTTCCCTTTATGGAAGTAGAACAGTGAAATATGGCAAAAATGCAGTTTGGTCTTCCATCTTCAACTTGTAAAATCTCTAAAACTCAACCAAATGGCTCATTTTTTTTTTTTTTGGAATGAAGCTAGAACTGTCAGCTATCAAATGACATAGCAATAACATAGATGCGAATGACTACAGTACTTCCAAAAATGAACCAGTGCCATCTGTTGCGAACATGCATCATGACTTTTCCGACAACCCAATAGCCAATTATTAGGATAGTGTAAAAAAGTCTTACGAACCAGAATGTCAAAGCCATTTGCCCTTTCAGTGCTGGGCCAACAGAGTCAGAATTTCGGAGCCTCAACCTCTTCTTAGCCCTGTAAAAAAGCAAGCCTGGAAAATAGATCCTAGGAAATACAAATTGGTGGTTACAAAATAGTCACAGGATGTAAAGTACAGCATAGGAAATATAGTCAATAATGTTGCAACAACTATGTATAGTGCCAGGTGGGTACTAGACTAACAGGAGGGATCACTGAATAAATTATACAAATGTCTAACCACTATGCTATACACCTGAAACTAATATAAAATAATATTGAATGTCCACTATAACTTGAAAAAGAAAACAAATAATTTTTTAAAAAAGAAAATATACCTAAGTTGGCATATGGCCAAGGGTTCTCTATTTATTGTTCTGAGCAGTCCCTAAGGCATGCCTCAGTTTATGGCTGTGTTTATAGGGTACAACGGATTAAACTTTTGTGTCCCTCACAAATTCATATGTTGGAATCCTACCCCCCAATGTGATAGTATTCAGAAGTGAAGCCTTTACAAGGTAATTAGGTCATGACGGTAAAGCCCTCATATATGGGATTAGAGCATTTATAAGAAGAGACCCCAAAGACCTTTCTCACCTTCTTTTTACCACTTGAGGGTGCAATGAGAACAGTAGTATGCAACCCAAAAGTGGGTCCTCACCAGAACCCAACCATGCTGACACCCTGATTTTGGACTGCTAGCCTCCAGAACTGTGAGAAATACATTTCTTCTGTTCATAAGCCACTCAGTCTACGGTTCTTTGTTATAGCAACCGGAACTGACTAAGACACAGAGTTAGGGGCCTCCATGTTTAAGGAAAACCTATAATTAGTCCAGTGACCCAGTGCATCATAGTAGATGAAATTATTGTTGGTAAGGGAGTATTGCAGACCAAGAGCAGATCAAAGTGATCAAAAATGTACTTGCCCAGATTGTCTGAAACATTGTGACTTCTTTTTTTTTTTTTTTTTAAGATTTTATTGGGAAATAGGGGGAGGGGATCAGACAAGCGGCTGTCCTTTTATTCTTCAGTCTAGTTGTGGAGGACGTCGCTTCACCATATTGGTATCATCATTGTGCTCTTCCCGGATGAGGCAGTCGCTCACCAGCCACTGGACGATTGCTCACGGCAGCTCTTGGCAGCTCCCGCTGGCTGCCAGCCGCTCACGCCAGCTGCCAGCCACTCACAATAGCTTTACCGCAGCCCACTGCAGCCTCACTACAGCTTATGCCATCACGGGCGACTCAAGGCAGCCCAGCTCCAGGTTGAACTGTTGTTCACCATTTTTGCTGTAGAGGGCACAGCGTCACTGACCCTAATGTGGGGTTTGAACCAAGGCCCTGCTGCTCAGAGCTGGCATCCCAAGCCAACTCTTAACCAACGTGCCACTCAGCCAGACCAAATTGTAACTTCTTAAAACCTCTCACAGCAGTTCCTTCCAACCGCCACATATAAGGTAAAATGCTAGTCCCTAAACAACAGCATACAAAGCTCTCAGTGATCTGACTTGACACTCCAAACTTTACTGTTCCTACTCTCTTTCAATGCACCAGAGGATAAAGCGGGAGAGTGGCTTTTCCTAGTGGCCAGGCAGAGAGGCAAGTCCCGTTCCAGCAACCAGCCACCATGCCCTCATTAAGGGCGAAGGACGGGGACCCACCAAAAAGCCAGTGTCGAGTGGATGGTTCATTTGGTCCCTTGCTCACTAGGCTGTGAGGAACTTGAAGACAAGTCATTTGACTTACTGTGGGCTTTTTATGACTTACAAGTTACATATGGTGAAATGTGTAGATCTTACATATACAACTTGATCTGTTTTGACAATTACATACTCCTATGTAACACACACACACCCCTACCCAAATATAGAGTATTTTCATTACTCCAAAAAGTTTCCTCATACCTAGAATAGTCAGATTCATAGACAGAAAATAGAAGGGCTAAGGGAAGAAGGAAATGGGGATTTAGTGTTTAATGGTACAGAGTTTCAGTTTGGGAAGATGGAAAAAGTTCTGGAGATAGATGGTGGTGATAGTTGCAGAACAATGGGAAGGTTCTTAATGCCAAAGAATTGCATCATTAAAAATGGTTAGGTCCGGCCGAGTGGCACGTTGGTTAAGAGCTGGCTTGGGACGCCAGCTCTGAGTAGCAGGGCCCTGGTTCGAATCCCACATTAGGGCCAGTGACACTGCCCTCTACAGCTAAGGTGCTGAAAAAACAGCTCAACCTAGAGCTGGGCTGACGTGAGTCGCCAGCGAGGGCTTAGGCTGCAGCTCCTGCTGCAGTGTGTAGCCAGCAGCCAGTGTGGGTGTCCAGCAGCCACCGTGAGTGCCGTCCAGAAGCCGGCGACTGAACCGCCTCACCCAGGAAGAGCGCAATGATGGTGCCAACTTGGGCCAATGAAGTAACGTCCTCCACAACTAGACTGAAGAACAAAAAAAGGACAGCAGCTTGTCTGTTCCTCTTCCCCCCAATTCCCCAACGCTGTTCCCATCCTCCAATTCCCCAATAAAAATCTTTAAAAAAAAATGGTTAAAGTGGTAAATTTTATGTTATATATATTTTACTATAATAAAAAAAAGTTAAAAACAGTATCCTCATGCTTTTTTCCAGTCAATCCCTCCTCCCTACCCACAGAGGCAACCACTATTCTGATTTTCATCACATACTAGTACATTAATCTGTTATAAAACTTCATATAAATGAGATAATACAGCATTTCCTCTTTGTATCTGGCTTCTTTTTCTCAGCAGAATGTCTCTGAAAGGTATCTGTATTGTTGCATGTATCAGGAGTTTGTTCCTGTTTTATTGTTGAGTAGTATTCCATTGTGTGAATATACACAGTTTATTTACTCTTCTGCTGATAAACACTTGAGTTTGTTTTTTTTTGTTTTTTTTTTTCCAGTTTCAGGCTCTCATGAATAAAACAGCTATGAACATTCTTATACAAGACTGTTTCTTGGTATGTTTTCATTTCTCCTGGATAAATACTTACAAGTGGAATTGCCAGGTCATAGTTTTTCAAAGTGGTGGCACCATTTTACACCTCCACCAGCAATGTAGAAGAGTCCTGAGTGTTCCAAATCCTAGCTAACTTTTGGTGTTAGTCTTTTTAATGTCAGCCATTCGTGTATCACACTGTACTTTTAATTTGCATTTCCCTGATTAATGATGTTGACAGCTTTCCATGTGCCTATCAGTTATCTGACTATCTTCTTTAGTGACATGTCTGTTGAAGTCAACCCATGTTTTATTGGGTTGTTTGTCTTTTTGTTACTGGTTTGTAGTTTTTCATGTATTCTGGTACAGGGCTGTTGTCAGATATATGTATCACAAATACCTTCCTTCAGTCCATGGCTTGTCGTTTCATTTTACAAATGCTGTGTGTTCAATGAACAGGAGTGGTACTTGTGATGAAGTCTAATTTATCAATTTTCCTTTTATATTTAGTACTTTTTCAGTCCCTGTAATAAATCTTTTATCACTCCATAAAATCATGAAGATACTCGCCAATATTTTCTTACAGAAGTTTTATAGTTTCAACATTATGGTTCAGTCTGAGACTCAGCTTGAATTAATTTTGGGGATGGTATGAGGTAGGAGTAAATGTTTATTTTTTTTCCATATGTTTATCCAGTTTTCCTAGTGCTATTTGTTGAAAAAAACTTAACATTCCCCATAGACTTGTGTTGGCAACTTTATGAAAATCAATTGACCATATACATGAGGGCCTAATACTAAATCCTTTATTCTATTTTACTAATCTATTGGACTATCCTTATGCCAGTACCAGAATATGATTATGCTAGTTTTACGGAAAGTCTAGAAACCAGGCAGTGCAAGTTCTTCAAATTTGTTTTTTTTTCTTCAAGATTATTTTGGCTATTCTAGGTTTTTTGCTCTTTCATATAGATTTTAGAAAGAACATTTTCATTTTTGCAAAATGTCTTATGGTCATTTAATTTGGATTGCCTTGAATTTAGAGAATAATATGAGAAAAAATGGTCTTAAATTATTGAGACCTCCGTTCCATGAAAACACTAAATGTCTCCATTTATTTAGGTTTTCTTTATTTTCTGCCAAGAGGTTTGGTTATACATAAATGTTGAATTTTGTCAAATGCTTATTAAATAGAAGTCCTTATAAACATAAACATGTTATAATGTTTATATGTTTATAAACATAAACATCCTTATAAAACAAAGCATGCTGAATTTATCTTTTCTGAGAGACCCCGGTGTACCTATTAACTTCATTTTGTTTCTTCTCACAAAATCTCTCCCAAAACAACCTCACTTTCTTGCCATGAAACAGCACAGACCAAGCAAATCCTTCTTCCTGGCTCCTATCTTTCCTTCTACCCCACACTTTTCCAATGAATGATGTAGAAAGCCATGCACCCAGAGTAAAAGGCTTCCTGCCTCCACCAGCAGTTCTCCAGAGAGAGGATTTAATATCTTCATGAATCCACACTTAGAGCTCAAATTTTTATGCTTCACATGGATTTCACTAAGTTGAAAAATGGGACCCAAGATAAAGACTAAATGAAGCGAGAGGTGGGTAGGTAAGGTTGGCCGTTCATTGCTGCACCTTCTCATTCTGGGGCTCAAATCATAAAACCTCCTTTGCTCCATCACTGTACCCCACCTCCCCATGGCATACGCATTCACTCCATTTTTGCCATCTGCTCAAAATGTAAAATCTAAATGCTTGAAATAGATTAGAAAATCTCTAAAAATGCTTAATAAAAGTACTTAGCTATTTCACAGATGAATAGGATACTTTGTGAGAAAAATATGGCTGGCATAGTACTGCCATTATGTCCCTCACCATTGCGATTTTGCACCTGCCCATCTGCTCAGGCAGTGCTGCTGACAGTTGGCAATGCACTTGGGTGCAATTTGAAAGACCCACAACTTCTAAGCAGCTTTCTCTCTTGCTTTCTGCTCAACGTGGTGCCTTTTTTATTATTCTCCCATCTATTCCTATGGCTTAAGTGCAGTCTTATTTTTTTTCCCACCTTGCCAAATGCTCACTTCGATCAGTCTCCATTTACAAGTGATACATGAACAGATTTTATGTTGTGTATAAATTAGAAGACACTTCAAGCTGTGCAAAGAATCAGGGCTAAGACAACTGGGGGGACTATTATGCAACCCGATGGGCCGTGCTCGAAAGCAGCGTAGCAGAGTTGTTAACAGCAGGCCCGTAGTGGGTCTATGTGGGTTTAAATACCATCTCCATCACTGGTGACTTTGTGACCACAAGTCACATCAAATTAAAAAGAACACAATTTGCAGAGCTCAGTGCCAAACGATAATACGGGACCCCTTGTTCAAAAGGCGGGGTAAACATGCCACTAAAAGTATTAAACTATGAACATTTTTCCTTTCTTCTGTGGTTCTAAGCACAGGATACTTGCTGGGTGACTATATGCTTGCACAGATGCCTGAGGGCCCCTCCCTGTGACTTGGCACCTGAACATGACCCACTGACTGTCGGGTTGCCCTTCCTGCAAACTGTCAGCTGGAGGCAGCAAAATCAAACCAAGTATCTCCCCTTTTCATGGACCTGCTGTCCACCCCATGGCAGACAGATCACAACCTCTTCAAAGGGACTCAGTCCCTGTGTCAGGAGGGGCCAACAAACTCTCCCAGAAGATGAATGCTCATGGGGATGCCTGCCTGCGGTGGGGACAATACTGCCATGCCCTACCCCAAGACACCATGGGCACATGAACTTGACCCTTCTCCTCTTTGTTCCTCAGTGATTTCTGTGTGGGACAGAGAGGCTGAGCAGTGTTCTGGGCACAGAGAACAGGAGAGTGAGTGGCCGATGGCCTGTCGATGGGAAGGCAGGGAGACAGTATGAGGCAGAAAGACTTTTTAGCTGAGCCTCTGAGAACCTGGTGTATATGTGCTCCTTTGTCCCATTGGGCTTTACAAAATGCAAATTCAAAGATAAAATTATTAAGAATTTCAAAGAAATGCAGGTTATTAAACCCCAAGTATAGGGCTCTTCTGAGCGTGGGACCCCATATAACTGGGGTGGCACACCCATGATGCCAACCCTTGGTATAACTCCTGAGGCAGTCAGAAGCCAATAAATATAAGCAATTATTGTTATTATTAACTTGGTGATCTGTATGGAATAGAATATACATTACATATTATTTCAGGCATGTTTATGAATGTGGACATACTGGTGTCTGGGAAGGCAATGATGAAGAGAACGCTCAATCCTCGGAGGATGTGACTCAGCCTCCCTGAGAGCTGCCGACCAATCCCAGCACAAGGCCTATAGCCTCAGACAGACCCAACAACCAGTCAGTGAGGTATTAGTAATTGTTTTAGTATGATTTGGAAATGCCAGAGTAGCTACCTAGATTTTAGGTAGAGAAAAATGAGTTTTCTAAAGTCAGCTGCTAAATTCAGTTCAACGTCAGCTCACTCTTAAAAAACAGCGACAGGTTGGAGGTCCAGTAATCATGGGATTGAGCAAATCCTTTTCTGTGCCCTCTTGTTCGTATCTGCAGCTTCATTTGACATTGCTGGGTGAAGTGACTTTGAATAACTAATGTACGGAACAAACATATGCCTGGGTAAGAGCCATCTTGGCAGTAGGTATCAATCAAACTTTTGCTGAAAGCAAAGTGAACCCAGGTGACGTGCCAGCTTTGAGGGCCTGCTTTGAAGGAGTCAGGCTTTCCAAACCTGTGAAAGTGATTTCATGTGCTTTCGAGGCACATCTAAGAAGATGTGGGTTCTCTAAACAGCAGTGCTCATTTTGAAAGTTTGATCCCTCCCCTTTGTGCACACAGATAAACACACATACTGTCATGATTATGCTGAGTAAGTTTGCATAGGCTTTTCAGTAGTGTTTGGTCCAGGTATAAAGTGACTGCTATCACTCAGACGGAAGGATGGTCTTCTACATCCAAAAACCAGGCAGGCATAATAAAGGGAACTGTCAGAGAAGAAAATCTGTGAAACATCAAGAATTTCCCTTTGAAAATACACAGGAAAGGGCATCAAATGGGAAGGAAGGCCTGTCGCTTCCCTGCCCAATAATTCATTTACAAATAATTGTCCCTGTAAACTCGCACTGTTGAGCTGACATTTGTCATGGTTAAGTTCAACTACAAATTTTCCTTATGACCAAAGGAGGCCAAAAAACTTCTGATCTGCAAAACAGTGAGTGTAAAAAGATGCACACGTCATTCTGGGTATCTTGAACTGAACAATAGCTAACCATAGGAACTATAATCGAGCAATGCTTGTTATGTACCAGGTGCTGTCTAAGGCCTTTATAGGAATTAACTCACAACCTCACAACTAGATGAGAAAACGAGCTGAGAACAACTTGCCCAAGGTCATGGCAGAGCAGAGGCTTCATCGCTCCAGTCTGTCTTCAGAGCGCACACTCTTTAACTACGAGGCCCAAGTTCAAACTCTGTAATAGTGAAGAAGTTTCATTGAAACAGTGGCCTAAAGGACATATTTCTATACCCAAGCACTGTGACCTAAGAATTATGTTTTAGGGTCTTTTTACAATGGAGTTTGTTACTTCTATATGCCTAGTATATTATTTATGTAATGGTTACCTGAATATAAAAATTAAAAAAAATAAAATAAAACGCTGTATACAAATGGAGTTGCAGCAAAAGATTAAGCCAGGGCATAATGTTTCCAGCTGTGGTGGCCCCAGGAAGCACCTCCCCTTATCTCAGGAGCACCGCTGGATGATGTTGTAATACAGTAAAAGGGCTTGGGGCCACCCAGATGACTCCAATTACTTTATTAAGAACAGGTTGTAGAGAATGTGGAAGGTGAGAGACCAGTTAAGAAATGATTATTATAATACTGGCTTGGACCAAGGTAGAGATGATGAGACGTGGTTGAATTCCAGGTATATTTTGATGTTAAAGTCAAGAGGATTGCTTAAAGGATTGAAGTGAGGTGTAAAAGTAAAAGAGAAACCCTGAATGACTCCCAGGTTTTTGACCTCAGCAATCAAAAGGTTGATGTTGCCCTTGACTGAGAGGGAAAACCACAGAAGAGGTAGGCTCTGGAAGGGACTCTCAGGAGCTCGGGGTTGAACATATTAACACTGAGTTGCCCATTAGCCATCCAAATAAGGAGGTAAGTTAGGCCGTTAGGTATATGACTCTGGAAATCAGTGGAGAGGCCCTGCCTGGAGATGTAAATTTGGTAGTTTTCAGTCAGAAATAATTGAAAGTGTATAATATCATCACTGAAGTGAATAATGATAGAAAAGTTTAGGCAGTGCTACACAAAATATGACCCACTGATCAACATAAGCATCACCTGGGAACTTGTTAGATATGCAACTTCTTGGGCCCACCTCCACCTATTAAATCAGAAATTCCTGGGGTGGACTCTTCACTACATGTTGTAATAAGCCCTCCAGGCTATTATTCTTTTACCTACTAAATGCTGGGAACCACCGGTTTAAAAATTAGGGAGGTAGGAGGTCTCTGATAAGGACCATCCAGAAAAGAGAAGCAAACCAGAGGGTGCAGTGTGTGGAAACCAAGCCGGTGTCACATGCAAAAGAGAGAGACCCATCGTGTCACATGCTCCTAGACACTCTCCAGTGGATAAAACAATGTGAGACCATTGGTGTCATCTGCAGGTGAAGTTTTGGTGGAATGTATGTGGGCACAAGCTTGACTGGATGAATCTATGAAGTTAAAGGGGGGGTGGAGGGTGGAGGATGGAGTGATCAGAGACCATAAAAATAGGTCTTTGGATGAGTTTTGCCTCAAAGATAAGGACAAAAATGGGCAGTATCTGGAGAAGGAACATGGAGTTAAGAAAGAGCGTTTTTTTGTTGTTATTTTTAAAGAAGAGAGCTATCGTAGTATATTTTCACAATGTTGAAAGCCATGCAGTACAGAGGCGGAAAGTGAGAATTCAGGAGAGAAAGGGAGTTTGGAGAGCAATGTCTCTGAGTAGGTGGGGAAGACGGGATGCAGTGCCCAGAGGAGGGGCCGGCTCGGCCAGAACGGGAAGGAGGCTTCCGTGGACAGACAGGTGGGTGGGCAGACGTGGTGCTGAGGGTCTTGGAAGTTCTATTCTGCTGGCTTCCCTTTGTTCAGTCATTTCAGAAGCAAGTTCATCGGCTGAGGGGGAGGATAGCAAAGATGCATATTTATCTTGGAGACTGGGAGAATGAAAGGCCCGGGGGAAAGCACACAACTGCCAGGCAGCGCCAAGGGCACATGGAAGTGGTTCAATTTTCATAGACTGAGCCAGGATCGAAGTGGTGATTTTTTTTTTTTTCCGAAGAAGTCCTTCTGAAAAAAATGAAACTGGTGCGTTCTAACCGCCCCCTTCCCCCCCCACCCACACATACACACTCATACACAAAAGAGGAGAGAAGCATCGGAACACCACGGTGGGAAAATTCTGACCATTAGGAGAAAAAATGGGCTTTGAATTGCCACGGCATGGGAAGAAAGGAAGGTCATCGGCCCAAAGAATGACCTGAAAGGAACATTTCAGCATGTTCCCTAGTTAGACATGAGATAGGAGAATGAGAAAGCTGGAATATATGTGTCCCTGTCAGCCATACCCTCTACAGCGGAGGGATACAATAGACTTGGGCAGAGAGGAGATCTTAAGCATGTGTGTTGTGGGGCCTAAGGGTGGGTGAGAAGAGGGAGTGGGGTTACTGGTGGGGGAAAACCCAGGTAAAGGAGGTCAGGAAGTAAGGTAGAGTGCAGGAATGGGATATGATTGGAGGAGATACAGAGTGGGGGCCCCGGCTCTGGAAGCAGATGCTTCCATCTGAACCCTCGCTTCCCTATTTTTAGCTATGTGACTTTGGGCAAGTGACTCAATTTCTGAGTCTCGTTTTCCTCCTCTAAAACATACAAGTAATAAATAAAACATAATATAAGTGTTTTGCAGAGAGCATGGCATATATTGAGTACTCAATAGATGTTAACTACTACTATTATGGAATAATAGAATTCAGGGACCAAAAGGGAAGGGATGGAGAAAATATAAATGTATTTTAAACAAGAAGAATATGGGGGGGTGGGTGGCGGATGAGTGGTGCGTTGGTTAAGAGTTGGCTTGGGACTCCAGCTCTGAGCAACAGGGCCCCGGTTCAGATCCCACATGAGGGCCAGTGACACTGCGCCCTCTACACCTAAGATGGTGAACAACAGCTCAACCTGGAGCTGGGCTGCAGCCCCTGCTGCAGTGGGCTGCCATAAGCTACCGTGAGTGGCCAGCAGCCGATGTGAGCTGCCAAGAGCTGCTGTGAGTGGCTGTCTAGTGGCCGGCAATCGATCTGCCTCACCCGGGAAGAGCACAATAATAAAACCAACATGGGCCAGTGAAGCGACGTCCTCCACAAGTAGACTGAAGAACAAAAGGACCGCAGCTTGTCTGTTCCCCTCCCCCAACTCCCCAATAAAATCTTTTAAAAAAAGAGAGAATATAGGGGGAAGGGAAGGAAAAGAGTGAGAAAGAAGAAAATATGAGGAGGAAACATAACAGGAGAAGAAGAAAAAATGAGAAAGAGGAAATAATAGAATTAAAGAAGAAGGATTCATGTAGGCAGTGAAAATGAGAAACATACAAATAAGAAAATAGACAAAAAGAAAAATACAAATACAATACACAACTAAAATCATCTCATCAAAATACAATCCAACCATGTTTTTAATAATTAATTACATGGTGGATCTTAGAGCATTAATGTCTGGTCGAAATGTGTTTTGACAGTGTACATATTTAGATCTTAGAGTCACTGTGAATGTCACTATCAAAACCTTGAATTTCAATAGGAAATCCTAGGCTTTGCTTGGTGAATAGCTTTGGAATCCTAAGATTACCACATCAGACTGCAGTAAGTCCATTGACAACATATTTATAAACTTTTTATTTTTAAAGGCCTTTTACGCCATTTTTTGGGCAATGATCAAAACACCCTTTGTGTAGACGAAGCCATTCCATATTCACATTTGCAAAGTTCTCTGACTCCCTTTCTGATGGAAAGAAGGTGTAGCACAGTTATTCAACTCATCCAAAGTTCTTCAGTAAATCAGCCGTGCCCCCACACGTCACATTATCAGGAACCTGCAAGGAACTGTATGGGCCCCATCTCTGGACTCCTCTAAGGACCAGCTGAGCAGGTTAGAGCTCTGAACTGAAGGGACCCGAGGGACCTCAGATGGGAGTGTTTTCCAACTTCAGCACTTTGGCCCTAAATACTTCTTTGCATGACTTACGTGCCATTTAGAAACTTTCTAGAGCTAGTAATGAATATATCGGAAATGTAGACCTGTAAGAAAGGTGAGTGTCTTCTACTTTTTGAACCTATCTGACCTTCATTTTCATTTTGAGCCCCCATTCCAGTGAGTAGAAAAACCCAAATCTCAGACAATTCAGGTTTCCCTACCCCATTTTCAGGCTCGGAGTCCCAGGTGATTCCAGTTCTAAGGCATTGGGGGAGGGAAGGAGTGAGTCTAAGTCATCTTTTTAGGCTGATATTCTCTGAAATGTGTGTTGTCCTATCTAAACATCTAACATCCATCCAAACAGTTTACTTCTTAGCCATTTCCTGCTTCTGGAAATATTTGGCTGTTCTCCCACAATTGGGGGCGGGGGGCGCTAAGGAGATAGTGGGGCTGCTCACGGCCATTCATTATTCCCTTTGCTTATCCCTGGACTGGACCCAGGGCCCAGGTCCCACCTGCACAGAGATTCCTCAGACTCAGCTGGGACTTGGCCAGTCGTGGTGAACAGATCCCCCACACTGACGAGTAGTGGTGAAGGGACCCCCACAGTGACCACTGGATTGGTATCTTCCTTCCTTTAGTCTGGGCAGTTTTTCCTAGTCCAGGGTAAAAAGTGGCAATGCTAGAAGGAATGAAAACCAAAATGCCCAGGTACTCAAACTATTGCAGAGGTAGGTGAATGCAAGAGAGCCCAGAGCACCAACTTTTACCTCAGATTCATCCTGCCACTTGGGCATGTACACCTCACTCCGAAAATTATTTCTAAAGTTATTTCACCCCAAGAGAGCAGACCAGCACAATGCCCAGTATGTCATGGTACTTGCACTTGTGTGACTACATGCCAATCCATGGTAAGGAACTCACCGCCCTGGAGGGAGATGGTGATCCTGATGGCAGGCATTTGAGGCAAGAGACCCAAGCAAGGAGTGCAATGTGTTCCCGTATGAGTTCTGGAATCTTGCTCGGGGCACATTTTCTAGTCCTGGGGATAATTGCTCATACGTTTCCACGTGCTGCAGTCTACCTGGGAGGCCCCATCCCACTTGGCACCCTCCCACTCCAAAGAGGCCCTGCTTGAAAACCTCATTTTTCTTACAACAGATGCTGGGTTTCAGTCCAGATGCCTTAGACATGTTTGCAGTATATGCGCAGTGCTCTGGCTGGATGGAAATAGAGCCAAGAAGCGCTGGGACAGTGAGTGAAAGCCCCTGCTCCACGCCAGGCTCTTTGAACATGTTTGTTTTCTCCTAGAAACTTGGCTGGCGGCAGCAAGGTTTCCAAAGTGGAGCGTGAGATGGGCTAAAAGCTGCCTCTGGGTTCCCCCATAGCTTTCCAGGAGAAAATGCAGCCAAATGTCTTAGCAGCACTCTGCCATCTCTGGGACAGCAATTGCAAAATGTCATCAGCATAAGAATCAGCTGGGGAGTCTATCAACAATGCAGATTCCCAAGGCTAACTCCAAGATCTGGGGTGCTTCCCAGGAATCGGCATTTCTAGGAAGCCCCCCACGTGATTCTGATCCAAGTGTTCCCACACCACATGCTGAGAAACACAAGGGTGAGGCCTCTTTGGTGGCCCTACAAGAGGCCAGCACTAAGGACCTTGGGTGTCTCTCCAGCCACCTGTCTGTTGCCCTGTGTAGGTTAATTCCTAAGCCCTGGAACCCTCCTATTCTCATTAGTACACAGCCAGGTGAATACAGATTCCTCCTACACCTGCCCACCCCTTTCCCGTGAACAGGAAACAGCACGTGGGCCATTGGGATCAGCGTGTGTTTATGAGACCTCTCAAAACAGGCGTCTAGAAGCTGATGTAAATAAATACCAGAAAAGATAAGTTATTAGCTTGCTTTTGCCACTCTGAGGCACTTACTGGTCAGCCTCACACAAGTTCAGACTTGCCTAGAGACTGCCTTACTGGTTGGTTGTTTCTTATGTATTTTTTGTCCCCCAGACAAACTTATAACCTCTTGGGAAGAGCAACGATCTTATTTTTATTCTCCTATTTACCCCAGAGCATCTACTATATAGTTGGTGCTCCATATAGGATAAGAGTTTCTAAATTATAATCGGGTTGCTTCCAAAAGTTCATTCTTAAGTCAGTTATTTGGATCTTGTTTCTCATTAGGACAATGTTATAAAAGGTAATTATGTTCCCAGAGCAGCCCCTAAATGTCTATTTAACCAGCAATGTAGCTGAACTATAGTTCTAATAGCACTACAGAACCTAAAATCATCTATAATAATTGCTTTTATGGGAAAATGTGTTCCAGATTCCAACTGAAGAAGATGCCAGCAACTCATTTTTCCGGCCACAATTCCAGGACAAGACTTGACCCATTTGCAGTTAGGACTCCCCCCATGTGTGCACACAAACGCACTGGACTGACTTTCTTCATGGGGCTCCAAAGATGGAGAAGGGGTGCAAGAAGACCAATACCTGTTTGGAGGTTGGATGAGGAGAAAGGGACAGGGGTGTTCCTGTCAGAAATGCTTCCAGAAGGCCTGACCGAGTCAGGAGGAGGGAGCTGGAAGAAGGTGAATTTCGGGGCTGTGGGGTTAGAGAGTGATCCAGAGGGCACTGACTCCCTTGGCTGTGGTAGCAGAGGCCAGTCAAGGCTGTTGTGGCGGCCACAGCAGTAGCAGCACAAGCTGTGGCAGCCACATTGGCCAGGGTCCCAACTCAAGGCTGTAGATATATTGGGGGAGGTGGTGGTGTTTTGATTATTTATTGCTAGGTTAAAAGCATGCCAAAACACGGTGGTTTAAAACAACAACCATTTGATTTGCTCACAATTGTTCAGTATGGGCTTGCCAGTAGTCAAAAGTGGCTGCATTCAGCAGGCAGGGAGACTGGGGTCTGGGCTTCGCTGGGTGCTGGGACTCGTGGACTCACTCTCTCTCTTCATGTAGTCTCAGGGCTTCTCCTCTATGTGGCCTCTCCACCGAGTCTCCACATGGTTTCGCCAACAGAGCAGCCAGGCTTCTTACATGACAGCTCAGGATATTCAAGGAGCAAAAAATAGAAACTTCCAGGCCTTCTTCAAATGAGTCTGGCCACTGGCACAGCTTCACTTCTGGTTAAAGTGGTCACAGGGCAGCCCAGATTCAAGGCATGAATTTCAGGAGGCATGGCCCATTGGAGGCTACTAAAGTAACCGACTACCATGGTTGGGGCCGTTCCATGTGTGTGAGAGGCTCCAAAACCAAGAGTATTTAGCTCAAGCTTCTCCATTACAACCACCACAACCATACTGCTGACATTCCTAGAAGAAGCCTCTAAATAATTTTTTACTCGTCATTTCTTCTCATGTCTAAAACATGGATATTTGGCTGCAGAATCCATCCTGTCACTTTTTCCTTCACATCTTCTCAGCCCGCCCTTTCTTTTCATAGACACAGCTACCTACTTTATATAGGCAGCTTTCTCAGTCTTAACGTCGTAACACCTTGGTAAATTACAGTGGATTTTGAGGTGCATCCAGATAAGAGTATGTTAAAGCCCTGACATTTGCAAATGGTTTATTATACTTAAAAAGTCAACTACAGTAGATTCATAGCTCGCCCTATAATAATGTTCCTCTCAGATTTATGTACTACCTGACAGGGAGAGAAAGGGGTGGAGTTGGTGTTAGTGCTCTGGGAATTGTATATAACCTTGGCAGTAACAAACCTAGCTGCTTCCCCCAATATCCTCTCTTCTTCAGGCATAACTTCTCTTTTATTTGAGGTGGCAATATGCCTAGCGTCTCTTCCAGCTAAGTGTGGCCATGTGACTAAGTTCTGGCTAATGAAATATAAGGGGAAATAGTATCTGGGACTTTCAGAAAGGTTACTTAAAGGGAACTAACTTAACTGGGAAGGAACCCTTCATTCTTACTTTGGATTTCTTCTTCCTGTTGCCTGTATTATGGATGCAATGGTTGGCTCTCCAACAGCCATTTGGGATCATGAGGTAACATTAGAGTAGTAGCCACATTCCAGGATGGTAAAGTGTAAAGATAGATGGATTCTAGGTTAGTGATGCCCATGGAGCTTTATTTCAGCCCTGAACTCTAGAAATAGACGTAGAGATCTAGATCAAGATGGAGAGGTCCTTTTAGTTAAGCAATTGTTTCTGTGGGTTTCCTGTCACAATTAATCTTATCTTATGTCCCTAGTCATAGCCCATCATGAATGCCATCTGTTATGTATATACATCAGAAAAGTGATTAAGAACCACTTGTGAAGGTCACAGGGAATTTTTACCTGGACCATCTTCCAACCTCTCTCTAGGTTCATCAGCTCTCTTGTTTAATCAATCCTTAATGGATTGAAGAAGTATTGCCTGTATTTGGGCAATAATGATCCCTGGCAACCACTGATCTTTTTACTGTCTCCGTAGTTTTGCCTTTTCCACAATGTCATAAAGTTGGAATCAAGCAATACGTAGCCTTTTCAGATTGGCTTCTTTCGCTTAGTAAAATGCATATACATGCCTTTTTATTGATCGATAGCTCATTTCTTTTTAGCGGTAAATAATATTCCATTGTCTGGATGTACCACAGCTTGTTTATCCATTTACCTACTGAAGGACATCTGGGTTGCTTTCAAGTTTTAGCAAATATGAATAAAGCTGCTATAAAAATCCATGTGTAGGTTTTGTGTGGACATAGTTTTTAACTCCTTTAGGTAAATATCAAATAGCTCAATTGCTGGATTATGTGGTAAGAGTGTGATTAGTTTTGTAAGAAACCGCCAAATTTGTCTTTCACAGAGCACAAGTTTTTAATTTAATGACATCCAGCTTATTTCTTTCATGGATTGTGCTTTGGTGGTGTATCTAAAAAGTCATTGCCATGCCCAAAGTCACCTAGGTTTTCTCCAATGTGATCTTCTAGGAGTTTTATAATTCTGCATTTTATATTTAGGTATGATCCACTTTGAGCTATTTCTTGTAAAGGGTGGAAGGTCTGTTTCTGGATTCACTATTTTGCATGTGGATATTCAGTTGTTCAAGCACCATTTCTTGAAGAGACACTATTTTGTTTTATCCATATTTTTCCAAACATATCCCCATTGACTAGCACAGTGCCTGACACAGAGTATAAATTTAATATTTGTTGAATGAATAAACAAACCTCCAAATGTTCCCTGCGGTACATACGCATAACTTCATTGTAGCAGTCAAGTGGCTCCTCAACCTTGATGTCTCTTTAAATTTTCCCTATAGGTTTTTCCCTTCTTTTGTTTATGATTAAGACATTTTACTTCAGTTTTTTGAATTCGGAAGGTAGTTAATCACTATAACAATTTAAATAGTAAAACTGATAGTCCCTCACTCCATTGAAACTTAGGACTTTATAAAGACAATAAAAGGGTTTGAGGAGAGTGATTGGACAGATGAAGAATAAGCCAATATAATTTAGATATTAATTGCATGTGCTTAATGAAAAGGTACACTCTGAGTTCTCTGTCAGCCTAAATCCCTTCTCACTGAAGTCAGAGACAACCTTTAACCATGGGGCTAAGGCAGCCATTTCTGTCGGTCTGGTCTGGAGCCTGTTGGATGCTCCGTGGTGATAGTGACTCGAGCAGTCTCATCTGTCTGGAATGTCTGCATCTTGCTTCAGTGTCCTCATTATTAAATTTTAGTTTTGCTTTGTAATCTGTCCAAATGCAGGTTTTGAAGACTATGTCTTGATGAATTGATTTCTACAGAAGATCCTGCATTCTTCTAATATGCTCTGCAAAATACTGGCTGTCACTCAGAGATGTAGTGGCTGTCTATTTCTCTAACTCGAGGGCTCATGGTTATTTTGCAAAAATTAGCACCCTCTGCCCTGGTACCATTGTGAAGCTCTGCCCACGGGAAGAGCCCTTTACCCATTGGTTGGAAAGAAGCTCTTTTGCTTGAATTTTGAACTAAAAAGGGAGCAATATATCCCTGAGGACCAGCCTGGTAGGGAAGAATGTGGAACATTTGGGCAGCTTTCTGCTGTATAAGGAGGGTCTCCATGTGGTGCTAAGACCACGGACAATGTGTGTGTGTGTGTGTGTGTGTGTGTGTGTGTGTGTGTGTGTGTATTAAAGATGTTGTGCCTTTGAAGCTCGTGTTACCTATCACTGCACCTTATACCAAATCATGTACAACTTTTGCTTGTTCATATTTCTTTTAGATGCTTGTTTTGTTTATGTTTATGTGCAAACATGGTTCGACTGATAGTAAATATTTCTTTCATGCCCATTCTTTTGAGAACTTTCTCAAGTTTGTTTGTTTTTCTGTTTGTTGTCTTTGTTTTCATTTCTGTTTTTGTTTTCTTTTTTCTTTTTTTTTTAATTGGGGAATTGGGGGAGGGCAACAGTGTTGGGAAATTGGGGAAGGGGACCAGCCAAGTTGTTGTTCTTCAATTTTAGTTGTGGAGAGCGCCAGTCTCCATCTGGCTGCGCATTGGCAGCTCATGTCCTCTAAGCTCAAGGTGCTGTGTTACAATCTTAGTTGCAGCTGGGCATAGCCACCATCCCATGCAGGAGTCGAACTGGCAGCCTTGTTGTTAAGAGCACATGCTCTATCCACTGAGTCATCCAGGTGGCAGCTCAGCTTAAGGTGCTGAGTTCAGTATTAGTTGTGGGCGGGCGTAGCCACCATCGAACAGGCAACCTTGTTGTTAGGAGCATGTGCTCTCACCAGCTGAGCCATCCTGCCACCTCTTGGCAGGTCAGCGGCAGCTCAGCTCGGGCGCAGTGTCACTGGCCCATGTGGGAATCCAACCAGCAGCCCTGTTGCTCAGAGCTCGCACTCTTAAGCTAACTCTTAACCAACTGAGCCACTTGGCCAGCCCACTATCTCAAGTTTTAAGATTTTAGAACTATAACTGCATCGCTAATTTGGTTGTCTATTATATAGGCACAGAGCTTCATGGAAACAGGGGGTTTAAAAACAATATTTTATGATGGTGATCAACTTATCAGCAACTTCAGTGCCAGATACCAAGATAGCCTATGAACGAGGGTAGAGGTTTCGGTATGGCTTGACTGCTGGAGTTTCTTCAGGAGAGGTAGGCATTTTGGAAACAGACAGAAGCACAATGTAAAAAAAAACATTTGGTCACATTTTCCAAGGGATCAAGTGAACTAGAAAAGAGCATAAGCATCTCACACTGATTGACAAGGATGCTGCTGACGACAGTGATTTCAACCTTTTACCTGGTGGAATCTGAACATTTCTTGGAGATACACACATCTGGGCAGGCTAGAAGCTAATCATGTAAATAAGAACCAGTGTCATACTCCTGTCCAAAAGGAAATCTAAAGGGGCTGCTTGAGATTTGCTGAGCAGGTCTTAAAGAAGTTGAATATCATCTGCTTTTCCTTTCACTTACCTTTACTGTTTATCTGATTTCTTTTCATAGGAATCTGTATTATTACTCCAACATGTGCCAAAAAACGCAGCCCTCGGGTTTAAATAGATTTACTTCTCAGTGCTTGTCATATAGTTAGAGCTGGAAAATGAGTGTCAGACATGTTATGAAGCCCTGCATGCTGACTGCTCTGCCATCAGCAGAGGCTTGGCAGTGACAATGTTTGGAACTGTGGATCATAGGGTTTTATTTGGGGCTGTAACCTCCATGGAGGTCCACTGGCTACCCTTTGAACCTTAGCTGTAACCCACAAAATGACACAATAACTTTTGCTTTGTGCCTTGTTGAGTTTTAGAAATTTTTATAAATTATAATCAAATATTAAAACACAAATTGAAAACTTTCAACTATTGCCACATGTCTAAGAAAGGAATCGTTTTTGTTTCTGTTTTCCATTTTGATGCTGTCCATTTTTTCATGTATTTTAAAATATTTAGTTTTAGTTTTTTTTCCAGCTTCCTTTCAAAGATTAGCTAGCTTTCAAATATCATTTTCTCCAGGTGGCTTCTAATTTTGCAGACACTCTGACTAAACTCATTGCATGGTAATTAAGGCTATGAGAGAAGAACCATTTTACTTGTAGCATTTCATCTTCACCAAGTTGTCACCTCCTGTAGTAAGAAAACCAATCCCAAAGGTAACCCATTACATTTTTTACTACATCGACCTTTTGAAGGAACCAAGATATTCATCATTGAATTATTATTCCCTGGGACCACTGTTTGACAAAACATTTAAAAAAGGACACTTGGTGTTTTCGGGTCAGTTCTGCAACCCTAAACATCATTTTTTAGTTAGTGTCAATTCTTCTTTTAGAGATAGAAGGTGACTTCATCAGCAACCCACTGAGATTTAAGCTCAGCATATTCTTCCAGAAAACGTGGATCTTGCTCTTGGCTTTCTAGCAGTGATCTAATTCTGATGGCTATATTAAAACATACACATGCACACACAAAGGATTTGAGGAATCTTGTTTCATATTTGGAAAACACTTCAATTTATGGCCATGCACTCCATCAAAATGCTCTATCTTAGTACAAGGGACTGTAAGTTTCATGTCAAAGAGATATCTGAAGCTCCCACTGAATGAAAAGTCCAAGGTTATCTGGGTAAATTCCAAACTTGTTCTTCTGCTGCAAAAATCATTACAGTGCAGCCTCTTTATGACACTGGTCCTGGTGGACAGGACTAAGGGCCACAATCCAGAGTGTCAGATTCTAGAGCTTGTTAAGCCACAGATTTGGGGCCCAACATTTGTAGTTTCTGATTCAGTAGGTCTGGGGTGGGGCCTGAGAATTTGGATTTCTACAAAGCTCCAAAGTGATGCCGATCCTAACCACACTTTGAGAACCACTGGCCTAGAGCTTGGGCAGATGATGCCCATCAGTGGTCAAAGGAAGGAGGCTGGGAAATGTCAGAGCCTGGGATGAGATGCACCAAGGGAGTGAGGTGACACAAATTGACAGAGGAGGTCAGGTTTATAGGTAGTGAGATGGAGCAGAGAATCTGAAAAGAAAGCAAACAAGCACTGAGCTATCACATCTGCCAAGACAGCTCAGCCCAGTGATGAGGAAATCCAAAGGAAGAGGTTCTCAGCAGGCCAGGTGGGAGTAGAGCATGGAGATAAGAGATATCAAGGCTCAGGTCATCCAGCTGAGGAAGCGGGGGTGGTCAGGAAAAGGCTCTCAGCCCAAGAGAACAACTGGTAAGAACAGTTCAGGCTTGAGTCTTCAGGGACTTGGAGAAACCCAGCAGATTACCAGAAAAGAATTCAACGTAATGTTAGCATAATTCTTGCTGCTGTAATGGAAAAAAACCCCAAGCTACAGTGACTCAGCTTGTGAGAGTTTCTGTCTTGCTCAAATAAATTTCAAAGCAAGTATTCTTAATTGTTAGGTAGCTCTCCTCCAAGCAGTGACTCAGTAATCCAGGCATTGTCCAACTGTGGCTGTGCCATCATCAAATGTGGCTTTAAAGGTTACAGATGAGAGGCAAAAGCATAGAGAATCACATAGATGAGGTTTGTAATGGAGAGGTCTGGAAGAAGCACTTAGCCCTCCTGCCTAAAATCCACTGGTCAGGAATCGATCACACGGCCACGTTAACTCAGCCAGTCTAGATGTGTCCGGCAGGAAAAAGAAACAAGTTTGGTGGCCAGCTAGCCAATCTCTGCCACACTCAGATAAAGAGGAGCAGGGCAGGATTCTGGTTTTTACAATTCCATTACAAGAGGAATGTTTTCCCACCAACCTGTGTGATGCAATCAAGTGTTCTAGCTGGGGGTGTGAGCTCATTCAGTCTGTTTTGTCACTGCACTGATCTTGCAGGCGGGGAGCGAAGATGAACAAAGAGGCTGTGAACCAGGCAGGGCCTCGAGAGCAGCCATGGATTCCAAGCTTTTATTGAATACACTTAAGGGAGGTTGTGTTCTCTGAACAAGCCCTCTCTCATCTAAAAATATCACATCAAGGAACACAGTCATGTCCTGCAGCTACAAAAGGAGATGAATGTTTTCTCCATCTTTTGAACGAACCCATCCAGAATTTCCTGGATTAGTTTGTGTTTCTAATGTGGGTTCACATTTCTTGCTTTACATGTATTTTTAGAATTTGGTTGTATCGTTTAGAAATGTTAATTAAGAAAGCCTACCATGAACCTTCCTCAAATTAACACATTTAGGGAAGTTCTTCAAGGATGACACAATTGCACATGAGAGGTTTTGAATGGACTAAAAGACTGAAAAGTGTTTATTTTGGGGAAATAAAGATGGAATGGGAATATAATCCCCCCCCCCCAAAAAAAATCTGGAAGTGTCTTGATGCGTGTTTTCTTTCCAGGAGAAATAGGCCTCTCCCCACTTCCTTTATTTGCCTTGAAAAATAATATAAGTATTGGGCATCTAAACCCCCAAAACATACAAACCACAGAACTATTCTAAAAAGATTTTTAAAATATTCAACGATTAAAAAAAAAATGACACCACTGAAATTATTGCGGGATGATTTGATGCTGGGCATGGTATGGGATAAAGGTATGATCTGTAGGCCAGGTCAGTGGGGTCGTGGCTGAATCCATGGTGAGGCCACAGCAGTCTCACTGATAACTTTGAGTTTTCACTGTTTTGTTTTGTTTTGTGTTAGTTTGGGGCATTTATTATTCACTGCTGTTTATGTTTTAGGTGGAGAATAATAGCTGGTTTAAAGCATTGATTTATAATTATGTAAAAATATTACATGAAAATAATATTGTAAAATTATCTTTTTTTTTGAATTTATGCTATCTAAACCCCAGACAAATCCTTAATAGCAATTAAGTCAGACCTCAGTCATTTTGGATAAGCATTCTTCTGCAATACTTAAAAGTGAATAGGGTAAGTGAGAACATAAGCCTTCAGATTTCTCAAAGGAGGAAAAGGAGACACATCGTATGCACTGAGGCTATTCACATGGAGAAGTAAGACATACTGGAGGAAAGCAGGGGTTTAATGTTTGAACAGGATGACTCTCAACCCCGGCTGCACTTTAAAATAATCTGGGGGGCTTGTAAAAAATGCCAATCCCTGGAGTTCCCCCAGATCCATTAAATCTGAATTTCTGGGGTAGGATCTGTGCAGTGGTATTTTCTTAAATCTCTGAGAACCACTGGCCTGGGAGAATCTCTTACTTGCCTCCCTTTTTTCACTTGATCTGTGGATGAATGTGGAAGGGGGAAATGTTCCAAACAAGACAAGGAGGGCACCCTGTGGCCTTGCTGGGAGGAGAAGGTGGAATGGGAGAAGGGCCATTGGCTTCTTCCGGTTCTACAACCAACCAAGAGAACCTCTACCTAATCTGACCTGTGCACAGGTCCTACTACCTAGTTTGGACTTCTCATCTTTTTTTTTGTCATGAGGATCTCAAGGTTCTTGACTGCTGGGAATCCAGAACCCAATCTTATTACATCTTTCCCAGTCTGTTGTAGTCCTGGGTCACACCCTGTCTCCTTTCAGCGTGGTTATCAGCCTGGGATCACTGGCTCCAGCCCCACAGTTTCTGCTGACTTTATGCCATTGGCATTCATCTATTTATTTACCCCACAAATATTCACTTCCCCATACTAGGCACTGACAACTTATTTGGCACCTGCCCTGGGCTGGGTAGAGTAGTAAATTCAAGGATCTACACTGGAGCCCTGAGGCTATGGTGCCACACCTCTCCTGAACCTTTGTTTGCCATTGTCAGAGTCTGGATTCTAGGGTGCAGCCTGCTGATGGGCTGTGACAAGCTCACCCAACACATCCATGCTCAAGAAGCATAGGCTGTGTAATGCTGCTAAGGACCAACACCCAGCATTAGGCTAATATCAACCAGTACTACCCAGGAACTGGAATCATTATGAGCTAAAATAGTAGCTAGAAAGCTCTTCTTTGATGTTAACCCTTTTTTCTGGGCCATGATTCTAAAGGAAAGACAGTAGTTGGTATTTTCTCATCATTGAACCTCTCTGTTGGACCATGTAGACTGGCTTTTCTCTTCCATTTCTATGACTGAAGAGGTTTCCATCCAAAAACCCCATAAATAAATGAGGGTACATTTTGTAGCCTATCAGAGGAAAAAGAGCTCAAAACGCTGTCTTTGAGTGTGCCATAAGTAGGTTACTATATGATTGCCACAGATGCCTGCTTTTAAAAGTTTACAGGCTACAGTTGTCCCACCCAAATCTTACGTGGGAAATTTCAATCTTGAATGGGATAATTATTCAGATGATTATTTGCCAAAGATAAATTCTGGCCCTAGCTATATTGGTAGGTGGGATTCTTAGCTTAAAACCAGGGAAAGGTAGAATAGTCCTACCTTCAAGATGAAGAAAAGTTTATCTCATGATAAAACTTCTGCTTTGACACCTGCACATCAAAGCATATGGTTGGCTTTGCTTTCCAACACATAGACCAGTCAACAGGCTCTGCCTGAGGATCAGCAGAAACAAATTGAGTTCTTGAGAGTGAGCGTCTCTGAGTCATGCTAACCATCTATTTCTCTAGGCCCTCTGAGCTCTATCTATATGTCAAGATAAATCAACAGAAAGTTATGGGTCTGGGCCACATTAATTATACTCCCCAAAGAAATATCTTCATTGAGTTATGATTTAATAAACAGCTTGCCTCAGTGTTTATTGCAGGTCAGTGTAAGAAATGGCTGTAAGAAAATCATTTCTACATCTTCTGTAAGACACTTTTAGTCTATATTGTCATTTATATAAAAATAAATTCACTAAAAACTTCCAAGAATTTATTGCCAGGAGAAAACATGTCCCTACCAAAAAAGTCATAAGCTTCCTTGATCAGAGACTGAAAACTATAAAACTCAACATCTCTCATCTTTTCCTCTGATTGCCATGAGACCAATTCTCTTTAGCTGAGGCCTCTGACGTGTTTATCTTCTCTCTCTTCTAATTTCTAGCCTTTGACCTACTTTGATTCTTAAATTAGTGGTTCTAATTTATATGTCTTCTTTGGAAATTGTTAACTTTGGAAGTGGCCTGAGGCATCCAAGCCTCATGACTTGATCTTCCTGACTCTTAGGCTCAAGTAGCTCTCATCGCCCCAAAGGAAGTTTCTAAGGGAGCAAGACGGAAATTGTATGTATTTTGAGAGGGATTGGGACCTCCCATAGGAGTGGAGGCCCAATAGCAGGCTGTGGTGGGGAGTACTCCTAGAGAAATCATTGTCTGAATAGGGAGCCTGAGAAACTGAATGGACCAATGTAGTAAGAGATGGGAATCCTGAAGACAAGTTGTAGCCAGGTGTCTGTTAAAACCATCAGCTCTGACTTATACTATATAGATTACACACTCTTCTATCTTATAAAAATGACAATGCTGAAATGACCACATATTTCAAAGTCATCAATGCAGCACTTATTATTTGTGCATTATTTTTTTATTTCCTTCTCATTAACAAATCAAAAATAAGAGGCCAAACTACGAATAGTTCTATTATAACATGCTGCCAGGTCAGTGGGTTTTAAACAGTCTGAAATAGTCCTCTGCACTGGGGTCCAGTGAATATGTGTCCAAGACTACCTCTATTTCTAATAACACGTAGCTCTTTCTGCAGGGGCACTGACTGTTACCAGTGTGCGATATTACTGTCAGACCCTCTGTAGAATCTCGGACCATGGATGGAATGGAGGGCGATAAGAAGAAGAACAACCTGAAAGACATTTGCAAAATGTTGGGCAACAAAACATGTCAGGAGGAAAGCTACACTGAGGTAATGGCAGATGTTTACAAGTGGGAATTTAACTTGAAATGAACACTGAATTGGATGAGAGGTGGGTGTTCCAGAGGAAAAGAGAATAACAAGAGCTTTGGAAACTGAAAGCAGAAGTGGGGGGCTGAGGGCTTGCAGACACAAGGCTGAAACAAGGAGAGAGATTGCTTGCCAAAGGAAAAGAGGTGCTGCATAAAGAAATTCACAACCACCACAACAAGAAAATCAACAAAGATCAGGACATATGACCCAGGTGGGCGAGACCAAAATGACCTCCAAAGGAAGGAATAGGGAAGGGAAGGATTCTGGGACAGCTCTTTAAAACCAAATCAGTAAAATTCATCTTGCCAAACAGTAAAACTATTTACACTGGGTAGGTTCTGACTTTAGATCTGAATCTAGGTTTCTGTATAGACACAACAGGACGTTCAGATTGAAAGAAAACAGGATTATTAATAAGGATCAAGAGTATTTTTGGACATCAAAATGCTTCTTACAAAATGGTATTTTGATTAGTTAAGCATAAATGAATCAGAAACACATGGATACAATTTCTCTTGAAGCATATTTTTTAAAGAATTAAGAATAGAAAGTCTAAAAAAGAAAAAAGAATAGAAAGTGCTGACCTAATGCATTTGTAGATCAGATGAATAAATGAGATGGAAAATAGAGTTTCAGGTGTTCTGCTCGACCCAAGCCATTAATGAGAACTCCTAATCCTAATTTGTCATTATTATGCGAGAGTTTCTATCCTCTCTCAGTGTCCACGTTTTGGTAACTTTACTTAATGACTCTTACTCTAACATCAGCCCAAAAAGTTTCTAAAAACTTCTTTATAGGTGTCTTCTGAAAATACCATTTCTTAACCTGAGATTAGATCAGCGACATAGCCTTAATCTGTGCCCACGTGAATACCTAACAGAATTTGCAGCTTCCCTTGTATCTCTTGGAAATGGTATCTACAATGAGCTCACTCATCCTACCCTTCTGTGATATATTAATTATGTGAATGGCTTTTAGTCATGCCTCTGATGCCAGACAGAGGACGAGATCGCCAGGACCAGAGGGCCCCAAATCTCAGCCAGCTGCCTCCTGCTGTGTCTCTACGATGACATGCTGAGGCACGAACAGTGTTTGTTTGCCTAGAGCTATATCCCCAAGTGTGAAATCCCTGGTCCTGGAAATTTGGGCAGAAGTATGGATGTACGAATATGAAGCACTCTTTTCACCTCGATACACTAAGGCCTGATGGGAAAACAACCCTCCTCACCAGCTTCCTAGACCATCAAATAGAAATATAATGTGAATCACAACTGTGAACCCCACGTGTAACTTTCACATGTACGTTGCCTAGCAGATAAAATTAATTTTGACAATAGATTTTGCTTCACCCAATATATCTAAAGTATTATCATTTAACATTTAATATTAAACATTTATTAAGATATTTTACATTTTTTTACTTAGTCTTTGAAATCCTGTGTATATTTTACACATGTTTCAACTGCGCACTAGCCACTTGGCGACTGTATTAGACAGCAGAGCTCTGAACCTGTCTTTCAGCACTTGCCTTTAAGTTGTATCACGGGTGATGAGAGAAAAAATAAAAAGTTGAGTTAAAGGGAGTGAAGAAGCTAAGGGAAAAGGAATCTCATTCCTTAAAGGGATGTTTCTCCTTTAAGGAGAGTGGCATCCATGAGCCGCCTGTGTTAAAATCACCTAGGATACATTTTCTTTTTAATCAAAATGTAGGATGCTGGGTTTGACCCGAAATCTACACAATCAGAACCCCTAAAGTTGGGACCCAGGAATTTGCATCTTTAAGCTTCTGAGATCATTCTCTTGAACATTCATTGCTCTGGTGCCCAGGAGAGAAGTTAGACGCATGGGCTACCTGAACCCGTTGAGCAGCTGGCTGTACTGAACTTGTTCCTAAAGGATTTTCAAAATTTTCAGTCATTGTTTTAAAAGTGAGATCTTGTCTCTCTCTTTCTCTCTGTCTCTCTCTGTCACACACATACACACACACACACACACACACACACACACACACACACACACGTGCACAGATTTTGGGATACTCGAAAAGTGAGAAAATCTATAAAACTAGGCCCCGCAATTCCACATGGCAACAACTGGCTGGAGGTGAGCAGTTGACATTCTCTAGACACGACAATGGCTGACCAGTTTGTGACTGTTCTAGCCTGGCCCATTTCCTTATATGCTAGACCCTGTAGACTTTTCAAACATGTATATAAGCAAACCTCAGAGATATTGTGGGTTTAGTTCCAGACCACCACGATGAAGTGAGTTGTAATCTTTTTGCTAGTGGAGCCTCTTGCCTTTAATTTGTAAAACAAACAAACAAACAAACAAAAAACCACATCTGTGAGCACAATAAAGTGAAGCACAATAAAATAAGGTATGCCTGTGTATTTTTTATTTTACAATAATTTTAGATTTCAGCAAAGTTGCAATGATAATTCAGAAACTTCCCATACATTCTTCACTCAGCTCCCTTAATGTTAAAATCTTCTATAACCAGGGTGCATTCGTCAAAACTAAGAAATTAACACTGGATTAAGACTACTAACTAGATGGCAAACTTCATTCAGATGTCACCATTTCTTCCATTAACATCCCTCTTCTGTTCCAGGATCCAATCCAGGATTCTGCATTGCATTTAGCTCCATAACCTTTTGAGGTTACCATCCCCAGTCTAGCACAGCAGACCTTATCTGTCAACTGCATGCCTCCCTTCTTCTGGGCCTTACCCAGGTCCTGTCAAGCCACAGGGCCTGGTGACTCCTCCCAAGTAGTAAGCAACCATGGACAGACTTTCATTCCAGCAGTTGCACTGGCCATACAACAGCTGCAGCTGCAAATTGAAGAACGATGTTCACACATCCAGTGTGAAAAGAGCTCTTCATTATGGAGGTCTTTGAGACACACCTACATTCAGCAATGGCAATGCCAGTAGCGCCATCTTTTAATCAGTAGAACAGCATTATGATGTATCCATGAAGATTATGTGACTGACAGTGTTCAGGTGGAACATGAGGTACTAGATTTGTGGCCACACAACTTTGTATCCATGTACTTTTTCCAAAGAGTTACTTAACCCAATGCCTTTTGCGTATGTGGAAATGCTTAAATACATCGACTCGAAATCTCCCATCCTAGGTATAGTGAAATTTAGACATACAAAACTTTCACTTTCCTTTCTGGCTCTGCTTAACATGTAAATTTCCTTTCAGTCCAGTAGGACTAACCCTCTTGAGAAAGTGCTTTTATTTCTTGGCCAACCTTTCCTTGAGCAAAATTCCAATTTTGCAGTGCCTGAAACCACTAACTAGTATATATGCTGATTTGCCTTAACTGCAAGAACAAATCCAATTAACAAATCCACAAGGAATCGCACTGGCACTGAGCCATTCTTCCAGGTGGAAACATCTTTCTGTTACACATGCTTCTTATACTGCTCACTCCCGGTCCTCTGATTGTCCAGATAATCCATGGCCTGCCTGGGAGAATTTGGAGTCTAATAAATCCATCTTCATAAACTCTAGGGATCAATGGCTAACACGTTCAAAGACTTTTCTTTCTAATCTTTATCATTTCCAGGGCTGTGTCCCTCTGACTCTGACACCTGAAATAATTCAACACACAATTTAAAGCAAAAGCTTTTTCCATATAGTGAAGTTCCAGAAAGGAAGCCAGTTAGGATTGAATAAAAACCAAGGTCCAAACAAACCAAACTAACTCGAGGGTATCAGTGGGTTGGTTTGGGCTACTGTGGTTGTGCCACGAAGTGTCTTCCAGTGTAAGCACCTGTTACTGCAAACATAGTCACTCGGGTTCCAGGATTACTGTCTGGCAGTTTAAACATGGCATTTTGTTGTATCTTAAAGGAGATAAGACTTCTCAAGAATGCATGCACTGTTTATACACAGCACGTTTCCGTTTAAAAGCATCAGTTTACTTTCAATTTACTGGTTGGTACTTGATCTTCCTAGAAAGTTCAGATCTACCTTGCACAAGACAAGGAAATTACCTTAGAAAATAATGGCTTATATTTGTAGGTTTCAGCTTTTCAAAATACTTTCAAACCTAGTATTTCATTCTGTTCTCTAAGTGGCTTTGGTAGGAGAATAAGATAGAAGGTAAGTATTGTTGCGATCTGTCGATGGAGAGACTTCCTCCCTAAGGGGCATTAAGTAACTTTCCTAAGGCTGGGCACCCTCCTAGCAACAGCCTGGAAATAAGAAAACGATGTTTGTCGCAAGACTTCTTCTCTTCCCTGTCGTAATGCCCTGTAGTTTCTCCCTTCTTCCTGGAAAAAGGCTCACATTTAGGGACATTTAAAGGTGTTGCCCATTGTAGGGCTATGAAATTCAGAGCTTTCAAATGAAGCTCCAACCGTAGAATTCAGGGCAATCCAGTGAGTAGAAGAGCAAGGGGAACAGCCTCCTGACTCTTTTGTGTTTGCTCGTTTGTTTGGTTTTTTTTTGCTTTGTTTGTGTTTGTTTTCTGGGGAGCATGGAAAGGATTTCTCTTTAATCCAAGGCGCGAGAATAATTCTGGCCTGGTGCAGACTTGCTCCTTGTTCATCTTACAGAACTGAATTCTAGTAGGCGCAACCTCCCAAGTCAGAGGCAGGGACAAGTCCTGATTAATGAGATTCTTAGGGGTGTAGAATCAAGGAGATCAAAGAAAATGAACGATCTAAGGAGTCTGTGGATTCCAAGTTCGCATTTGCCTGTGTTTTATTTTTACCAGCTAGACAAAGTCATTATGCCATTGCAAAATAAGTAAATAAAATCATTGTTCTAATTCTCCACTGGATGAAAAGTTGATGGTCCTACCCCAATTCCAAAAAAGCTGCTTCCTAAATTAAAGAGTAAAACGGAGTTGAAATTAAAAGGGAACGAAAATGCCAGAACTTTAATATATTTTTCTCTCATTGTTAGATTTCCCAATGCCTGCCCAGTTCTCTCTCCCAAAGGGGTTTCCATGGGTCCTCATTTCCCCAAGACCTCCCAGCACCTGAGGTCCCACATACCTCTTCCTCCTAGCAGTGTCTTAGGGACCTTGGGGATGTGGGCAGTGCCATGCATTCAGTTTCCAGAAACCAGTTGCCCTCTGTGGTTTGCATGTGTTCATAATGACATGCTTGAAGCATGTCAGCCAGTACCATCTGGGGCTCCTGGAGTAGTGTCTGGGAGCCCAGGACAACTTAATCTCAGGCCAGAGGATGGGGAAATATATTGGATGATTACAATTCCCTTTTAGGCGGGGAGAACTCTGGCATTAGTATGTCCACATCTGCTAAACCCATTACAGTCTCTGCTCCTCATGAGTATTACAATAAGAATAGTCATCAGTCTGGCTACATCACAGCTCCCTTCTGGCCACTACTTTCTGGTCTGATGCAGTCTGTGCCTCACAACATGTAAGGGTGTGTCAGTCTCTAATTGAGACTCCTGGCCAGCCTTCTATCTGCTTGTGTTGCAAAAGTCAAACCAGGCCACTTGGTACTAAATCGACAGTCCCTGAAAAGTCTGAGGCCTGATATCACCTTGGGGGCTAATCGCTGAGGAAATGTGTCCTGAGTCCAGCACATTTGGCCCCTAGCACTTAATGTCTGAACCAGTGCTTCTCAATCTTTAAAATGCATAAGAATTGCCTGGGAGTCTGTTAAATCACCATTCTTGAGTTCTATCCCCATTAACTCAGATTCAGCAAGTCTGGGGTGCCTCCTGGGAATTTGGGGACTACACTTTGAGTAGCACTTTCCTATCCCATTGCAACAAAGAGTGTGGCCCTCATACCACTAGCATTGCCTTCACCTGAGAGCCTGTAAGAAATCCAAGTTCTTGCCTGCTCCCCCCTCCACCTCTCNGCCCCCCCCCCGCCCCACACACACACTCTGAATCTGAATTTGTATTTTAATAAGGGCATTCTTTGTTCCTTGAAGTTTGACATGCACTGGTCTATGTTATTCTTTTAGTGCTGAACACAGAGTGGGCATATCACGGACTTGGAAAGATCTTTAGGAGTATCAGATGCTTGAGGTCCTTGTCTTCAAAATGGTAAATTATTAATTCTATACTGCTTTGCATAATCAACTTTCTATGGATATTTGTGTCTTTTACCTAAACTGTAATAACCTCAAATAGCAGTGGCCATGTCTTAAAAACCCTTGCTCCAAATATCCTGCATGTAGTAGGTATGTATCAAGCATTTGTGGGTTGATTGGTTGATTTTGACAATATTGCAAAGATCCCTCATAAAATGAAGGTATGGTCTCTGTTTAATTCATAAGGAAAGCTGTGTTACCAGCTGTGCTCTGTGTTCAGTTTTTTGTGTAAATTATCAAAACAGAAAGCTGAAGCACAATCTCAAATTTGAGTGTCTGAACTCTCACTGGCATAACACCCTTATTCTGAGAGTATGTTGCTTATCGTGTTTGTGGGCAAGATATCTACAGTAAATAAAGAGTTGGCTGGGAAGGCTTTGTTCCTCTCAATTGCATGTAGTGCTGGATTTGAAAAGTGTTAGTTCAAGGAATGACATAAACTCAAAATCAGGACAACTTTGAAAACAAACAAATCTCCACTCGAAAACAGCGACTGATTTTGTCATGTCTTTCCAAAAAGACTATATTATCACTGTTGGAACATTTTGAAGGATAAAAGGTCTCATAAAGGCCTCATCAAACCTTAGTGCTTACATCAGAAATGCCTTCTAATACTAGCTGGCTTGCTCTCACCCAAAGCTAGAGACTTGGTTCTTTTGCACTCCTGAGAGCTGAAACAGCAGAAAATGTATTCAATAACAAATATTTATTGGTTGCCCACTGGTTACAGTGTGGTCCACAGACTGGCAGCATCAGCACATCTTTGGGGAGCTTGTTAGAGATGTGGCATCTCAGGTCTCAGCCCAGATGCCCTGAATCAAAATCTGCATCCCAGTGATTTGTATACACATTAAAGCATGAGAAGGACTGGCCTAGAAGGCCTTTCTAAGGACAGGATGTGACATTAAAGTGAAAACTTCAGTGATAAAGGAAGGAGCCAGCTGTTGGGCTTGTCAGGGGCAGAGCAATCAAGCATAGGAAATACAGAGTATTTTCTGGAAGAACAAAAAAAGGCCAGTGTGGGTAGAGTATGGCAAGAGAGGGACAGGAGTGTAAAAGAGGAAATAAAAACTATCAACAGGAGACGGATCCTATCATGCCCTGAAGCTACTGTTGGTAGCTTGGATTTTTCTCTAAGAGCAAAACAGGGCAGTGATAAACTTTAAGCAGGGAAGAATCATTATCTGATTCATATTTGAGATATGTTTTTGAGGAAAAGAAAATCCCCAGGCTTAGTTGATGAGTTGGATGTGGGGTAGGGCTTGAGGGAAAGAGAGAACTTGAGAATAATTCTTTGATTTTTGGAAGATTACAGCACTAGTTGCTATGATGGGGTAAACTACAGGAAGAGAGTATGGGGTGGAGGAGACAGTGAGTGGTGGAATCAAGAATCAAATTTCAGATACCATGAAACATTCAGATGGAGAGGGGGACTTGGCAATTAGATACTCAAATTTGGAGATGAAGGCAAATTGGGCCTAGAGATGTGAATTTGGAATCGCTAGACTCCAAGATGCCATGTTCTCCTCAGTTTTAAGTTGCAAGCAGAGGGCTGGGCATAATATTCAGAGCTATTTTCAATATTATGCTTAGTCTTCTGTGGGAATACAGAAGCTTCACATTTTCAGAGAGCCATGAAGCCAACAATCTCATTGCTCGGGAATTACTCACAAGTAAACAGAAATGGACTCCAAGCATGCAACGTTTTTTTTAATCCTCTTTATCCTTAATTTATGGATAACTCTCCTAAGTGTGTTTATTTGTTCTCCCAGACCAAACCACATTAGAATTAACTTGTCTAATTGTGACCTTGCTTATTTTTGCCTCTCCCACGTGCAGGTCTGCCCCATGCGGGGAGGCCCCTGCCCAGGGCAGTCTCCATTGAACTATAACCCCTACCTGTGGAAGCAGGCCTGGCACATCGAAGGATGAGAGTGGAGGAAGGTTTCTAGAGACAAATACAGACAAGCAGTAAGAAGTAACGGTCTGACATCGAGGGAAGATTAGAAAAATTGTTAGAGCTCAATAAATCTAAGACTCTGAGACATTTGCCCAGGAATTTTCCCAGCACAGCTCATAACTCAACAGGCCCTGACGTCATTGCTTATCCATGGCACAGTAAAATTATCCACGCTCACGGTGATGACTCTGAGTCATCAAGAAGAGGCTGAAATATGTTCAGTCAGTAGATTTAAAATGGCAAGAAATATGAAATATGTCTTTAAAAAAATGTTATCCAAAATGGTTAGGATGAACATTTTGGACCTGGTGTCTTAGGATAACCCAACAACACATATAAATGGAAAACCTTCCCACCCATTGATAATATCTATACAGACAAGGCAAAACTGAATTATTCTTTATAAACAATTACCTTTTGCAAACCATAGTCAACTTCGTTTAGTGACAAGTATATGATCCTAATTATATAACTTCATCTGAAAATTAACAAAATTCTTTTCTGGAAAATTACAGTCTCTCATTCCATGCTAATAAGGGCATGTTCCTTCTGAGCACAGTTACCACTGCAGACAGAAGAACTCTGAAGTATCTGCCAGAGAGTAAACAAACATAAAAACACCACCTGAGGATAGACAGGCAAAGGAATAGAAACCACATGAGCAATTGGAAAAAAACACTTGGAAAGCCCGATGTTAACGGACTAAGTAAGGCTCAGACCCCCTCAGGAGCACAAGCTGTATTCTTGTAGGTGCTCCCAACCTGTGCTTTGCATATCATGGGTGCTCAATAAACAGAGGGAAAAAATAGATAAACATATATTTCTTTCCCTTCATTTGGAAGGATAAGGATTAGAGCTGGAGTCTCAGGCAGCTCCAGTCCTGTGAGCTTTTTCATGTTTAAGGGATCAGAGTGGGTATTTCAAGATGGCCATCTCTAAAGAAACTGCAGAAAACTTTGCCTAGTGTCATGGAAATGCTGGTGGTGAGTGTTGGATGATGGTCTAATGCCAGATTAGCACGACTGAAATGAAGGTCTTCTTGAACTAGAAAATTTGTTTACTAGTCTCTTTTCCTCAATAGCATTAAACACACACACACACACACACACACACACACACACACACACACACACACACACTTACCCCTGAGGGCTGATACCATGTCCATCACAGGAAATCTAGGCTGCATGTAGGAGCTGAAGGTGAGATACGGATTTGAGAAGCAGTTGTTTATTTCTGTTGATCTGACTGAATGACCGTATTTTAAAACAATTTGGAAATAAAGTGTTTTAGATTCAGTAACAACAAAAGCTGTATTTGTGTATTACAGGGCAATTACACAACCTTGGGATGTATTTCCATAACATCACTGCCAGGCTGGCACTAGGTACTAGTACCAGCTAAAAACGTGCATAATATGCAGTTCAGAATGACTACTTCCCTAGCCAAAGTGACTCACTTAAATCAAAAATAGAATCTAGAAAAGAACTACAGCTAGGGGGAAAAGATCTGTCAACTCCCAATAAAAGAGGCCCACCAGAGCATGAGCTGTAATCGTCATAAAAGATAATGATAATCCCCAGTACAGCTTTACAGAGGGCTTCCGTGCTAGCACCATGGTAAAGTACCTTAATGGGCCATCTCACCTAACCTTCACAACCCCATCCGGAAGGTACTATCAGGTTTCCACTGACAGTATAGGAAACCAGGAGACCAGGTAAGAGGCTCCTGCAATGGTGTAGGTGAGAGAGGGTGATAGCAGAGTGGGCAGTGAGGTGTAGACATTGCCTAAGTTCCCAGGACAGGTGGGTGGTGGAGGCAGCAGCTGCTACTAACAGACTCCCTGGGCTTGGCACCTGGTGGGCTCCCTGGTTTATTTCTATCACATAGGTCAGTTTCCCCTCAAGCCTCTTCCTAGCTCACAAAGTAAAAAAAGAGAAATGTGGAAAAAAAGACAATGAGAAGGCCAAAAAAAGCTTTTCTAATTCTCATAACAGCTGGGACAAAATATCCATTTTTACACACATCAAAACATAGTTCTTTAAATATTAAAATACCACCAGATACACCGACATGTCTTTATAGCTACTCAGAGAATAGAAGTTTGATAAGAGAGAGACACCATGCTTGGGAGGAGAGAGGGAAGTCTGAAACCCTAAACTTTTGTGAAATTGGCTAAGGGCCAAATGTCAGCATTTTCACCTCTTTTCCCATATGGCAGGAGGCATTTCACACTGCTTTCCATAATTTCAATAAATCTGGTAAGTGATATGAGTACTCTGCATGCCAAGAGACATATAATATGTGTATCAAAATAGATGTCTAGGTTGGTTTGTGACAAGAACCAGATTTCAGCAGAGGAGAACAAATCTGGCCTGGCTTTGCTTCAGCAAATGGGTGAGCATAATCCAGGATCACTTTCTGCTTATTTTCTTTTCCCCTAATTTTTAAATAATGTTTCTCCTACAATTGCTTATTCTCTAAAAACCCTTGACTATCTTGGTAATTCCTTCTTATTAACATCTCCTGCATCACTTATAGGCTTCCTGGGCATCGTTGGTGCCCAGCTGATGGTACAGAGCTTCAGGACTCAGGAATTTATTCATCCACTCAATAAATATTTAGTGAGCTCCAGCACTGTGCCAGGAATTGTTTTAGGCACTGGGGATACTGTAGTGAACAAAAGAAAGTCCCTGCTCAGATAGAGAGGCTGACAATAAACACATGAACAAATTCTTATGCAATATGTCAAGTGATGATAAATAATATAAAGAAAACTCGAGCAGGGTAGGATGGATATGGAGTGATGAGGGGTGTCAAAGGCCTTGATGACAAATTGGCATGCTATCAGAGACTATCAGAAGATAAGGGAGCAAGTTGTAAGGCTAGAGCATTCTGGTGACAGAGCATGGAAAGTGCAAAGGCCCTGGGGTACAGACTTGTTTGTATTTGAGGTCAAGTAAGGAAGTAGATGAAGCCAGAGCAGAGTGAAAGATGGGAGAGTAGAAAGAGAGAAGGTCAGAGAGTTAGCTGGACCTTATGGGCTCAGCTAAGGACTTTAGATTTTATTCTGAGTGAGATGGGAAGCTATTGAAGGGTTTTGAACAGAAGAGTAACATGGTCTGACTTATATTTTCTAAATTTGTTCTGGCTCCTGTTAAAAACCTAATGAGGAGGTAGAGTCTGGGCAAGAGTGGAGGCAAGGAAGACTTTTGCAAAAGTCAGCCTAATAATGATAGTGACTGGGTCGTTTCAAAGGCAGAAACTGAAGTCAGCTGATACAATGTTGAGTATGAAATAAGTGAAGATAATTTCACATTTTTGGGAACTTCGGTTACAACTACAAACTGCAAATAAAATGGATTGCCCACAACAAAAATTGTCATACCCCAACTGACAACGCATTTTGTATCATGTTTTGTGCAAAAACATCTGAAAATATCAGCTGGGTGAAGGGAGCCTCGCGCGTGAGGAAGCAGGCTCTGCTCGTGCTGACCTCTCATCACAGGTTGTCCTGAAGCTTCCTAGGAGGCATGTCCTTTTCATGTGTCCATCAAGTCATTATTAGAAATGAAAATGGCTGGCTCTTCTCTGAAGTCATTTTAAAGAGGCAGCTGTATATCAAATGGTCCTGTTGTAACACTATCTGTACAGAAAATTCAGGAAAGAGCACATGTTCAAGTGAATTTTGAAAATTGCCAATTTGGGTGTTGACCAGGCACATAATCTCTATGGAGAAGCTGCTTTTGTTTCTCCAGGGAATGGTACTGTTTTTGATGTGTTAAAAAAAAGAAGAAGAA